>NC_044557.1:20570834-20881428 GCF_007565055.1 Rhinopithecus roxellana
TGCAATCACTCAAAAGTCAGAAAAAAACACTTGCTGGAGAGGGATGTGGAGAAATAGACCACCTTTACACTGTGGTAGAGGGATTGTAAACAGTTTCAACGCATTATGGAAAACAGTAATGCGATTCCATCAAGATCTTGGAACTAGAAGTTACCGTAATGACTCCAGCCATCCCCTTACTGGGTATCTATCCAAATGATTATAAGACTCATGGCTGGGCTGATGAAATACCCGCATGCCCAGCGTATGTTTCGAAAAAAGAGAATGAGACTTGTGGCACTATTCACAATAGCCACAGTACTTGTAATCCCCACATGGTCCGACTCCGTTTTCAGACGGGGATCGTAGAAATGTGATGTGAGCAAGCTACCCCATGGAATATCTATGCAAGTCATAAAACACGGTTGAGGTTTGTGTGCTTTGTCGGGCACGGATGCCGCTGAAGGGAACGCATCACTTCTTAGTCAAATACTATCACAAGAACCGAAAACCAACTCACCACATGTTTCTCACGCATGTGTTAACTGTAATCATGACGAATTCGCTGCCGCATCCTGCGGAGGAAGCATCACCACTCGAGCCTCTGGCATGGCGGGGAGGAAGTGGATTGCCATTGTGCAGTTCTACCTGCTGTAAATGCCGATGTTGAGGTGGGGTGATGAAGTTGGATGGGTGCAGCTGCACACACAACATGGCCAAGTATACATATGTTAACAAAACCATGCACGTTATGCGCACAGTACCTAGAATCTTAAAGTAGTAATAATACATATCCCTAATAATACTACATAATTTTAAAAACACAAAGCATAACCACACCCGTTTTTCGTCATTAAGCCTGAGGGCATCTTCCCGACGGTCATGTTGAGTAGTTTGGTGTCTCTGTGAAGGCAGTGCCTTGGAAAGAGATCTCAGATTTCAGAGCCAGATATAAGGGAGACAGCACTTATTTTTATGTAAACTTGATGCCTCCTCTGGGCCAGTGGGGAATCTGTGGTCATCACACCTGCATTCTCTCCCTTCCTGACACTGCACCAAGACCAGGAGGCTGCCCTGCATGCTGAAAATGAAGGAAGCTGTTCCCTCTCACAGCTCTCAAGAGGGCGGCTACGAGGCCACTGTGACTTCTCAGTCTGTTGGGTTTTGTCGTTCTCTACTTCTGTGCCATAGGAGCGAGGGATTGTGGAATTTTTGCTGAATCAAGGAAGTCCAGGGCTCAGTTGCCAGCAGCACATTAATCCATTTCCTTCAAGTTGTCACCACCTGGTCAGGAAAGCACCAAGCCTGTAGCACCCTCTATACTGGCTTCTCAGGCTCTGCAGACATAAATGTTTCTTAATGAACTGGCTCTGTATTCCTCCAGAAAAACCCTGTTTCTGCTCATTTTTGAGTCTGTTGCTTGCATGTGGGGAATTGCTTCCTCAGAGCCCGAGGTCCTGACAGCCCTCTGCCGGGTGCAGCTGCACGCGTGCACATCAGCATCCAGCTGCTGCCAGTTCCACTCTGGAGCTGCATTTCCCTAGACACGAAGGGACTGTGGCAGCTTGTGATCCGGACGATTGAGTGAACATTTTAGCCAGGTCTTCACTTCATTCACGAGGGGCTGGATTTGTTGGCTAACTATCGCTGCTGCTGGCACATTTTCCAAGCGTAATGTCGACCTCTCCCACTCCAAGGGCAGTTACAAATTGCAGTTCTGCCGTTTTCTCAGGGCCATGCACTACTTCTCTTTTTCTTTTTTTTTTGAGACGGAGTCTTGCTCTGTCGCCCAGGCTGGAGTGCAGTGGCCGGATCTCAGCTCACTGCAAGCTCCGCCTCCCGGGTTTATGCCTTCTCCTGCCTCAGCCTCCCGAGTAGCTGGGACTACAGGCGCCCGCCACCTTGCCGGCTAGTTTTTTTTTTTGTATTTTTAGTAGAGACGGGGTTTCACTGGGTTAGCCAGGATGGTCTTGATCTCCTGACCTTGTGATCCGCCTGTCTCGGCCTCCCAAAGTGCTGGGATTACAGGCTTGAGCCACGGCGCCCGGCCACTACTTCTCTTTTTCTTAATGAGCATGTGTAACATAAGGAAATCGACTAGTAAATGACTTGGCAGAAGTTTCTTGACACCCAATGTCAAATGATGTTTTTGCAAGCATGCTTTATGTCCATTAAATTTCTGTTTTTGCCACGTGGCACATTTTTCTTATCTGATTTCTTCTGGAATAAGGAAAGAATAAACCCAAAACAAAAAAAAAAACAAAACAAAAAAACCAAAAGAAGAATAAAGGGCCAGAGCCAGACCAGACATGATTCTGTCTTTTCAGTCTGAAAATCCTCTAATTCTCTATCGTAGATTGTATGTAGGGGTTTTCTTTTAACCAGAAAATGTGATAATAGTTTAATAATGACAGATTCATTTTTAACTCAACAGAGACCAAATAAAAAATAATTTTTTTGTGAATATTAGTAACGACAGTGAACTAAAAGCTTAAACTTGAAATTTAGTTTAATCATACAGCCCTAAAGGCCAGGCATATGCCCACAACCTTATTTTACAGAGTAGTAGAAAGTTTTGTGACTTAACCAAGGCCGTATAACTTATCAGTGATAAATAGACATCCAAAACAAAACCAGTCAAATTCAGCCTTTGGGACCTTCCCAATTTCCCTGGGGCATTTGTAGGAAGCATAAATAAATCTTTGATCCCAGCTACCCAGGAGGCTGAGGTGGGAGGATCACCTGAGCCCGAGAGGTCCAGGCTGAAGTGAGCTGTGGTCGTGCCACTGCACTCCAGCCTGGGCAACAGAGTGAGACCCTGTCTCAAAAAAAAATTTATTTAATTTTTGAAATTGCTTCACTTTTTAAAACCCATTTTATATTCCCAGTCACCAATTTAAACAAATAAACTGACAGGTGTGCAGGTGTGGACGCCTTCCTTCTTTGCAAACGTCCTGGCTGTACTACTCCCTGCTCTGCAGACATTGTCTCCTGCACCCAGTCCCAGCTGCTTAATCTCCAACTGAAACTAGGATTCTAATGATTTGTTTTCTGTCTTCCTTAGAACGAGACCAAAAGTTCAATACAATGGCTATGCTGGGCATGAAAACAGCAATGGACAAGCATCGTTTGAAAACCCCATGTATGATACAAACTTAAAACCCACAGAAGCCAAGGCTGTGAGGTTTGACACAACTCTGAACACAGTCTGTACAGTGGTATAGCCCTCAGTGCCCCAACAGGACTGATTCATAGCCATACCTCTGATGGACAAGCAGTGATTCCTTTGGTGCCATATACCACTCTCCCTTCCACTCTGGCTTTACTGCAGCGATCTTCAACCTTGTCTACTGGCATACATGCAGCGGGGATCTCTACTGAAATGTGCCAGAGTCTTCTGTGGATCAAAGTACACCTGCATTTTCATTCCGAAAGTGAGTTCTAAATGCCTGGCTGCACCTGTTTGAAATCAAGGCACACTCCAGGAAGACTGCCACGTCACGCCGACACGTCGTACTCAATGCCTCAGACGTTCGTATTTCTGTGTTGCTGGGATGCCTTTCAATGCAATCTTCTGGGCTCGTGGATATGTCCTTCGGGTGCGGTGACAAAATGGTAGCACTACAATATGTGTTCTCTTGTGCGTGTGTGTGTGTGTTTTTTTTAACCCCCATGAACGTGAATACTTTGAGAAAAATAAAATAATAAGCTTTCTGGAAGAAGACACCTTTCTGATAGAGGCACACACCTACAAAGGCTTCACTCTGTCCTTCCGAGACCTGGCAAGCTTTGAGGACCTCACAGCTCCCCTGTGTGTTCATCTCTAGGGATGTTTGCAAATTTCCCAATCAGCTGTTCTGTCGCAGAATGTTTGATGCACAATTTTTTGCACTAGTGTGTTATGAATGCGTAAGATTCTGATAAAAAATAAATTTACACAGGGTTTGTACACACTATCCATTGTATATAAGCATTCTTTCATATTATCTAGCTAACCATTCCACCATCAGCTTAGTTGGAGTGTTAGTGAAAAGTATTCCTAGATATGGCACAGATTTTAAAAGGAAATACAGTATTGAAGAGATTTATTTTATTATTGCTTCAATTAGCTCCATTTCTGTGTTGAATTCATTGAAGAGGTCCAATGAGAACATAACAGAAGCCTCCTGATTTCCCAGGTTTTCCTCCTTTAGTACCATCCTCATCCAATTACTGTCTCTCCGATACTACTTAATAGCAGGGGGTTTGCAGAAATTTCTGTTTGCCATGTAAAACTGTGAATAGTAATTTATTTTAGATAGTTGATGAACTTGTGGGTTTTACCTCACAATGCAGCCTTCCCTTTTGCAGTTTTTTTCTTTTGTGTTTTTTTGTTTGTTTGTTTTGGTTACTTTTAGTGTGCCATCGATCTTTGATATTGCATTGAAAGACAATATACCACAGTAGCACCTTGAACTCAGTGAAAATTGTTCAGGATCAAAATACTAAGTGTTCTTTTAGAGGGAAGGAAAAAGTACACACTCTCTCCTCTCATGATGATATATTTTATACCTTCATTTGTTATTTGTTTCATGCTTTACAATTCCAGATGGAAATGTAATTTCAGTGACTTTTCAGGTTTAAATTACATGATCGGTAGATGAAAAGTTATGGTACAAATAAAATCGGTATGATCCCCAGGGTGAATACAAATCAAAACATGAAGTAGAAGATGTGACCATGAGGATGTTTATGTAACAAATTCAAAGTGAAGATCATGTTTATTTTTACTTATACTTGTTTGATAAAATATTTTTGAAATAATACTTATTTTATTATTTGATATTTCAGTACCTATCCAATGGTGGCAAATTTTCACATTTTAGATTGGCACTGGTAATAGAAATGTCAGAATGTTCAAATTGGCCTTCACGTTGTCGGAGTGAACACATTCACACCTAGCTTTAAGACTGATTTGTCTGTCGGTCTACTGAAGGTTTCCAGGTAGGACTTCAAATGTAAATAAAGGAAAAGCGGTCAGGAAAACAGGGCATTCTCTAGAGAGTCACGCGTTTTGATTCGGACCTTTCCATAGAGCTTGGCTCCCAGTGCTGTGTTCCTCAGTGGAAGGGGTCTCTGCTGTCTGGGGACTCACTGGCCTCTCCTAGGGACTCCTCTGTCTTGTGAACCCCACACTGTTGGATTCCGTATCCTTACGCTGAATTCTCTGCACAGTTTTCCCTGGCCAACCTGCCCACATCCTTGGAGATTTGCTTTGCCAATGGGAATCCTTACATTGCTGTTTCACAGTAGACTGGACAAGGTCAGCGGGAGTCATGCTCCTCACACACACACTGAACGAAACAAAGCGAAGATGGTTGAAAGTGTGAGGAGGCTCGTGTGCAAGGGAGAACAGGGTTACTATACATATTAGGTGTATATATATACATACATATATATATATATATTGTACATATCTAAGTTTGAGTCATTCAAACTAGGTGCAAAATGCTGACTTCAGAGTCTGAATTAATGTCTCTGTTCCCACATCCCTGACCTGCTCCCTGGTCAATGATGCTATGAAATCCTGAAATGACAGGACATACATACATACAAGAAACCACATATCAGATTAGATATGATTTTCCTTTGTGTGCAAAGTCAAACTGTCTTAGGGTTGCCAGTTTGAAGCATGTTATTTAAATGAGAAAAAAAAAAATCAGTGGAATTCTCTTGTGAGAATTCTGCCTAGTTTCTTCCTAGGGTTGTGTGCAGTGTTGAACGGAATCTCCGCAAGGTGTTGGAGGATCTCGTTTTAGGGCAGTCAGGAGCTGTGCTTGCTGAGTTAGGTCTAGAAGACTCTTCCCTGAAGGCAACAGGAACACGCGTGAGGGACGCGACCACACGCTAACACAGGACATGTGCTTCAGAGCTGTTTAAAACTGCTGCTTGTTTTACACACACATCTTGCCTTTTTTCAGGCTAGCTGCAATAATTTTTTTCTTCTGTAAAATATTTTGTAAACAACAACAAAAAAGCTATTATAAAAAGGGGGAAAAAAAAAGAACGCTGGCATTATGATCAGGAAAACCCATTGTCATCGCCGACCCTCCCTCCCGTCCCACCACACGCTGCTGTCACGACGTAGGTGCGAAAGACCTTTTTGTACAGAGATATATTTTTTATGAAGAATTTGTAAAATTATTAAATATGCTGTAATTTTTTGATTAATGTAGGTACGTTGTTAAAAAATAAATGTTTTTACAATACAGAACTGTAATTTTCCCAATAATGTAAAATGTACCATCTCTAGCTGATTTTCAGTTCCAATCCTATTACACATGTATTAATATTAAAGTGGCCTGTTAAAATGAACAGTATCTTTTTTTGTCAAAAAAATTATAAAGAGGGTGTAATATAGCCTGTGCAATGCCACCAATCTTTAAAGCAAATCAGAGTTCTAATTAAATATTTAATTTTAGATTTCTATTTTTGTGTGTGAATTTATTTTAGCTTTAATATGCGCACCTGAGTCCCTTGCAGGGGAAGGAAAGAGAGTCTTCATAATGAGCCTTTATGGTATTCAAAATGAAGCTCCATATTTTTCCTATGACATTCACATCGTCATGATTGATCAACAGCACATTTAGCAGGAACCATGAAACGCAGAATAGTAACGTTGAAGCTGACAGATTTCTTGATGGTTTGCATTAAAAACAGTAAGAACCCTCGGTTTCCTTCAAACCAAAACCTACGTTTTTTATGATTTCTTTTCAATTTGGGAGCTCTGTTTGTAAACGTTCACCACACTAAAAAAATGACATGAAAGAGATTTTTATAGACCTACTTAAGAGAGCATTCCAAATATCACAGTTAAAGAAGGCTCAAAAAATCATACAGCTTTTAAAATTCAGAACCAGCCGTCCCCCATTCATTTCCGGGCTGAGAGAAAACACAAGTCCTTGGTGGCCCATCACGCTGAATGTCTTACAGTTCCACAGAATGATACACTAATTTCTCTGAGAGTGAAGTTATTACAACATGAAAAACAACCGATACTTTTTTTAAAATAGCCCTACGGTGGCTTTGCAGTGACCGAGTTTTGATGTCCAACTTGCAATCTGAGTCTTGCTGGCCAGCAGCTGCATTTAGGTGCCATTTATTGAGGAAATACCAAGTGGTGTCTCGCAGACGTTGCAAAACTCCACCATCCAACCAAGTGTGTGTTACCACTTTCATCATTTAGATGAAGCAGCAGAAAGATACATAAGTTAGTTGATTTACCCAATGACGCACAGATAGGCAGAGCTGATACTACAGGTCAGGTTTCTCTTGCTTCAACATTCTTATTTTTCAAGAAACCATCACATTATGAAATGCGTCCAATATTCCCTTTCTTATGCAGTTATTTTTTTTTTTCTGAATTCTTCTGTTGTCCCTGTGAATCTTCTTTCACTTCATTGAGAAAATAATTACCAAAGCTAAGAATTCAAAGGGAAATAAGTACTCTCTATCACGAATTTTCACATTCCACAGAATGCTCATACATAATACACCCTCTTGAGTTATTAACACATTGAGTTGAAGCTTCCTGGGGCAGCAAGAAAATAGTGATCCCACAATGTGTTCCACGCTATGGTTCTTTAAAATGATAAGTAAAATCTGTCTTGCTCTGTGCCTTGGTTGGAGTGCTTTTCTAAACTTATGGGGGTCCTATAATTATTTGATGTACTAAAGGATGCAGAATGAGGGTGTTACCATCCATAGCATGGACATCTGTGGCTATTGAAACCCAGTTTGCGTCCTCTTCTCCTGTGGGAATAGCACCTGGACGTCCCCTGAGAGTCACTCCTCCTGATGACAATCAGCTTTAATGAGCATTGGTCACAATTCCCTGACTGTCCCCGACTGGGCGTGGGGGAAGCCCACTCCCGTGGTTAAGCTGGGGCTGTCTCCCAGGATTTGGGACCTGACCTGCAGGGTCAGGTACATTTGGCTGAATTTACCCTCAGGCCCTCAACCCCCCCCCCTGCCAGGAGGTCAGTCTTTCATTCCACAGGGTCACTTGCATTCCCACGACCTGGTCACTGGGCTTTTCTCTTAACTCTGGGAACAACCCCATATCTTTTTTTTCCTTCAAGTTATCCAGGCTTAGTTACTGTTACTTGCGATTAAGAACTAGATAGCCAGGCCGGGCGCGGTGGCTCAAGCCTGTAATCCCAGCACTTTGGGAGGCCGAGACGGGCGGATCACGAGGTCAGGAGATCGAGACCATCCTGGCTAACATGGTGAAACCCCGTCTCTACTAAAAATACAAAAACTAGCCGGGCGAGGTGGTGGGCGCCTGTAGTCCCAGCTACTCGGGAGGCTGAGGCAGGAGAATGGCGTAAACCCAGGAGGCGGAGCTTGCAGTGAGCTGAGATCTGGCCACTGTACTCCAGTCCGGGCGACAGAGCGAGACTCCGCCTCAAAAAAAAAAAAAAAAAAAGAACTAGATAGCCATAATTACCATGTAGATTGAGAAAGAACCTCAGAGATTCACCCCGGCTCACAAAGCCTCTACGTGGCCAACAATTGGGGCTGCGCACTTCCAATCCACTTCCCTGAAAGCATGAAACACCACCCTCAGCTCCGTTGTCTCCGAATGATATAATGACGAATTACTAGGCCTAAATGACAGTCACAACTGCTCAGACAGCTCAGAGAGTTACTAACAGCTTCCTTTGCTGCATTTAATCAAAACCCTTCAGAGGGATGAATGCTTCCAGATGCATGCCCCAACCAGAGGACCTGGAAGTCAGTGGCTTTCAACAAGCTTCATGTTCTTTAGAGGATGGCAGACACCCACTGCTGCTTTTCACTACTAAAATATCTTGGGCTAAAGGAGAGCAAGGATCGTTTTGCAATACTGCTTAGAAGACCTGTTGGTTTGCTTGCTTTAAGGTGTTATTCTTTTGTGGATATCACAGCAGCTTTTAGCTTATCACAGAATTTCTGAAGGGAAAAAGCAAGACGACTCACTTTCCTGGTTTTTTCAGGCTGTGTGGACTCCTTCGTCCATGGGATTACGTATAAATGAAGTATTGAATGGGGCTGGGCATGCTGGCTCATATCTGTATTCCTAGCACTTTGCGAGGCTGAGGCAAGAGGATCGCTTGAGCCCAGGAGTTCAAGACCAGCCTGGGCAACACAGGGACACCCTGTTTCTGTAAAAAAATGATAATAAATTAGGCAGCCGTGATGGCATGTGCAGTCGTTGTGGCATGCATCTGTTTTCCCAACATCTTAGGAGGCTGAAGTGGGAGGATCTCTTGAGCATGGAGGTCAAGGACGCAGTGAGCTGAGATCTTGCCACTCCACTCCAACCTGAGTGACGGAGGGAGAACCTGCCTAAAAAATATATAAAAATTACTTAACTGGAAAGGATAAGACTTATGCCAAGGGAATTACCTGATATTTCTTCCCACTATTAGTGTGTTCAGTGATTTCTGAGCATTCAAAAGCCACTCTGCATCTGGAAGTCTGGGGCAGCCCAGGACAGGACTGCCCGCCTGTATCAGGTCCTGGCTGTGTTGGAGGTGCCTTCCAAGCTTGGGGCATGGGGTGTAGCTCTGTTTTGGATGCTGTCATGATAGACTATGGTGTTCAATTCTGGCGAACCTTCCTGTCCTGGCATCTCTAAGTCAATAAGCACAAACTTTTTGATAAAGTTGGTGAATCTCAATTCTCTAAAAAAGTACGGGTCAATCTATGCACATTTTGGACAAGTAGATTGGAGCTGCATATATTAATACAAATAAATCCCCAAAACATGCATTTCACTTAAGGAAAACAAAGTTGGGAAAGAATGTGGACAGTATAGAGACAGTCTTGCTCTCGAACGCCTCTCACTGTTAGAATTTTCCCACCATATTCACACAGTTCAGCCCAAGGCTCCCCCTCAGCCCAGCACCCTGGGCAGACTCCTGCCTGAGGCACTGGGGCCCAAGGTCGCCTGGTCTGTCGGTTCTGCACCTGCTCCAATTGTCCTGATGAGGTGCTCCCTGTGGCCATCTGTAAGGGCTCTGGGACTTCATGGTTAACTTGACTGATGTCACTGACTCTGCTCCCATTACCTTTGGCCTCTAGAGTCACCTTTTCTTCTGTACGCCTTTACCACCAGCCTGTTTCCACCTGGTGTCCCAGCTTTTATTTCCAGACTCTCTTATTTCACAATAGAAAGCTCACGATGAAGGTCTTAAAATCTGCCTCTCAGATAGAGTTTGAACACTGACAGGTGGAAAGTCAAGGACGTGTATAACTTCCCAGAATTCATATGAGCTCATTATTCTTTTTTATCACATTTAAAAAAAGGACAAAAGAGTGCATGAGGGAGAGAAAATGTCATCCCAGAAAACGTCTTGAATTATTATGATTCTGAGTTGGAGATCACCAAGACGACGTCTCCCTGTATTGGTAAGAACCTAGGTTTAAGAACTCAGTTTTAGCATCTTCTTTGGAAACCAGAGTTGACACAAAGGGAGACAGCAAGGACTAGAGGGCTAGAAAAGCTCTTGAGCGTCAGCTTCTGAGCTTGAAAGGGAGCATTAGGGGGCATCGCCTGAGTGCTCCGTGATCCCATATCTGGCTTTTAGGGATACGTCTGCATTGTCTCATTTGATTTTGTCAGCAACCCTGTGGGGCTAGGTACTGTTAATAACCTTAATTTCTAGAATAGAAAGTAAAGTTTTGGGAAGGTGAGTTAACATGTCTAAAATTAGAGAAACTGTCTCTAAGATCTAAACTACAAGACTCTGATGAAAAAAATCAAAGAATAACTAGAGATACATTCCTTATTCATCGATAGGAAGCCTCATTACTGTCAAGATGTCAGTTAATCGATAGTGATCGATATTAAATGCAAATTGATCTGTATTTGCAAATCTAAATTGATATATACTAAATATGATCCCAATCAAAATCCCAGTAAGTTATATGTGGATATCAGCAAACTGATTCTAAAGTTTATACAGAGAGGAAAAGATTCAGAAGAGCCAATGCAACATTGAAGGAGAAGAACAAAGTCAGGCCGGGTGCAGTGGCTCACGCCTGTAATCCCCACAGTTTGGGAGGCTGAGGTGGGTGGATCACAAGGTCAGGAGATCGAGACTAGCCTGGTTAAAATGGTGAAACCCTGTGTCTACTAAAAATACAGAAAAAAATATATATTAGCCGTGTGTGGTGGGCCTGTAGTCCCAGCTACTCAGGAGGCTGAGGCAGGAGAATCACTGGAACCCGGGAGGCAGATGTTACAGTGAGCCGAGGCTATGCCACTGCCCTCAAGCCCTGGGCAACAGAGCGAGATTCCGTCTCAAAAAAAAAAAAAAAAAAAAAAAAAAAAAAAAAAAAAAGTACAAAGTTGGAGCACTGACATTACTCAATTTTAAGGCTTACTATAAAGCTACAGTAATCAAGAGTTTGCTCTTGACAAAAAAAAAAACAGATAAACCAATGGAACAGAATAAAAAACTGGGAAATAAACTCACATAAATTTAGTCAATAGAGCAAAGACAATGCAGTGAAGAAAAGATAATCTTCCAACAAATGATGCTGGAAGAATTGGGCATCCACATGTAAAATGTTGCTAATTGTCAATGATGGAGCAGGCACCTGGGCTCAGGAGCTCTGACTGAGCTCAAGTTCCTGATCACCTGATTTCAGAAAAGGTCTCCAGAAGGGTGAGTCAGTAAGGAAGCGTAGCAGTAGCTAAGAAAGGTCAGACTTCAGGCCACTGTGAGTTTAATTCGAAAGACTTCAGGCCATTCTGAGTTAACCAAAGATCACGACCACAACACAATTCTTAAATTCCTTATAATAATAGAAGTAACCCTGTGATAGTTTTCAAGTTAATTTTATTTATTATTTAAAACTGTAACTTTAAGTTCAGGGACATGTGTGCATGTTTGTTACATAAGTAAACTTGTGTCATGGGCCTTGGTATACAGATTATTTTATCACCCAGGTATTAAGACTAGTACCTGTTACTTGTTTTTACTGATCCTCTCCCTCTTCCTACCCTACACCCTCTAATAGGCCTCAGTGTGTGTTGTTCCCCTCTGTGTGTCCATGTGTTCTCAACATTTAGCTCCCATGTATAAGTGAGAACATGTGGGTGTTTGGTTTTCTGTTTCTGCATTAGGTTGCTAAGGATAATGGCCTCTAGCTCTATCCATGTTCCTGCAAAGGATATGATCTCATCATTTTTTATGGCTGTATAATAGTCCAGGGTGCAACCTAATTTTATTATTATTAATTTGTACCTCAATGTCACTTCCTCTAAGGTATATTTCCTGACCCATCTTTGATTTTCACTTCTCTGTTCCCACTTGAGTCTGGAATTCAACTCTATCAAAGCACTGATAATATTTTGATTGCATTTATTGATTTTATGCCTCTATTTTGTAGATGAGGCCTCAAGGCCACGGAGATGTTAAGTTGTTTCTCAAACCCAAAACCATATGGTACCATCTCTGGAACTTTAGATTTTTCAACACCAAGAAGAAAATAGAAATATTTCATAATATTTCCACCATGACAAAGCTACTATTACAGTCTTATAGAACTTCTGAAGTATTTTTCTGCATACATTGTTTGTTGAAACCACCAAACTGAATTTACGATTTTGTGCAAAAATATCATACCTAATAGCACAATTTCTGTATGTTATAAATTATTCCTTAGATATTTTGATAGAGTTAAAATAATTTTAAACAATTCATCTAAGATGCCAGTTATTAGGCCCTTAATTTATGTCTACCATTTTTAATGTCCCATATTTTATTTGTATAAATTCTTTAGATGGATTTTATGAGTTACGGCCTTTACACTTGGAGTGTTTATATGCTTCATAGTTGTATGTAGAGTGGGAGAGATACATCATGCCACCTCTTCTTCAAGACTATTACAATTTTTTTTAACTTTTGAAAGGTTTGGAAAGGTAAACTACTGAATCTCATTATTGTTTTATTTTTATTTCCTTGAATTTAGTGAATGTTGAATTTTTTTAATGTTTAGTACTCCTTGTATTTCTTCTTGTCCCTGAATATCTTCCATTAAATTTCAGTTTTCAAATTTTCAATATTATGAGCTCATTGCAGATTAAAGATATTAACTCTTGGTGAGATTATTTCTAAACATTCAGAGCAATATATAATGCAAGAGTCCTAGGATATCTCTATGATTTATGTGAATGACAGAAATTATTGAAAAAATTATTTTCAATAAATAGACACCACGTTGTTTTCTAACAGTGGCCAAGTCTTGAACAGTATTCATTTGGATCTGTTACTTGGTATAAGTACTTATTAAGTACTTCAAAAATCTTTGAGATAGTAATTCACAGTGGTAGAGTGTATTTTAAATTATTGAAAAAATATAAGTGACAACCAAAAAAGTTTTCATCATTATTACATTAATATATTTAACATTATTAGAAAAGTTTGCATGGCAACAGCTTCTACTTGCTTTCCATATCCATTCTTCCTTTTTTTGTTTGTTAGCATTCCAGAACAAACATCATCCTAGAACTGAGTTTGGCAATCAAACTAAGTTGTAAAGAGCATGCTGTAAGCAGTGTTCTTAAACAGTGGGGAATTACCCCTTCAGCTTCTCATCTTTCTTCCTGGCTAGATATGAGTATGGATGTGAATGCTGGAGCATGTGTAACCTTGATGGGCCATGAGGTGTATGATAGAATAACACGCAAGAAGAAGCCTGGTTCCTGGGAATCGTGGAGTCACCAGTGAGGCCCTGGACTGCCAATCTCTAGAGGTCATTTACATGAATGAGTACTACACTTCTAGTTTGCTTTAACTATTTTCATTTCAAGTCCATCACAAACAAAAGCACCTCATACTGTTATGGCTAGATCTACTTAGTTCATATAGAAGCCAGTGGCCACATATATGGCAATTGAGCATTTAAAATATGACTATCTTGCACTGAGTGGTGCTATAAGTGTAAGATACACTTCAGATTCAGAAGATTTAGTATAAAAATATGTAAAATATATCATTTATGATTTTATATTTATTGCATATTGAAATGATAATATTTGGATATGTTGAATTAAAAGACCTCACCAAAATATCATAGCTTTGCCAGCTTAAACAATAGAAATTTATCATCTCACAGTTCTGGAGTCTGGAAGTCTGAGATCAGGGTGCCAGCATGATTAGTTGCTGGTGAGGACTGTCTTCTTGGCTTCAAGATGGTGCCTTCTCCCTGTCTACTCACATGGCAGAGAGAAAGGGTGAGCTCTCTAATGTCTTTCTCTTCTTTTTTCTTGAGACAAGGTCTTGTTCTCTTTCCCAGGCAGGAGTGCAATGTTGTGATGATGGCTCACTGCAGCCTCTGCCTCCCAGGGTCAGGTGATCCTCCCACCTCAGCCTCCTGAGTAGCTGGGACTACAGGTGCATGCCACCATGCCATTAATTTTTTAATTTTTTTTTTTTTTTGTAGAGATGGGGACTTCCTATGTTGACCAGCCTGGTTTAAAACTGCTGGCATTAAGTGATCCTCCCACCTTCACTTCCCAAAATATTGGGATTACAGGTGTGAGCCACCACATTCACTTGTATCTCATATAAGGGCACTAATCCCATCATGAAGGGCTCACCTTATGACCTCATCTAACCTGAATCACCTTCCAAAGGCCCCAGCTTCAACTACAATAACACTAGGGTTAGAGCTTCCACATACAGATATTTTTGGGGAAAAATATTCAGTCCACAACATTGTCAGTATCGAAACAATGCTAGTGCATTAGCAACCTATGAGAGTTGTCTTTCCTCAGAGGGAAATGCTTGTCACCACCCACCACCTGAGAGAATGTTCACAAGGCACAGGTCCTAAGGCTTAAAGCAATCTATTGTAAAGAGGGTCCTGTTGAAAGGCAAACACTTTCAAACTCAGACATTGTTCTCCAAGTGTGGTTTCAGAAGTCCCACCTGAATCCATGTGCTACACGAATATAAATATAAATAATTGATATTCTTGTAGACATTAGAATTGCCAGAGATGTGAAGGCTTACAGGCATTCAGTGAGGAAAGCTTCTAAGATAACAAGCCCTTTCTTTGGCATGTATTATTTATCACACTACTCATTTCAAGAAAAAAAAAATTATGACCTTACTTTCCTCAGTAATAAAAAGGGACATATCATTAATTTATAGTACACATTTCAGAAATCAAATGTGTACGCACCATGGGGAAGAGCTGGAGTCAGAGAGGGCAGGAAAGTAGGAGGCCTCTCATGTTGCACTGTTTCTGCACTGAACTGACCATGACACGCCCCAGACCACAATCAGTGCCTACAATCTGACAGGCAACCAGTTGAAAGATGGGCCTTTGGTTTCCTGGCAACATGAACAATGTCCCTTTGAGATGGTCAAAGTGAACACCCCACTCCTGGTCTTACCTGTTTGTGGCTTCCCCTCACCTTGAATGTAGGCTGGATCTAGTGACTTGCCTTTAACAAACAGCTCATGGTAACAGTAATGGATGGCCCTTCTGAGATGTATTTGCCTTCCCTCTGGGTTGCTCTTCCTCTTTCTCTCTGGCTTGCTCACTCCAAGGAAGTCACCTGCCAAATAGGGAGCCATCCTATGAAGAAGTCCACAGGCAGGGAAATGAGGAAGACCTCCAGTCAGCAGCCAGTGAGAAAATGAGGCCCTTAGTCCAATCACTCTCCATGAACTGAAGCTTGCTAAAAATAGTACAAGTGAACCAAGAAGCATATATTAGTCTGTTCTCACATTGTGAATAAAGACATACCTGAGACTGGGTAATTTATAAAGGAAAGAGGTTTAATTGACTCAGAGTTCCACGTGGCTGAGGAGGCCTCACAATCACGGCAGAAGGCAGAGGAAGAGCAAAGTCACATCTTACATGGCAGCAGGCAAGAGGGCATGTGCAGGGAAAGTCCCCCTTATAAAGCCATCAGATCTCATGACACTTATTTACTTTTGTGAGAATAGCATGGGAAAGAACTGCCCCCATGATTCAATTACCTCCCATCAGGTCCCTCCCATGACATATGGGAATTATGGGAGCTACAATTCAAGAAGAGATTTTGGTGGGGACACAGACAAATCATGTCAAAGCCCATACTCCCCATGTAAGCCTTCTGATAAGACCATAATCCTGGCTAATGTCCTGACTGCAACCTCATGACAAATCTTAAGGCAGAGGCAGACAGCGGAACGTACCTGAATTCACATGTGGATCAGCATAGAAAAGGAGAGATAATATCAGGTTTGTTGTTTCAAGTCACTGAGGTTGAGAATAATTTGTTACCCAGCAGTGGTTAACTAATCCACTCTATTACTGCTACAAGGAAAGCTTCCTGTGCCTTCATTTTCATAGTTTTTAAAGGATGTCTTTGTGATCATCGATTTTTTTAAATGCTGAATGTTTTTCTCTTTTCAATTTAGGCAATCACTGTGTTCTAATAGTTTTATAGTTTTATAATTTCAGGACTTACAGTTAAGTCTTTACTCCATTTTGAGTTGATTCTTATACATGGGGTGAGATAAGCAACCAATTGCATTCTTTTGCATGTGGATATCCAGTTTTCCCAAAACCATTTTTTGAAGAGACTGTCCCTTCCCCATTGTGTGTTCTTGACACCTTGAAAATCAGGTCACTGTAAATGTATGGGTTTATTTCTGGGCTCTCTATTCTGCTCCATCGGTTGATGTATCTTCTGTTTTCACACAAGTACTATCCTGATACAATTACTATAGCTTTGTAATACATTTTAAAATTAAATGGTGTTATGCCTATAGGTTTGTTCTTTTTGCTCAAGATTGCTTAGGCCATTTGGGGACTTCTGAGGTTCCATACAAATTTTAGGATTGTTTCTTTCCCTGTGACAAATGACATTGGAATTTTCATAGGAATTGCATTAAATCTGTAGGTTGCTTAGAGTAATAAAATATAGGGGAAAGTTATATGGCATTGATCTGGGAAAGAAGTTTTTTGGATATAATCCCAAAAGCACAGGTAACAAAAGCAAAAATAGACAAATAGAATTGCCTCAAATGAAAAAGTTTCTGCATAGCAAAGAAAACATTTAACAAAGTGAATACGAAGATGGCCAAATAGGAACAGCTCCAGTCTCCAACTCCCAGCGCGAGCTGACACAGAAGACCGGTGATTTCTGCATTTTCAACTGAGGTACTGGGGTCATCTCACTAGGGAGTGCCGGACAATCGGTGCTGGTCAGCTGCTGCAGCCCAACCAGCGAGAGCTGAAGCAGGGCGAGGCATCCCCTCATGTGGGAAGTGCAAGGGGGAAGGAAATCCCTTTTCCTAACCAGGGGAACTGAGACACACAACAGCCTGGAAAATCGGGTAACTCCCACCCCAATACTGTGCTTTAAGCAAAGGGGCACACAAGGAGATTATATCCCACACCTGGCCGGGAGGGAGCCACGCCCACGGAGCCTCCCTCATAGCTAGCACAGCAGTCTGCGATCTAACTGCAAGGCAGCAGTGAGGCTGGGGGAGGGGCGCCCGCCATTGCTGAGGCTTAAGTAGGTAAACAAAGCCACTGGGAAGCTCGAACTGGGTGGAGCTCACAGCAGCTCAAGGAAGCCTGTCTGTCTCTGTAGACTCCACCTCTGGGGACAGGGCACAGCTAAACAACAACAACAACAAAAGCAGCAAAACCCCCTGCAGACACAAACGACTCTGTCTGACAGCTCTGAAGAGAGCAGTGGATCTCCCAACACGGAGGTTGAGATCTGAGAAGGGACAGACTGCCTGCTCA
The DNA here is from genome assembly GCF_007565055.1 of Rhinopithecus roxellana. Classification (NCBI taxonomy): domain Eukaryota; kingdom Metazoa; phylum Chordata; class Mammalia; order Primates; family Cercopithecidae; genus Rhinopithecus; species Rhinopithecus roxellana. The sequence goes on from NC_044557.1 coordinate 20,588,604, forward strand.
AGTGGGTCCCTGAACCCTGAGTAGCCTAACTGGGAGACATCCCCTACTAGGGGCAGACTGACACCCCACACCTCACACGGTGGAGTACACCCCTGAGAGGAAGCTTCCAAAGTAAGAATCAGACAGGTACACTCGCTGTTCAGCAATATTCTATCTTCTGCAGCCTCTACTGCTGATACCCAGGCAAACAGGGTCTGGAGTGGACCTCAAGCAATCTCCAACAGACCTACAGCTGAGGGTCCTGACTGTTAGAAGGAAAACTATCAAACAGGAAGGACACCTACACCAAGACCCCATCAGTACATCACCATCGTCAAAGACCAGAGGCAGATAAAACCACAAAGATGGGGAAAAATCAGGGCAGAAAAGCCAGAAATTCAAAAAATAAGAGCGCATCTCCTGCTTCAAAGGAGCGCAGCTCATCGCCATCAATGGATCAAAGCTGGACAGAGAATGACATTTACGAGATGAGAGAAGAAGGCTTCAGTCCATCAAACTTCTCAGAGCTAAAGGAGGAATTACGTACCCAGCGCAAAGAAACTGAAAATCTTGAAAACAGAGTGGAAGAATTGATAGCTAGAGTAATTAATGCAGATAAGGTCATAAATGAAATGACAGAGATGAAAACCATGACACGAGAAATACGTGACAAATGCACAAGCTTCAGTAACCGACTCGATCAACTGGAAGAAAGAGTATCAGCTATTGAGGATCAAATGAATGAAATGAAGCGAGAAGAGAAACCAAAAGAAAAAAGAAGAAAAAGAAATGAACAAAGCCTGCAAGAAGTATGGGATTATGTAAAAAGACCAAATCTACGTCTGATTGGGGTGCCTGAAAGTAAGGGGGAAAATGGAACCAAGTTGGAAAACACTCTTCAGGATATCATCAAGGAGAACTTCCCCAAGCTAGTAGGGCAGACCAACATTCAAATTCAGGAAATACAGAGAACGCCACAAAGATACTCCTCCAGAAGAGCAACTCCAAGACACATAATTGCCAGATTCACCAAAGTTGAAATGAAGGAAAAAATCTTAAGGGCAGCCAGAGAGAAAGGTCAGGTTACCCACAAAGGGAAGCCCATCAGACTAACAGCAGATCTCTCGGCAGAAACTCTACAAGCCAGAAGAGAGTGGGGGCCGATATTCAACATTCTTAAAGAAAAGAATTTTAAACCCAGAATTGCATATCCAGCCAAACTAAGTTTCATAAGTGAAGGAGAAATAAAATCCTTTACAGATAAGCAAATGCTTAGAGATTTTGTCACCACCAGGCCTGTCCTACAAGAGATCCTGAAGGAAGCACTAAACATGGAAAGGAACAACCAGTACCAGCCATTGCAAAAACATGCCAAAATGTAAAGACCATCGAGGCCAGGAAGAAACTGCACCAACTGACGAGCAAAATAACCACTTAATATCATAATGGCAGGATCAAGTTCACACATAACAATATTAACCTTAATTGTAAATGGACTAAAAGCTCGAATTAAGACACAGACTGGCAAACTGGATAAAGAGTCAAGACCCATCAGTCTGCTGTATTCAGGAGATACATCTCACATGCAGAGACATACATAGGCTCAAAATAAAGGGATGGAGGAAGATCTACCAAGCAAATGGAGAAAAAAAAAGCAGGGGTTGCAATCCTAGTCTCTGATAAAGCAGACTTTAAACCATCAAAGATCAAAAGAGACAAAGAAGGCCATTACATAATGGTAAAGGGATCAATTCAACAGGAAGAGCTAACTCTCCTAAATATATATCCACCCAATACAGGAGCACCCAGATTCATAAAGCAAGTCCTTAGAGACTTACAAAGTCTCCCATACAATAATAATGGGAGATTTCAACACCCCACTGTCAACATTAGACAGATCAATGAGACAGAAAGTTAACAAGGATATCCAGGAAATGAACTCATCTCTGCAGCAAGCAGACCTAATAGACATCTAAAGAACTCTCCACCCCAAATCAACAGAATATACATTCTTCTCAGCACCACATCACACTTATTCCAAAATTGACCATATAATTGGAAGTAAAGCACTCCTCAGCAAATGTACAAGAACAGAAATTATAACAAACTGTCTCTCAGACCACAGTGCAATCAAACTAGAACTCAGGACTAAGAAAATCAAAACCGCTCAACTACATGGAAACTGAACAACCTGCTCCTGAATGACTACTGGGTACATAACGAAATGAAGGCAGAAATAAAGATGTTCTTTGAAACCAAAGAGAACAAAGATACAACATACCAGAATCTCTGGGACACATTTAAAGCAATGTGTAGAGGGAAATTTATAGCACTAAATGCCCACAAGAGAAAGCTGGAGAGATCTAAAATGGACACTCTAACATCACAATTAAAAGAACTAGAGAAGCAAGAGCAAACACATTCAAAAGCTAGCAGAAGGCAAGAAATAACTAAGATCAGAGCAGAACTGAAGGAGATGGAGACACAAAAAACTCCCCAAAAAATCAATGAATCCAGGAGTTGGTTTTTTGAAAAGATCAACAAAATTGACAGACCGCTAGCAAGACTAATAAAGAAGAAAAGAGAGAAGAATCAAATAGACGCAATAAAAAATGATAAAGGGGATATCACCACCTACCCCACAGAAATACAAACTACCATCGGAGAATACTATAAACACCTCTACGCAAATCAACTAGAAAATCTAGAAGAAATGGATAATTTCCTGGACACTTACACTCTTCCAAGACTAAACCAGGAAGAAGTTGAATCCCTGAATAGACCAATAGCAGGCTCTGAAATTGAGGCAATAATTAATAGCCTATGAACCAAAAAAAGTCCAGGACCAGATGGATTCACAGCTGAATTCTACCAGAGGTACAAGGAAGAGCTGGTACCATTCCTTCTGAAACTATTCCAATCAATAGAAAAAGAGGGAATCCTCCCTAACTCATTTTATGAGGCCAACATCATCCTGATACCAAAGCCTGGCAGAGACACAACAAAAAAAGAGAATTTTAGACAAATATCCCTGATGAAAATCGATGCAAAAATCCTCAAGAAAATACTGGCAAACCGGATTCAGCAGCACATCAAAAAGCTTATCCACCATGATCAAGTGGGCTTCATCCCTGGGATGCAAGGCTGGTTCAACATTCGCAAATCAATAAACGTAATCCAGCATATAAACAGAATCAAAGACAAGAACCACATGATTATCTCAATAGATGCAGAAAAGGCCTTTGACAAAATTCAACAGCCCTTCATACTAAAAACGCTCAATAAATTCGGTATTGATGGAACATACCTCAAAACAATAAGAGCTATTTATGACAAACCCACAGCCAATATCATACTGAATGGGCAAAAACTGGAAAAATTCCCTTTGAAAACTGGCACAAGACAGGGATGCCCTCTCTCACCACTCCTATTCAACATAGTGTTGGAAGTTCTGGCTAGGGCAATCAGGCAAGAGAAAGAAATCAAGGGTATTCAGTTAGGAAAAGAAGAAGTCAAATTGTCCCTGTTTGCAGATGACATGATTGTATATTTAGAAAACCCCATCGTCTCAGCCCAAAATCTCCTTAAGCTGATAAGCAACTTCAGCAAAGTCTCAGGATACAAAATTAATGTGCAAAAATCACAAGCATTCTTATACACCAGTAACAGACAAACAGACAACCAAATAATGAATGAACTTCCATTCACAATTGCTTCAAAGAGAATAAAATACCTAGGAATCCAACTTACAAGGGATGTAAAGGACCTCTTCAAGGAGAACTACAAACCACTGCTCAGTGAAATCAAAGAGGACACAAACAAATGGAAGAACATACCATACTCATGGATAGGAAGAATCAATATCGTGAAAATGGCCATACTGCCCAAGGTTATTTATAGATTCAATGCCATCCCCATCAAGCTACCAATGAGTTTCTTCACAGAATTGGAAAAAACGGCTTTAAAGTTCATATGGAACCAAAAAAGAGCCCGCATTGCCAAGACAATCCTAAGTCAAAAGAACAAAGCTGGAGGCGTCATGCTACCTGACTTCAAACTATACTACAAGGCTACAGTAACCAAAACAGCATGGTACTGGTACCAAAACAGAGATATAGACCAATGGAACAGAACAGAGTCCTCAGAAATAATACCACACATCTACAGACATCTGATCTTTGACAAACCTGAGAAAAACAAGAAATGGGGAAAGGATTCCCTATTTAATAAATGGTGCTGGGAAAATTGGCTAGCCATAAGTAGAAAGCTGAAACTGGATCCTTTCCTTACTCCTTATACGAAAATTAATTCAAGATGGATTAGAGACTTAAATGTTAGACCTAATACCATAAAAACCCTAGAAGAAAACCTAGGTAGTACCATTCAGGACATAGGCATGGGCAAGGACTTCATGTCTAAAACACCAAAAGCAATGGCAGCAAAAGCCAAAATTGACAAATGGGATCTAATTAAACTAAAGAGCTTCTGCACAGCAAAAGAAACTACCATCAGAGTGAACAGGCAACCTACAGAATGGGAGAAAATTTTTGCAATCTACTCATCTGACAAAGGGCTAATATCCAGAACCTACAAAGAACTCAAACAAATTTACAAGAAAAAAACAAACAACCCCATCAAAAAGTGGGCAAACAATATGAACAGACATTTCTCAAGAGAAGACATTCATACAGCCAACAGACACATGAAAAAATGCTCATCATCACTGGCCATCAGAGAAATGCAAATCAAAACCACAATGAGATACCATCTCACACCAGTCAGAATGGCAATCACTCAAAAGTCAGAAAACAACAGGTGCTGGAGAGGATGTGGAGAAATAGGAACACTTTTACACTGTTGGTGGGATTGTAAACTAGTTCAACCATTATGGAAAACAGTAGGGCGATTCCTCAAGGATCTGGAACTAGAAGTACCATATGACCCAGCCATCCCATTACTGGGTATATACCCAAAGGATTATAAATCATGCTGCTATAAAGACACATGCACACGTATGTTTATTGCGGCACTATTCACAATAGCAAAGACTGGGAATCAACCCAAATGTCCATCAGTGACAGACTGGATTAAGAAAATGTGGCACATATACACCATGGAATACTATGCAGCCATAAAAAAGGATGAGTTTGTGTCCTTTGTAGGGACATGGATGCAGCTGGAAACCATCATTCTTAGCAAACTTCACAAGAACAGAAAACCAAACACCGCATGTTCTCACTCATAGGTGGGAACTGAACAATGAGATCACTTGGACTCGGGAAGGGGAACATCACACACTGGGGCCTATCATGGGGGGAGGGGGAGGGATTGCATTGGGAGTTATACCTGATGCAAATGACAAGTTGATGGGTGCTGACGAGTTGATGGGTGCAGCACACCAACATGGCACAAGTATACATATGTAACAAACCTGCACGTTATGCACATGTATCCTAGAAGTTAAAGTATAATAATAATAATAAATAAATAAAAACAAAGTGAATACATAACCCACAGATTGGGAAAAAATATTTGCAAATCATACATCTGATAATTCGCTAATATCCAAAATATATAAGGAACTCATATAACTCAATAGCAAGAAATCAATCTGATTTTAAAAGTGGGCAAAGCATCTAAATAGATATTTATCAAAAGATGGTATACAAATGGCCAATAGATACATGAAAAAATTCTCAACATCACGAATTATCAGGGAACTGTAAAGTAAAACCACAATGTGATATCATTGCATATATATTAGGATGGCTATCACAAAAAAGATGAAAAATAACAATTGTTGGCATAGATGTGGAGAAGAAGAAACTCTGTACGCTGTTGCTGGAAATGTAAATTAATACAGTTATTTTGGAAAGCAGTCTGAAAGTTCTTTAAAAAACTAAAAATGGAATTACCATACAATCTAGCAATCACAGTTCTGGGTATATATCTAAAGAATTGAAATCTATGTCTGTTAGAGTAGGCAGTAAGTCAGACATGAGCAGGGCAGGAGAGGGCCCTTCTACCAATCAGGAATGTCAAGTGAGCATCAGGTGATGATCAGGCATCTTTAAGTTAATAATTGGTTGCAGCCAGGACTCCCAGGTAAAGGCAGTCTCCCAATAGATAGAAAACACCTGAAACTGGCACCTTGAAAATCAGGTCACTGTAAATGTATGGGTTTATTTCTGTGCTCTCTGTTCTGCTCCATTGGTTGATATATCTTCTGTTTTCATGCCAGTACCAGCCTGTTTCAATTACTATAACTTTGTAATACATTTTAAAATTAAATGGTATTAGGCCTGTAGGTTTGTTCTTTTTGGTCAAGATTGCTTAGGCCATTTGGGGTCTTCTGAGCTTGCAGAAGTCCAGCAGCTTCCCAGTATAATCTCTGGAGTTGGGCAAGTGGGTTCAAGCATGCACACTAAGAGGCAAAATGTCAGAGTTTCACTGGTATATGACCTTCCTCTAGAAACAGCGGTAAAGGAAAACCTCTCAAGTGAGCACACATACAAACAACTCCAACAAACATATTACGCAGGCGTCCCCTCCCATGTGCTGACAGGCCACTGCGCATGCAAACAGCACACCCCACAGGAAGAATCAGGGGAGAAGGGATGCAACCCCAGAAGCATGCCAACATGTCAGACTCCAAGTCAAAGGTCAAACCACCCACTTGATCTCTCAAGTTGCTCACTTGGCCCTCTTCCAAGTGCGCTTGACTCCTTTCACTCCTGCTCCAAATTTGCCTCGGTCTTTCACTCTGCCTTATGCCCCTCAGTCAAGTTATTTTTTTCTGAACAGGCAAGAATTGAGACTGCTGTAGACCCGTGTGGATTTGCTGCCGCTAACATGTCGAAGGCATGTCTGCACTTCCATGTCCATGTCAGCATGATTCGGTAGCCAAGATAGGGATCCCACCAAAGTGCTCATCCGTGGGTGAACGTCTAAGGTCAATGTGCTACATATACACAACAGAATACTGTTCAGTCGTATGAAAAATAAACCCTGTTATTTGCAACAACATGAATGAATCTAGAGAACGTATGCTAAGTGAAATAAGTCAGGCACAGAAAAATATCGTACGATCTCATGTACATGTGGAACTGAAAAATGTCAAACTCACAGAAGCAGAGAATAGAACAGTGGTTACTAGAGCCTGGGTCTCAGGCAATAAATGGAGGAGAGACGGATGTTGATCAAAGCCTTCAAAGTTTCAGTTAGACATGAGAAATAAATTGTAGTAATTTATTGCATGACGTGGTGACTACGGGTAATGTATATTTCAAAATTGCAAAACCGGTAGATTTTAAATGATCTCACCATAATAAAATGATAAATGTGTAAGGTGGTGGAGATGTTAATTAGCCTGATCTAATCATTCCACAAAGTATACATGCATTGTAACATCACATTGCACTTCATAAATGTACACAATTGTTATTTATTAATTAAAAGAAAATTAACATTAAAAAAAAAAAAGCTCAGGCAATCACTCAGGTTGTTGTCCAGGGAGTCAGTGACAAATATCTGACTGTGAAGTTGCTGATTTCAGGAGCAGGGCTGTGGCCTGCATGCCCAGGACTAAGCACACGGCGTCAGGCAGTGCATGCACACAGTGGAGGCCATAGCAGAAAAAGTCCTACACACTCCATGATTGATTTTCAAGGAAAGAAGAGGGTGCATGTGTAAAAAATAATTAGGAAAGAGTTATGTGTGACATGATATGGTCTTGAAGGTGAAGGCAGGTGAATTTTTGTTTGCCTGGTTGGTTGGTTTGGTTGTAGATTTTAAACCTTCAAAAGAGCAACGTATTACTCTGTTCTCATGCTGCTAATGAAGACATATCTGAGAATGTGTAATTTAAAAAGGAGCAAGGTTTAATTGGCTCACAGTTCAGCATGGCCAGGAAGGCCCCAGGAAACTTACAATCATGGTGGAAGGGTAAGCAAACATGTCCTTCTTCACATGGCAACAAGGATAAGTGCTGAGCAAAAGGGAGAAAATCCCCTTATAAAACCATCAGATCTCATGAGAACTCACTCACTATCACGAGAACAGCAGCATGGGGGTCACCACTCCATGATTCAATTGCCTCCCACTGGGTACCTCCCAAGACACATGGGAGGTATAATTCAAGATAAGATTCGGATGGGGACACAACCAAACTATATAAAGCATTCATACTGGAGGAATAGTATGAGCACAGGAGAAAATTTGGGTCCTATACAGAAAGTAATCAGATAGTGAGGGGAAGCTGTAGTCACCACATGGAGGAAAAGAGTGTGGGAGCAAGAGGTTCTTGGCCCCCTAAGGCTCACTAAGAGTCACTGACACAAGGTGGATTAATAGGAGAAAAGGCATGCAAATATATTTAATGTGCACACACAGGAGCCTTCAGAATGGAGACCCAATTTCCCAATTTCCTTTTAAATCAAGGAAAGCTGCCTCCTTACATATTTTAAGTTCGGCCTGAAGGTTTCTCTGTACATCAAGAACTGTAACCTAAATGGAATTGTAAACAGACCATCGCCTACTCTTGTGCCAATCACTGAGTTTTGGTCAAAGGGAGCCAACTGTTCAAACCCTATTCAAATAAGGCAAACACCGTGGTATAAACAATCTGGCTATTTCTGTACCTCACTTCTGTCTTCTGTATGTCACTTTACTTCTTCTGTCCATCCATCTTCTTCCATCACGTGGCTGAACTGGAGTTTCTGAGTCTACTCTGGCTTAGGAGGCTGCCTGATTCATGAATCTATCATTGCTCAATTAAATGCCATTAAATTTAATTTGGGTAAAGTTCTTTTTTTTTTTTTTTAACATTCCCAATGAGCTACAAAAACTTATATACCATTTTGAGGATGCAGAGACAACGGTGGCTTCGATTCTGGGAAAACAGGTAATGAAGGGGGAGAAGAGGCTTGGCTAGCACAGGTGGCCTTGTTGTAGATGAAGCCTCCTTCAGAGAGATTAGCTGGTATCTTTGCAGACTTTTAAGTTGTCAGACTCTCAATCTCTCCTGGATCTGGGGAAAGTCATGGAATGGGGAGGGAGCCTGGCTGCATTCATGGAGATTATCTGCAGATGCAAATTTTCCCCACTTAAGACAGCTTTGCAAGGCCACTTCTGTCAGGATGGCTAAGTGGAGGCCCTTTCAAAGTATGTCAGGGAGATCTAATCTGGGGTAACATATTTTACTTTCCTTCAAGGGAAAATTTATTTGGAGTACTGTTTGTAGTATCTTTCCTACTGCCTGTTAAATAATTGAAGACTTTAGACTGGAGTTGGAAATACAGACACTCAAAAATGAATTCATCAACCTTTTCTGTTTATCCCAGAAAAGATCTATATACACTAGGATTAAAATAAGTTATTCAAAATCAGAGAAACTCTTTAAATTGACTAGACCGTTGCTTTTCTTTACTGTGTCTTGGACAAATACTATGTCTTATCAAACATTTCCGACGAGCAACACAGAACTAAGTGACATTATTAAATTTGGATTAAAAAATGCCTAAAATGAATAGAGAGAAACCTTTCAAAGCAAGGTCAGCTCCGTGAGGCTGACAGATCGCCTCCTGCCTGAGGTCATGTCCCCAGTATCTCTTCCTTTCCCACTGGCAGAGGGCTTTGGGGTACCAAGTGCTTCTGGGATTTTCTTCCTTTTATTATGAGTATGATCCCAAGCCAGGGTGGCCTTCAAGTTTAGAGACAGATGCATAAACAAATGGAATAAACCATGATGAAGGCATTTTTTCTGTACTGTCATTGGGTAATGCATTATAGGACCGATGGGGAAGATTCCTAAACATCTCTGGAAGCAGAAGAGATGGAGAGATTATTGAGAAAAACTTTTCAAGGAGCTCCTATTCATGGAACACTTCTTTGATCACAACTCCACTGTCTCTATGCCTCCTTGGTTGGTGAATAGAACTAGAGTCACTGGAACATCAACATTACCATTATCTTGGCTCAGTGGTTCTCCCTGCAACCTACTGAGGTCATTAGTCCTGAAAAATATGAACCTCAGCTATTTCCAGAGCCAGTCTTATGTGTATTTCCAAGGTCTTCTGTTTGACATGTTCTGGAGGTGGTTTTGGGCTTCTCTGAAAACTGCTGTTCGTTAATGGCTTGTCTATGTTAGGGGCAATACTTTCAATACACTTGCCCAGGCCCTCAAGGCTGCCACTGCTCCGATCATCACAGCCATGTCAGAGGCAGAACGTTGTCATGTGGGAAGGAGGGGCTGACTTCCAGCAGCCACGCTATAATCCTTTGTATCAAGAAAACCAAACACTTCACAAAAGCTCCTCATCTCCCTACCACCCTCTGCATATCTTTCATCTCCATCTCACTGGCTAGAAGCAGACTGTAAGCCACCTGAAGAGGCAACAAAAATTGAAAAACAGAGAATATGGATTTTCAGTATCATTTTGATTCATCCCTTGGGGGTAGGTCAGAAATTATCTGATGACAATTCGTATTTTGATGGTAAAAAAGTAAGAGAGGTGAATTGTTTTAGAACATCACCTCCCATGTGTGAAAGGAAAATAAAAACTCAGGACCCCAGATCACTAGGCCAAAACTAAAACATTAAGCTCTCTCTTTTTTGGTTGTTAATTTGGGACTCTGAAACAAAAGAACATATAGAAAGAAATAGGTTTATAAATACATGTGCTTAACAAGGTCAGCTAAGTTACTTCATGGGTAGGGAGGTACTCATTTAATTCTGTTCTGCCAGACAGAAATACATATAAATAAGCTTTTATTTGAAAGAAAAAAAAAATGACTTACACTGGAAGTCACCTTTTTCTTTTCTCATTGCTCTGGAGAAATGTGTGTGTGTGTGTGTGCGCGCGCGCGCACGCACACATGCACATGCACACATGCATGCACGTATGTGTGTTTTAAAGACCAAAACAGATGTTTTGCAATAAGAAGAGTAGAAACCTTCTAATAGTGTACACCTTTGGAACATCTGAATGTACTGGCACATGGCTTTCATTACTCAGAGAGCAATTTAACAGGTTATGGAAAAATCAAACATATGTTGTTAACAGTTGTCAGGACATCAGCTTCAGAAAGTTATCATAGATGCCTATGCATTTGTTTTGAGTTACAGGTGGGAAAATGAATTATCTTTCTCTCACTACTAAATTTGAACCATAGAATCTAGTGGAAAATCTAAAATAAAATTTTAAAAAAGAAGATTCACACCTGAGAGCTTTGTATCAATTTTATATAAATGTATATTGAACATTTTTCTAAAATGGAAACCAAATACCTGTTATGCTTTTAGACATTAGTTGCATCCAAAGAATATTTAACTTGACTTTTCTCTAAAATTATGATTAATTATATAAGAAGATCATACACTATTCATGTAATACATTTGCATTAAGTACTAAGGAAGTGAAGAGAAGGAGTTTGTTACACTCAACGGGGTGTGACAGAGACAGCATGGGTAGTAGAGGAATTGTGAGTTAATACACTGACATGATCCTGAAAACCAATCAAATTGGCAAAAACAGTCATGCTGCTTCCCAAACCTATGAGGCCAAAGTAAAACTGACACTGTCTCTCCACGTATGCAATTTCAAACGCAGTTTGGAAACATGTACTGATAATCATAAAGTGTTCATATCATTGACCTGTCAGTGCTATTGATGAAAGCCAATTCTACATAACAAATCTGAAGGAAGAAAATAGAACACAAGTCTCCATACTATGTAGACAGATGGATCGATACTGACAGATATAGATATATCGATATATTACTAAATAGTAAACATTAATGAAGTAAATATTGTAAGAGTAGAAAAAGTCATATAATTTGAAGTAAAATGAGAGAAAGAAACACCAGGCATTCATTACACATTGAATATGGAGATCATGTAGCAATGGAACACACGTAAGAGGTACTGTAAAATTTAGAATTGATTTATTTCACAGTCATGACTGGAAAATCATTGCATGACCCTGGACACAGACCAAGAGAAAGCAGGGACAAGAAGCTTGCTGGATCTATTCAGGGGTAGCAGATTATGGATGGGTTTTATTTCCTTCTTTATTTCATGTTTCTCCAAGTTTTCTGTAATGTCTTAAGATGAAAAATGAGAAAACTTGGAAAATTCAATTAAAAAGAACTAAATGATCATCTTTTTCTACTACCAAATCCACTTAAAACACCTCAAAATTTAACTTTTAGTAAAAATCTTCCCCACCCTCCTTGCTCCTTAAGCAACTGGAATAATCACAAAATGCATATTTTTTACTTAGAGGTCAAGTTAAAATTCAGATGAACTGACTCAGCCTCCCAAGTGTTGGAATACTGTGGAGAAACTGGAATTTTAAAATATTTCTGGTGAGAATTTAAAAAATGTTGCAGCTACTTTGAAAAACACTTTGACAGTTTCTAAATGAGTTAAATATATCCTCACCAGTCATTTCACATCCAGGAGAAAAGTAAATGTTATGTTAACACAAAGACCTGTATGTGAGTGTTCAGGGTATGTTCTGTGATGGCCCGAAACTGGAAGCAATGCAAGTGCTGACTGGTGAATGGATAAAGGAAATGTGTTATCCCCACACAACCACATACCCACTCAGCATGTGTTATCCCCACACAACCACACACCCACTCAGAATGTGTTATCCCCACACAACCACATACCCACTCAGTAATACAAAGGAAGAAACTACGAATAGCATGTGGCTATAGGAGACAACCTGAAGACAATATGCTAAATGAAAACCAAGCACGTAAGACTCCATATTATATATTCCCATTTGTATGAGATTTCTATATGCTTCCTACTCTTTTTGACTGATGGACATCTTCTGAACTTGGTGGCGATAGGGTTTCACAACTGGAAATCTGCTAAATCTCATTGAACTGTACATTCAGGATAATCTAATAGAATGTAAGTTATACCTTAATAAAGCTTTCTTTTTAAAAATCAGATAATTTAATTAAATAGCAAAAATTTCTTTACTAAAGCTCCTGAATAAAATTAGGTAAACCTTTTTACTTTTTTATGTATTATCATTATTATTATTATTTTTGATCTGCGCTGGCTTGGATTTCTTGTATGAGAGGCAATGGCAGCAAGAAGTGGCAAGTGCTAACCAGTGCGGATGATGAAGACCCTCCTATTGCAGTCGGGCTTCCACGCTCAGTTGGAGGGTATCGTCCTGCATGGTCAGGAGCATCTGACTTGGTGTGTCTTCTTCAGCAACCACCACAACTGGCTAATTTGACTGCAATTTTTCTGTAGAATTTTCCCATGAGAATGAGATCCAGCACTTATATTACTCCCTGTGAATTTACAGCTATGTTTGTAAGTGAAACGCTGAATTTATAATGTTCAAGCCACTCTCAGACAGCTGGTGTTGTCTTAGATCTTCAGACAGGTGGTGGAGGTGCCATTTCGGCACCTCTGTCGTTCAGTGAAGTTTAATGTTCTGACTGTTCAGGTAGCATCCAGGTGGGAAGGAGGACGTCAGCAGTAGGTAGACAGCGAACAGCATCTGGTCCAGCTCCAGGTGGCGGCAGCTTCCTCCTGCGCAGTTCCTGGAGATCATGTTATAAACGGTTGTAAATGTCCCTTCAGGGAAAGTGATTCAAACAAGCTTTATTATGGGATGGCCCTTCTTGGGTGAGCTTAGTGAGATATTTTTGCAGGGAGAGAAGGAAGGATTCTTAACTTTTTCTTGTACAAAATGATCCAAAGATAGAAATGCTATGTTGAAGCAGGTTTAATATTTTAAAAATGCCCCTAATGAAAGCTAAAAAGAATGGGGTGATACAAACATTTTGTATAAACATTTACAATATTTTTTCCCATTGGAATGGTTCCAATTACATTTCAGAAAATTAGAAATGTGGAAGAATGGTTCCAATTACATTTCAGAAAATTAGAAATGTGGAAGGAGGCTGTTAAATTGAAGGAATTATTATTAATTTTTTGTAAACTCATTGACCTCTGCCTTGATGCCTTCGTCTTTCTTTAAAATGCCATTGACTATTTCTGAAAAAGAAAAAAAAGATATTCTCTCCTGTATGGGAGAGAGTTTGAGTCATTTCTTGGCTGCTCTTGTTAACTGATCGAAATAAAAACAGCACTGATATTCTAAAATTGTACAGGATCAAGTTTTTTTCTCTGAAACACCTGACTCTGGAAGGTTCCACTTGGTTGATATTCACTTAGCGCCTCACAGAGACTCATAGTCCCAACATAAAATGACCTATCTGATAACTCCTCAATTGCACAGATCCTTTGTGTATGTTTTCTTTTTTAAATAATAAAAGAAAACTGTCCATATTCAAATCTTGTATAAACCACCTACCACCCTAAGATCTTCTTTACATAAATAACTGTGGAAAATAATCCCCATCCCACCTGGTGTGTGGTGGCACCAGATGCGTTAAACTCTTCAGGAAGAGCTTTAAGACAGATCACTTTGTCAGAAAAGAGTGGAAGTCTTTAAAGTAATTTTTTAAAAGCCAATATTTGCTACACAAAGTTGTTTATCACACACACACGCACACACACACACCACAGACACCACACACACCACAAACCCTTTAGTCCATCCTATCTAAGTGTTAAAGGAACTAAATATGACCTGAGAAGGACTCTGTGCTTCTATATTTGAGTCCTTGTGGACGACCTGCAACCTAGCTTAATGGGTAGACAAGATTGAAAATCTCACTTAGTAGCATGTCCCTGTAACAATCGCTAAGTCTTGGCCAGTCCCAGCAGCCACAATTCAATCACTCATACACTGCTGAGTGTTCAAACTGTGTTCAAGTAAGGCAAATGCCAAACTGTAACCAATCTAGCTGTTCTGTACCTCACTTCTAATTTCTGTACTTCATTTCTGTTTTTGTCTATAAATCTCCTTTCACCACGTGGCTGTGCTGGAGTCTCCCCGAATCTGCTGTGATTCTGGGAGCCGTCCTATTGGCGAATCGTTCGTTGCTCAATTCAACTCCTTGACATTTAATTTGGCTGAAGTTTTTATTTTATTATAGGTAAAAAACCAAACCAAAACAAAAATCTCTCACAAATCCATTGATGACACAGATTTTATGCTAAAGCTGTTTTGAAAATGTAGATCCGAGTTTTCGATTGCTTGGTTTGCTATTCAAAACGTTGAGATGTCCTGCCACATGCAACACTTTGATTTAGAACCTTGCACCGGTGAGAAAAAGAATTTGACTGACCCAACTCAACCTCATCATCCAGGAATCTCCTGGTTGCATCTTGGTCACGAGTCACCTGTGGAATGATAAATTCTATATGAAGATCTGAGTAGAGAGTCGCTGATGCGAAAGACACACCAAGAAAATTCACTCCTCGTCCCCTTCTTTAGAAAAATCCTCATCCTTCCTAGAAAAATGCCTGGGTGAACCTTTCCCAGATTCTGCTCTTGTCCATATAAAATAACATCAAAAGCAAAAAAGTGTTCCCCAAACTTGTAGTCTTCACAGAACAACACAATTTTCAAAATTATTTCTGAATTGGTGCAGAGTTGCCACTTTTTAATATTGACAAGTTCATTGAATTGTAAATAACCAAATGTCAAAGAAAGACAACCATTTATTTTATCACTAAAAAGATAAGTGTAGTGAGAACACAATCTTAGAATAAAGAAGTCCTTCTTAATTTGAATGTGCCTCTATTAAAACTTATCCAATATCTTCTTCCCCCATTTTTGTGTCTGGAGAAAAATTTTCCATCCTAATCAGGGCCCATTAATCAATATAAGAGGAACTGCTGCTGAGGTCAGACTTCAGCTCTGATTTTCCTGAATCTGGGACTTTTTCTTCCAAAATTTAATTTGCAAAATTGTAGTAGAGTATGCATTTTGTTGTCTTAAAGATTTTAATTCCTTAATTCCTTTGTACTATAATTCCTGTTGTTCACCTTGTTACTTATTGTCACACAACGTATTCCTCCATAAAATCAGACATTTATGAAGTCATTCTTTGTTTACCGGCTTTCGGACAAAAAGTCAAAAGTCTCCACTCATCAGATGATGATTTATAAACTTTCTATGAAGTTCCACAGTCACTCAATATTTTATAGTTATTATCATTATTATTATTATTGTAAGTTCTCAGTAATTTCTCAGCATATAAGAGACGTGAAAAGATGGATTATGTTATACGGTGTGTATTGGAGTTGGGAAGATTAAGAGTCAGCAGGACCAACAATAAGGTATTGTTGTATTCCAAGATTAGCTTATTACACATAAGAGATTGGATAACTCTGAATAGAAATGAAACCAAGGGCTCTTGCAGGCATGCACAGGCTCACATGTGCACACACACACCCCGTATCACTCAGTGAATCAGCTCTATGTTCCTCATCCTTGTCCCATGTCCTCTACACCTTCATCTCCTTACTGTTTCCTGTTTCCCCATTATTCTCTAAAAGGCATCCTATCTTTCGGATAGAAATGGTGTTTGTAGTAATAAAATTTTGGACTTAAATCCTCTTTGTGCCACAAAGAGTAGCTTAATAATTTAGGAGAAATTGCACATTAACCATAAATACTCTCCTGTTAAAATTGGAGATAACTATGCATTCCATTCATGGCTATCATAAGGATTAAAAGTGACTACACAGAATTCACAAACACTATTTGGAACATATAAACCGGTACAATTTCTTTGGGGGATGATTTGACAAATTTGTTTTTTAAAATAGCTGTGTGTTAGGTTAGACCGACTTGGAATAACAAATAGATTCAAAGACTATTGCTCAGGAAGAAGGAAGTCTATTTCTTAATCACCCAGGAGTTTAGGAAGAGTGTTCAGCTTGGCGTGCGGAATTTTTTTCAGGACATTCAGATCCCCAGGATAATAGCAGCTTAGGCACCTTCAGAACATTTTTTGAAAATATCTGCATAGCAGAAAGAGAATAGAGTTGTATGCAGGGGAGGATTTTAAGGAGCAGAACAGGAAGCAGAAAAATCACCTTCCCACACACACACAATCCTTTGGAGATTCTACCACCTTTGGTAGATAACCTATTTTGGAGATTCTACCATTTTTGGTCACATGATATTTCTCAGTCTCCCTTGCAATCAGCCATCAGATCACAACTAATTGCAGAGGACACTGAGAAATGTCATTCGACCAAAGATGGCAGAATGGAGCTTTGCAGACATCTTGCTATGTCTGCCACAACCACCTACAGAGATAGAGACACATGTGAGTGAAGATATCTGTATGAGAAAAAGCGCTTCCAATTTATTCTAACAAAATAGTAGAAACAAAGTAAATATCCACCAACAGGTGACCAGTGAAGTAAATTACTGTGAGCTTATAAAATGGATTATTATGAAGCCATGAAGAAGAATGAGTAGATATTTGTAGGTTTTTTAGTACAAATTACTGTAAACTAAAACAAAGCAGGGTACAAAACCATGTCTGTACTATACCCATATTATATATGTACATATAATAGGACACTTTATCTTAAGTATAATGCATATTAATTTTTTCTTTTCTTTTTTCTTTTTTTTTTTTTTTACACAGGGTCTCACTCTGTTGACCAGGTTGAAGTACAGTGGCACAATCTCAGCTCACTGCAACCTCCACCTCCTGGGTTCAAGTGATTCTCCTGCCTCAGACTCCCGAGTAGCTGGGATTACAGGTGCACACCACCATGCTCAGCTAATTTTTGTATTTTTAGTAGAGACGGGTTTTCATCATGTTGGTCAGGCTGGTCCTGAACTCCTGACCTCAAGTGATCCACCCACCTCGGCCTCCTAAAGTGTTGAGATTACAGGTGTGAGCCCCCGTGCCCGGCCCACATATGAAATTTATGTAAAAATATGATGCTTTGTGTGATTTCTATTTGACGGACAAACCAAATCTCAGGAGGATACATTATGCAGCAGTAAAACCAGTCTTTCAGCTTCCATTTCATCATTGTGGTTATTTTAACCAGAATTCTCCAGAGGAACAGAGCCAGTGGGATAAATAAAAAGAGATTCATGATGAGGAATTGGCTCACAGGATCACAGAGTCTAAGTTACATAACGTGCCATTTGCAAGATATAAACCTGGGGAAGCTGCAGGTGTCATTCAGTGTGAGTCCAAAGGCCTGAGAACCAGGGGCATTGATGGTGTAAGCCCTAGTTTGAGGCAGGAGAGGAGCGGCCTCTCAGCAGGAGCAGTTAAGCAGCGAGAAAATCCAGCCTTCCTCTGCTTTCCACTCTCTGCAGGCTCTCCCAGGGTTGGATGAGACCCACCTACACTGGGGAGCGCCATTTGCTTAACTCACTCTGCCCATACCAACGCTAATCTCTAGTGGAAACACCCTCACAGGCACACCCAGAATGGCATTTAACCAACTACTTCAGCCTCCCTCAGCACAGTCAACTTAACTCGTAAAATTCACCAATCACAATCATCTACCTAAAAGTATATAAGAGAAAGTTAAAAATTCATATGAGTTGCAGAGACCTCGGAGTGAGCAACCTTTCAATTGGTTGCTGCGCATTTCTCTTGCCCTGTGGCTAAGGATCAAGGGTGCTTCTCCTCAAACTCGTACAAGTGGGAGCAGACTCCTGGAAACACGATATTCCTTGGTATTTGGGATGTGCAGACTGGTACCTTCTGGCTCTCTGGAAAGGTCTTGATGCCAGAGAGACCGTCTGTCTGGCTGCACTGGCCTAAGAGGGAAGGGAGGGAAATGAGATTGCTTGCCCTGCTCTAAGTCAGCTATTGGGCAAAGGTGCACACTCCCATGCAGCCCAAAGGGACCCTGCTTCTGAGCACAGCTTGGGATTATTTGACAAGGACCCACCCAGGAGGACTTCCTGGGGCAAAACAACCTCAGCAGGAAGAGCTGCATGGCTTGGTGTGGATGTAAGACTGAGGAAGGGCATTGCGTCAGAACAGGATGTCCAGCACCAGGTTCCTGCAGCTGGAGGTCCTGGTGGAACAATCTGGGAGGAATTCAGGAAAGGATCCTGGAAATAAAAAGTGCATAACTGTCGTCTCTGCCGATGGAATCCCCGCACCAGATTACAGCCACATCTGCTTCCCACAGTGGAGAGATGAATGAGGGCTGCTGAAATGGAGTGAAAATCTGCAATTTTGATGCTAGAATGCACTGAACTTCGCATGAACATCTATGAGTGCCTGAAATAGATTTTTATTTCCCCAAATGGAATGGAAAACCATAGCACCTCCCCAGGATTTCATCTAAATGATGGGCAAGTTTTACAAAGCTGAATGTATCTATTTTCTAGGGATGCCTTCACAAAATACCACAAAGCAGGCAGCTTGAACAACAGAAACCTATTGCCCCACAGTTCTGGAGGCTGGAAGTCTGAGACCAAGGTGCCAGCAGGGTTGGTTCCTTCCAGGAACTATAAGGGAGAACCTGTTTCAGTCCTCTCTCCTAGACTCTGGTGGCTTGCTGGCAACTCTAACCTTCCTTGGCTTATAGAAGCATCACTCATCTTTTCTCTCGTCTTCACCTGGTATTCTCCCAGTGTGTGTGTGTCCAAATGCCCCCTTTTCACAAAGACACTATTCAACTTGGATTAAGGGTCAATCTATAACTTCATCTTAACTATTACCATCTGCCATGACCCTATCTCCAAATAAAATCACACTAGGAGGTACTGGGGTTAGGACTTCAGTATATGGATTTGAGGGAGGTGTGTTACTCCTTTCTCATGCTGCTAATAAAGACATTCCCAAGACTGGGTGATTTACAAAGGAAAGAGGTTTAATGAACTCACAGTTCCACATGGCTGGGGGGGTCTCACCATCATGGCAGAAGGCAGAGGAGGAGAAAACATGTCTTACATGGCAGCAGGCAAGAGGAAGTGTGTGCAGGGAACTCCCATTTATAAAACCATCAGATTTTGTGAGACTTATTCACCATCACGAGAATAGCATGGGAAAGATCCACCCCCATGATTCAGTTACCTCCCACCAGGTCCCTCCCACAACACGTGGGAATTATGGGAACTACAATGCAAGATGAGATTTGGGTGGGAACACAGCCAAACCATATCAGGTGGACAAGCTGTAACACCAGATTAAAGGGGACCACTCTTAAGAAGGGATAAAATGAATTCTGTTTGCAACCCTGAGTCACCCTACCATGCAAAATCAGTTTTTTACAGATAGATGCACACCCCTAAGGATACTTTCACACTTTCACACTGGGAAATGCAAGAGGTATTTCAGGAAGGACTCGGGAGAAATAGTCAGCAATGGTCAACACTGGAAACAAGAGTATTCACTGTGAGAAGACATAGGTTTCCTATGGAATACCTTTGCTCTACTTGATCGTTTGAAGGCACCCATGTTTTCAGTGTAAAACAAAAAATATTGGAGCAAAGAGAGAACATGTTCCCTTCCTCCAGCCCCTACAGGTGCTCAAAAGGTACCAATGCCCCATCCTCCTCCCCATAGGCATCTCACTGAAACCCCCTACAGGTGCTCAAAAACTACCAATGCCCTGTCCTCCTCCCCATAGGCATTTCTCTGAAACTGAAAGTCTGGGAGGGTAAGAACACATTCTCTCTAGTTTATCTTGCATCTCCAGTGCTTGGCCTCAGCGTGTCACTGCACAGCAGTTGGTGGCATTGGTCCACATCACTTGCTCATCTGTTCACTGTGCCTGTGCACATCAGATCACAGATGCTCTGCCTTCATCCTTCCTGGTTTAACAACAGTGCCGGCTCTTTCAAGGCTGACTTCAGGTGCAGGTACTTCTACCAAGCCTCCCCTGAACACCCCAGGCTGAGCTTTTCTGCTTCTCAGGCATTGACACCCACACTACATCCTTTGCAACTTGGTATTTTCTACACATGTCTTCTACTTGCTTTGCACGCATCTAACCTTCTTAATACTGACACCGCAAGTTTGCATAGAAGGGGCTGTTTCTCAGCCTACACAGGCACGTCAAGGACATCCCAGACATTTCCCATCATTTTGAAGAGCACTGCTGTCCAAAGGGCATTCTGTGACTTCAGAGATTCGGTGCACAGAGTTAGAAAATCAAAGTTAGAAGAACTGGTAAAGAATCTCTACTCCACTCAAATAAAATACCATGCTAATTATTATTTCAAGTAGTTCCTGGGGTTGTTTTCTTATTAATTGTTCCTTTAGATACAATTATGTCTCTATATGAATAGTATTTCTCAAGCACGATTTTCTTCCTAAGAATGCTCATCATTCAAGAGCACTAAGAGCTAAATTCTGCTCATAGATTTTGACTATTTGCCACTCATGTGGTTTCTGATGGTCTATTATTTTTCTTGAAAAACTAAGCAAAGGCAGTTAGTTGTTACTTGAGGAAAGAAATCATATGATTTTAAGGCCACTGTGTGCGTATTGTTAAATTGTCAGCTGTGCCCTTTTATCGATTTCCCCCTACATCTGTGGCTTTAGAGACTTTAATTTTGGGGAAAGCACAAACACCTGAAATATGCCTGGAAACGCCAAGGTTCCCAGAGTGCTGAGAATGCCCCTTACCCTGTTCTGATATACGCTCGGAAAGACCGAGGTTCCTAGAGTGCTGAGCACCCCCCGGTGCCCTGTTCTGAAATTTCCCGGAAATGTCGAGGTTCCAGTGCGCTGAGTCTGCTCCTGTGTCTTGTTCTGAAATACCACAGAAACATGGAAACATTGAGGTTTCGGTGCCCTAAGCGTGCTCCTGTGTCTTGTTCTAGCTATGAAGGTCCCAGCAAGTGTCTTGGGGCAGGTGTTGGGCAACTTTTCTGAAAGGCCCCTCTGCTGTCTTCCTCCATGGCCCACCCACTGCTGTGCTGCCTGGAACGTGGATGTCACCATTTTGGACCAGGAAGTCAAAGCTCTCAGGATGGAAGAGCAAGGTGCAAGGATCCCGGTTCCCGACACAACCGAGAATCACACCTATCCAGACTTGGCGCAGAAAGAAAGAAGCTATAGTCTTATGCAGGCCACTGTCATGTGTTTTCTGTCATTCTGACCCTCAAAGCTGATAGGATTTGGTTCTATGTCCCCCCATCTCAAATCTCATTTCCAATTGTAATCCCCACATGTGGAGGGAGGAAAGTGATTGGATCCTGGTGGTGGTTCCCCCATGCTGTTTACGTGATAGTGAGTGAGTTCTCAGGAGATCTGATGGTTTTATAAGTGGCAGCTTATCCTGCACTCTCACTTCTCTCTCCTGCTTCCTTGTAAAGAAGGTGCCTGGGGCGAATCACAAGGTCAGGAGTTCGAAACCAGCCTGGCCAACATGGTGAAACCTCGTCTCTACTGAAAATACAAAAAAATTAGCCAAGCATAGTGGTGGGCGCCTGTAATCCCAGCTACTTGGGAGGCTGAGGCGGGAGAATCGCTTGAACCAGGGAGGCGGAGGTTGCAGTGAGCCGAGAGTTCGCCACTGCACTCCAGCCCTGGTGACAGAGTGAGACTCCATCTCAAAAAAAAAAAAAAAAGAAGAAGGTGCCTGCTTCCCCTTCCACCATGGTTGTAAGTTTCCTGAGGCCTCCCCAGCCCTGGGGAAGTGTGAGTCAATTAAACCTCCTTCACTTATAAATTACCCAGTCTTGGGTATTTGTTTACAGCAGTGTGAAAAAGGACTAATACAACAGCTGATTCTAATCCTAAATAACTCATATATTCTAATTGTCATAGCTAAGATTCAAGAAAGAAAACACAGTACGTTCTGCAAAATAGTTAAGTTTTACCATCAGATTATTTTTAACAATTATAGTGAAGAGATGTTCCCTTTCCCTGAAGCTGTACTTCTGAACTGGTTTATTTTCCTTAGAGCTCTTATTATCCTATGGGTCATTTAGGATATGTTTGCTCATTGCTTCTCTCCTCTCGCACTGAATGCAGAGACTTTGTCTATTTAATTCATTACTGGATCCCTGGCAATTAAAGTAAGGACTGCCATAGAGTAAGCCCATAAATATTTGTTGCATGGCTAAATGGATAATGGATTTAAGAATAAGTTATTCCAAACTATGACTTTATGTCCTGGTTCTGAAATCACAATTGATCTTTGACTTAAAATATATAAAACAATCCTGTATTTAATCTTGCAACTCAAAATGTATAGTAATGAAACATGAAGAAATAGTGACATATACACCAACCGAAGAAAAACTAAATGAAACAACTATGCTTTCATTTTATAAAACAAAGTTTTGATTGATAATTTTACTTAAATTGTTTTAACGATTTTCCATGGGTTAGGACGCAGCTTGGGGTTTTTTGTTCCGTATGTTTTTGGTGTTTAGTTTAGTTTAATGTTCCTACCAAGTCCCTTTGTTTGCTTCACGATGATATTGTTTTACGAATCGTGACTTTCATAAGCAACAACGCTGCCAGTGATATTATACCAACCTGCTATTTCCTAAATAACATTAAGCCACACTCTGATTTTTCTCCTCGTAAAACAGGTCCTATAAATTTATGGTCTGAAACTATTTTCTCCTCTATAAATTTTTTCTTGAACGATACCCACTCCGAATGTCTAGGAAGCCCCTAACTGCTAAAAGTGTGTAGCAGTATCCCCAAATCGAAGCTAGCTGTTTTCTCTGGACTTAATTTTATATTAGCCCATGGGTGTAGGGATTGCCTTTAAGCCCCACCACAAGTTTGGGAAGTGAAATGAATGAAAAGGGATCAGACAGAAACAGATCCTTTCTCAAAGTCACAATCCTACCTATTTGTTAAAACAGACCCCAAATCCAGGTCTGTTTATGCTCATAGCCATGGAATTAACCTTTGATCACAGTTGGGATGGCACATTGCCTTGATGTGTTTCTGGACCTACCTCCTGTATAGATCGTTTAAGCTGTGACAACTTTCTAGAAATGTGTGATGTCTGGTTGATCAGAATCTATAAAGAATTTATAAAGATCCACTCACCCAATGCAAATGGAGAAAAATGCAGCACCGTGTAGAGCTCTGCTTTAAGTAGTGATGGTGCAAACATAGCACTCTTCTGTTCTTTAATATTGTGCTTCCAGGTGGAGATTTTTTTCCTTCAGAAGAATGATTAATCACTTTCCATCCAAAATATTCATCCCTGGGGGTACACAAAAGTCTTTTAAGTCTATTATCTGACACATGGTGTTAGGATATAAGGGGCAATCATGAATAAGGTTGTAAACAAATTTAACTTAATTGTTTGAACACCTTTCTACATTTTGATAGCTTTTTTGCCTTCTATTAATATATTTGCCAGAGAGGGCTGTGTTTTATTCTAGGGCTATCTCACATAGGGCTATCTCACACTGAACATCTATTTAGCTATGGTGGGATTACATAAGTAAATTTACAGCAAAAAAGTTCAGCAGGCAGAATTTTACCTCCATGAATCCTAGGGTGAAAGTCACCAAAACATAGTACATATGGTAATAGGAAATTTGATGACAATAACTGACAACTTTCTTTTTCACTTACTTTATGTTCTAAAAAAATAAAAGGTACACAACAAGAGATTTATTAGTATTAATCAAAAAAGTAACAGGCAGGACATGATGGCTCATGCCTGTAATCCCAGCACTTTGGGAGGCCAAGGCAGGAGGATCACCTGAGGTCAGGAGTTCAAGACCAGCCTGGCCAACATGGAGAAACCCTATCTCTACTAAAAATACCAAAAATAGCCGGGCATGGTGGCAGGCACCTGTAATCCCAGCTACTCGGGAGGCTGAGGCAGGAGAATCACTTGAACCCGGGAGGCAGTTTGCAGTGAGTCAAGATCATGCCATTGCACTCCAGCCTGTCCAGCCTGGGTGACAGAGCAAGACTCCATCTAAAAAAAAAAAAAAAAAAAAAAAAAAAAAAAAAAAAAGAACAAGTTACTTTTTCCATTTCCTGCTGTTATTACCATTGCCTCGAGAAGTTCTTGGCATGTAGTAGGTATTTAATACATATTTTTTGAATAACTGAGTGAATGGATAACTATCATTTATATCAAAAGGGACGGGTTCTAGGATTGTAGTTTTAGAATACATCCCAGGTTACTCAACTTTCTCTTAGCTATGGTCGCTTACTAGTGGCTGAAAGCAACAACTTTAGAACACATGCTTTTTGTGTAGGAGGTATATACTTGTTTTTTTTTTTACAATTCATAGTATTTCCCCTTAGGCTGAATATTAGAGTTACGTTGCTAGTTTTTTAAAAGACTACATTGTGGTAGTTGGAATGCTACAATTTTCCATGTGCACTCCTATGTGCATACTTGGGTTAAGTGTTTGAAAAGGTCTTGCACATAATTTCATCAGGCCAGTTTGGAGAAGGACATGGAGAGAGTTAGATCCCAATCACATATTAAATCTAATTTTATTTTGAAGTGCATTCAAGGTTCTAAAAAAAACAGATTACAAACAAAAATAATATGGAACTATTGGCCTGTGATTGCAAATTTTCATTAAGTACTATTCAGAATCCATTAAAAATAACCTGAATAACCTGCCAAATTTTTTTCTTACTCAGGAAGTGTGAATGACAAGCCACTGTAAACAAATTTGAATGACAAACGATAAATTTAGGAAAAATAATGTATGCATTGTGTGACAAACAAAAGGCTAATATTGTTATTAGTTTTCTATTACGGCTGATGAAAAGTAACATGACTTTATTCCTTATTAAGCCTTTTTTTCTCCCTGTGTTTTGTACTGGATCTGTCTTGAAGTTTGCTAACTCAGTATTCACCATCTCAAATCTGTTGTTGAATAAATTTAGTGAATTGTTCATTTCAGATGTTATAGTTTTCAATTCTAGCTTTTCTACGGGCTGCATCCTCATCATACTCTCTTTTTATTATTTAAACTTATTTTCTCTGAATTTTTGGAACATATTTAGAATAGTTGCTCTGAAGTCATTGTCTTCTAGTTTCTTTTAACTGCCTCTTTTTTTCTAGAGCTGCACACTTGCCTGTGTGAATGTCTTTGTGTGTGTGCCAAAAATACACAACATAAAATGTACTATTCTAATTATTTTAGCGCAAAATTTGATGACATTAACTACACTCACACTGTTATGCAGGCAGCACCACTACCCATCTCCAGCACTTTTTAAAATCAACCCAAACAGGAACTCTGCTCCCTAATTATACAACCACTCCCCACTCCCCTCAACTCTCACCACCCCGGTACCCACCATTCTATCCTCTGTCTCTATGAATTAGATTGTTCTAGGTACCTCACATAAGGTCGGATTATTCTAGGTACCGCATACAATATTTATCCTTTTGCGTTTGGCATATTTCACATATTTTCAAGGTTCATCCATATTATAGCATGTATCGGAACTGCATTTCTTTTTGAGTCTGCATAATATTCCACTGTATGTATGGAAATCTGGGTTGTTTCTACCTTGCCACGATTGCAAATAATGCCGCTATGAGCAATGGTATACAAATATCTGTTTGAGTCCCTGTTTTCAAACAGGGCATGTACATAGGAGTAGAACTGCTGGATCATGTGGTAATTTTATGTTTAGAGTTTTGGAGAACTGTCAAACTGCTTTCCACAGCAACCACACCATTTTACATTCCCACCGGCAATAAATCAGGGTTTCAACTTCTCTGCATTCTTGCCAACACTAGTTATTTTCTGTTTCATTGATAATTGCCATTCTGGTGGGTGTAAAGCGGTATCTCCCAGTGGCGGGCATACCTGGTGGGTGTAAAGCGGTATCTCCCAGTGGCGGGCGTACCTGGTGGGTGTAAAGCGGTATCTCCCTGTGGCGGGCGTACCTGGTGGGTGTAAAGCGGTGTCTCCCAGTGGCGGGCGTACCTGGTGGGTGTAAAGCGGTGTCTCCCATGTGGCGGGCGTACCTGGTGGGTGTAAAGCGGTGTCTCCCAGTGGCGGGCGTACCTGGTGGGTGTAAAGCGGTATCTCCCATGTGGCGGGCGTACCTGGTGGGTGTAAAGCGGTAGTCTCCCAGTGGCGGGCGTACCTGGTGGGTGTAAAGCGGTGTCTCCCAGTGGCGGGCGTACCTGGTGGGTGTAAAGCGGTATCTCCCTGTGGCGGGCGTACCTGGTGGGTGTAAAGCGGTGTCTCTCCGCCGCGGGCGTAAAGCGCTGTCTCCCCGCCGCGGGCGTAAAGCGCTGTCTCCCCGCCGCGGGCGTAAAGCGCTGTCTCCCCGCCGCGGGCGTAAAGCGCTGTCTCCCCGCCGCGGGCGTAAAGCGGTGCCTCCCCGCGGCGGGCGTAAAGCGGTGCCTCCCCGCGGCGGGCGTAAAGCGGTGTCTCCCTGTGGTTTTGATGCATTTCTCTAATGGTTTATGATGCTGGGCATCTTTTCATATGCTTGTTGACTATTTGTGTACCGTTTTTGAGAAACGTCTATTCAAGTTCTCTGCCCATTTTAAACACTGGATTGTTTTGAAGTTGTTGTGGAGTTGTAGGAGTTCTTTATATTCTGAATATTAATTCCTCATTTGATATACGAGCTTCAAATGTTTTCTAACATTCTGTAGGCTGTATTTTCAATCTCTTGAAAGTGTCCTGGGTGCACAAAAGTTTTAAATGTGACGAAGTCAAATTTATCCTCGTTTGTGTTTTGGTATCATATTTAAGAAATCATTGCCAGAGCAATGCAAATAAAAACCATAGTGAGATACCATCTCCCGCCAGTCAGAATGGCAATTATTAAAAAGTCAAGAAACAACAGATGCTGGCAAGGTTGCAGAGAAATAGGAATGCTTTTACACTGTTGGTGGGAATGTAAATTAGTTCAACCATTGTGGAGGACAGTGTGGTGATTCCTCAAAGATCTAGAACCAGAAATACTATTTGACCCAGAAATCCCATTACTGGGTGTATACCCAAAGGAATATAAATCATTCTGTTACAAAGATACATGCACATGTATGTTCACTGAGGCACTATTCATAATAGCAAAGACATGGAATCAACCCGAATGCCCATCAAGGATAGACGGGATAAGGAAAATGTGGTGTCTATACATAATGGAATACTAGACAGTCATAAAAATAAATGAGATTATGTCCTTTCCTGGGACATGGATGGAGCTGGAAGTCATTATCCTCAGCAAACTAACACAGGAACAGAAAACCCAACACTGCATGTTCTCACTTATAAGTGGGAGCTGAACAATAAGAACACATGGACACAGAGAGGGGAACAACACACAGGACTGTCATGGATGAGGTGGGGGGAAGGAGAGCATCAGGAAAAATAGCTAATGCATGCGGGCTTAATACCTAGGTGATGGGTTGATAGGTGCAGCAAACCACCATGGCACACATTTACCTGTACAACAAACCTGCACATCCTGCACGTGTACCCCAGAACTTAAAATCAAAATAAAGAAAGATATCATTGCCAAGTCCAGTATCATAAAAAAAAAATTCCCTATATTTTCTTCTAGGAGTTTTATTTTTAGTTTTCACATTGAGGTCTTTGATCCTGTTGAGATGATTTTTGTAAGTGGTTTAAGGTAAGGGTCAAGCTCCATTTTTGTAAAAATCGAGTTTTCCGATACACTCTTTTCCCCACTGAACAGGTTTGGCACACCTGTCAATGGTCATTTGACAATATATGTGAGGGTTCATTTCCAGGCTTTGTGGTTTATCCATTCATCTGTATGTCTGTCTTTATGCCAGTGTCGTGCTGGGGTTTTGTTGTTGTTTTTATTACTGCAGCTTTGTAGTAAGTTTTGAAATCAGGAAATGTGATACTTCCAATTTTGCACTTTTTATTTTTCAAGATTGTTTCGCTAATTGGGTCCCTGTTTATTTTTGATTCTAAAGATTTTTGTTGAAAATTGGACATTTTATATCATATATTGTATCAACTCTGGATTCTAGTTTTTTTTCCTGGAGTTTGGTTTTTATCCCTGGAGTTTTTTTTTGGGGGGGTGTGCATGTGTGTGTATGTTTGTGTGTGTGCATGTGTGTGTAAGACACTTGGCTGCACTTTACAGTCAAATCTGTCTCCCCCATGATATGCTTCTGCTAATGTCTTTGCTGTTGTTGTTGTTGTTGTTGTTGTTGTTGTTGTTGTTTTGTCTTTTTCTGCAAATGTCTTTGTTAATTTTGTTGCTTTTTTTTTTTTTTTTTTTTTACTTTTTGGCCTGCCTTCCTAAGGGTCTCCCAGTCCCCTGTGTTTTCATAACTTAGCGGTCAGTGAGTGGCAGGCCAGGTGCTGTGCCAGGTGTCTCAAATCTGTTACCTCTTACCTCCTGCTGGTCCATCTTCCCGTGAGTGGGCGAGCGTGCTCCCAGCTCAAGAGCTTTGACAGGTGCTTCAAGTCTACTGTCCCTGGGAACTCTTGGTCCTCCCTGGTGCCCACTCTTAGTTTCCCAGGATGCCTTGGTTGGATGAAATGAAGTATTATGTCTCTGAAATGTTCTAGCATATGTCTCTCATCTCCAGAATTCCCCGTTAAATGTGAAGCTAGTTCGCTGCTTGCCTTAACAAGAACAGCTACTTCAGGGGGACTCACCTGTGGGTTTCCAAGTCTGTCTCCTACTGAGTGCACTAGTTTTCCTTTCAGTATTGTGCAGCAGGTCTCTGCCGCTCGCTGCCCTACACCAAGCAGCCCTTCTGGAGTCAAAGCTGCTGGCTTCTCCTTACTGGTAAAACAGCTTCTTGCCTGAGCAGGGTGGGGCAGGAGCAGTCCTGGGCACAGAACCATGAGATGCCTCTCTATTCTGGTCCACAGTTCTGGCAGCTTCTCTTCAATAAACACTTCTCAGCTTGTTTGCTCTTAGTCAATTTCCAGAGGTCTGAATTGTTTGGTTTTTAGCACTTTGTCAATGTTTAGGTTTTTTTTTTTTTTTTTTTTTTTTTTTTTTGGAGAGGGGAGGGAACTCCTGACCTCTTCATTCCGCCATCGAGGGAAATCCCACCTCTTTTATTTTATCTTTGAAGAGATTTTTTTTTTTGATTGATTATATTAAGTCCTCAAGAAAATTTCTAATCACGGTTAAACAGAATTAAATAGCATCTATAGATTAGTTTGGGAACATTTAGCTTCTATTTAAGAAACATGACATGTGTGTCGCTAAATTCTAAGAGTGTCCCAGATCATGATGGGACTGTAGTTCTACTGAGATCTTTGAAACATTTTAAGAAGAACCCAAAGGCTGAGAGACTAGTGTGGAGGCTAAGTGACTGATGCGTGGCAGGGGGAAACATGGGAGAGATGTAAAGATCCCAGACTGGGCCGGGCGCGGTGGCTCAAGCCTGTAATCCCAGCACTTTGGGAGGCCGAGACGGGTGTATCGCGAGGTCAGGAGATCGAGACCAACCTAACTAACACGGCGAAACCCCGTTTCTACTAAAAAAAAAAAGTACAGAAAACTAGTCCCAGCTACTTGGGAGGCTGAGGCAGGAGAATGGCGAGAACCCGGGAGGCGGAGCTTGCAGTGAGCTGAGATCCGGCCACTGCACTCCAGCCCGGGCCACAGAGCAAGACTCGTCTCAAAAAAAAAAAAAAAAAAGAAAAGAAAAAAAAAAAGATCCCAGACTGATAACCATCTCCTAGAGTTCTACATTAAGTAAGTCTGGCAAGAGGCAATTCCTCTTTTTTTTTTCTATTGCCCAGTCTGGAGTGCAGTGGTACAATCTTGGCTCACCGCAACCTCTGCCTCCCAGGTTCAAGTGATTCTCTTGCCTCAGCCTCCCTAGCAGCTAGGACTACAGGCGCCCGCCCCCATACTTGGCTAATTTTTTGTATTTTAAGTAGAGACTGGGTTTCACCGTGAGGTGACCCGCACTCCTCAGCCTCCCAAAGTGCTGGGATTACAGGCGTGAGCCACCGTGCCTCACCCAATTCCTCTTATTATATCTTTGCTCAAGAATGTCCCTCTAGGTTGGGTGCAGTAGCTCATGCCTATAATCTCAGCACTTTGGGAGGGTAAGGCGGGTGGATCACCTGAGGTCAGGAGTTCGAGACCAAGCCAACATGGTGAAACCCTGTCTCTATTAAAAATACAAAAATTAGTCAGGCGTGGTGGCACATGCCTTTAATCCCAGCTACTCGGGAGGCTGAGGCAGGAGAATCTCTTGAACCCGGGAGGTGAAGGTTGCAATGAACCAAGATCGCACCATTGCACTCCAGCCTGGGCGGCAGAGCAAGACTCCATCTCAAAATAAATAAATAATAAAAAATTAAAAAGTCCCTCTAATATTCCAATAGTTGTAGTTATCCGCAGAATTGACTGTGAGTGAAATCATGAATCTAGCTGTCCATCGGGTAGTCGTGACGTCTGCAGGTATAACTAAGGGTTTGGGTGTTTAAAAGGAAAACAGAGTTTGAACTGGGGGTGGGAAGATGGGAAAAAACCACGGCTGCCGGGATTATTTTTCTGAGCAACAGGGAGAGATGCCTGGTTGGGTGAAGAGTGGGTGGAGGGTCAGCCGGTGTCCTCCTCAGCTCAGACATCTCCCTTCATATATCTTTAGTCACTTATTTGTTGAATGAAATGAAGTATTATTTTCTCTGAAAGTCAACCCAGACTTAATGGCCCAGATCATGTATGGGAGATTCACTCATCTACGAAAAACGATAGAAGACGGGACTGGGCACTTTCAAAGGGAGAGCCTTCCTGTGTGTATCTAAATCCACATCCGGCATCCGGGGGCTTCAGAGGATTGCCTTCTCACGGATGTGCCAAACAAACAAATAAAAATGAAACAAAAGACTATAAACAACAACAAAACACCCAGCTTCTCAAAGGGCTTCAGGGTTTGCCAGATCCTAAAGTTGAACGATGTGTGATGGAACAAATTCGTGATGGAGACATTGCCGGAGTCTTCCACCTGCTGAGGTGGAGGGTGAGGTGCCAATAGCTTGTTCCTTCCATGTGGCAATGATACGACCTGCTTGGAGTCAGTCAGCATGTCCAGATTCTGCAAATTGGTTTTGTACTGTTAGCACCCCAGATTTCACAATTTGCCTACTAGCTAAAAGTGAATTAGTAACACTCTGAAAGATACAAACGCAAGGAGAAATGCTGAGGCTGCTGGGGCTGTGGCAAAAGCCTTGGCAAGCACATAACTTGGGACCCAATATTCCCAGGATCCAGGCCAAGAGAGAACAGCAGCATCCACACTTAGAAATCCGGGTTGTGAATTCTCCTCATACCTAGATTGAAAGGGCACTTCTCTCTGGTGCCACCTTTATTTTGTGCTGATCAACGTGGCTTTGTGGAAACCTTTCCCTGCCATAGAATCAAGGTCAGCAGAGTTACCCTCAAGGAGAAGAACTGAAAGCTCCAAGAATTTTCCTTCCTAACAAATCCTTTATAACCTAAGATCTATCTGGAGAGACCCGGGCACTATGCCTATTTCTGAAGGCAATATTAAGGAATTTTAGTGCATTGTCAACACCAGATTATAGGAGACAAAATTCTGGAAAATTTTGAACCTTTGAAAAGTTTCTTTATTGGAGACCACGATGGAAGGAATATTTGCAGTTACCAGGTCATGATGTCATTACCACTTGGACACAGTAAACCCAAGAAAGTCCCTGTGATGGTTTTCCCTCTGTGTGTGTGTGTGCACTGAGCTTGATTTATTGCAATCCTGGAAAGGAAGGAGCCCATAAGTGAATCGATAGCACATACAGTGTACAACACTGACAAATGGACCTGCCAGTCCTGAGCCCATGGAGTTTCCCTCCCCGAAGTATATCGTAAATATAAAACAGCTCTGGGCTTCCAGGGCAGAGAATTTAATCAGCAGCATAATGATAAAGTTGGAAGAATCTGCCTTATCGGTTTTCCCTTTAAAACTCCAGGTTGCAAAGCTAGACGGCTCCTCATGATCAACCGTGAATTCCACAAGATGAAATGCACCTGTGACAACGCGGCCGGTGCTGTGTCACGCACGGCTTCTGTTTCTCATGCGGACATAAGCCTGGCCGATCTGCTGTTTTCAATATTGCTCCATGCTCACTACTCGCCACTGCTTGCCTTCACTTGGCAGAACTAGTGGCCTCCGTTTATTGCTCTACCATTAAAATATTTAAACTCACCAACATATTAACATAATTTATGATGGACAATTTACACAGATGTTTCAGATCCATTTCAAGCGTTGAGCATAATACATTATATTGATGCCACAGCACCCTTTCCAAAGCCGTCTCATCTGACGCTCTCTCCTCTCCTGCAGATCTTGTGACTGAAATGAAACAAGCACTTACACAGGAAAATATGCGTGAGCCTCCTCATTGGTTACCTTTCCAGGGGTGCCGTCGTCTTTGACAGCAAGACCAGGCAAAGAGCTTTATTCCTGTCACCTCCTACTTTAAAGAAAAAAAAAAAAAAAGAGTTATGAGAATTAATCAGTTAATTTGGTTTTTGAAATGAGCATAGCTCATATGTAGTATAGATTCATAACTACTTCAGCAGTTGAGTAGAATGCTTCATGTATTTTGTGTCTTTGAAGAACAAAGTACCTTAGATGACACCAATGTACCAAGCACCTCCTTGACATCCAGGCCATGGTAGTTGGATGGCTGGCCTTGAGGGTGTGGTAGAGCTTGGACTTCTCCTGCAGAGGAACAGACAAGTCCTCTCAGCCTGTAGGTCTTGCCCTTTCCTCAGCCTTCCTAAGAGGAGCCTCCTTTGTCAGTGACGAGTTGCTCGTTGGAGGTGAGTTGACTAAGAACGGTTCACGGAACACCACTCCTGAGCTAGAGCTGGCCGCTCCTCACTCCACTACTCACACTCCCCGCAGGAACAGAAGCTCCCCAGGCACCGTGGCTGTTCATCTCCCAGGGCAGGAAGCCCCTCATCCTGGCACCCAGCAGACCCTACCCCTCTCTCTCTCTTCCGTTCTTGGAGATGCTGTGTGCTCGCAGGCCATCACATCGGCAACTTCCAAATGCAAATGTCCAGGGACCTGCCAGGCCAAACCTGCCTCAGACTTAGAAGGAGACGGTGGAGTCCTCCTGACACATTCAGAAAAAAGGCAAGGGTGGTCTCCCATGCCGTCTAACCTCTTCACGGAGGAATCGGCCAGTGCAATTACATAGGAGAAAAAATAAAAATAGGGACATTTTTAAAAGAGGAAACAGAGAAGACACAAGAAATAACTCTATTTCTGGAAAACTCAGTTGAGAAGCAACTGAAAATTCGGTAAAATAGTGAGACATATAGAAAGTATAGCTACATTATAAGCTTCGTATGTAAAAATAATGATAAATTAAAAGATAAATTAGAAGAAAAGGCTCTGTTTATAAAGGCAACCCAAAATATAAAGTCCTGAGAATAAACATAGCAACAAAATTAACAAAATCACTCTGCCCTCATTAGCATGCTCCAGAAGTGCCCAAGAGCAGAAATGAACAACTAGAAAGACCGACTTAAGGCTTATGTAAGAAATTCACCTTTGTGAATATTTCAGAACTCCCTACTTATGAATTCATCAGGAATCCAATGAACATCTCAACAAAACTGTTTCTTTTTTTTTTTTTTTTTTGAAACTGGAAACACGATAAAAATTAAGAAGCCGTGTAAACAGCCAAGTTAAGATCTGGGGAAAGGTGAAGCCCTTTGCTGGGAGCAGGGCTGGCGGGAGAAGGCCCTGGTAGCCCAGGGCTGAGTGGGTTGATGCGAGGACTGCACATGGTAAGGGGAACGTGGTAAGGGGAAGAGGTTTTTCCCACAGGAATCAGAGGCCATGGAAAGATTGCAAGCAGGGGAATGACGTGGTTGCTTTTATATTTTAGGGCTTGTCTGTTCCCCAGGCTCTGGTGTAGATGATGGATTGTGGGAACAAGGAGGGAAGCAGGGAGGCTGTTGCACTGCCCCAGAATCTCAGAGCTGAGCAAGGGACCAGGTGCGGTGGCTCACGCCTGTAATCCCAGCACTTTGGAGGCCGAGGCGGGCGAATCACCTGAGGTCATAACTTGGAGACCAATCTGGCCAACATGGGGAAACCCCATCTCTACCACAAAAAAAAAAAAAAAAAAATACAAAAATTAGCTGGGTGTGGTGGCAGGTACCCACAGTCCCAGCTACACAGGAGGCTGAGGCAGGAGAATCACTTGAATCCGGGAGGCAGAGATTGCAGTGAGCCGAGATCGCTCCGCTGCACTCCAGCCTTGGAGACAGAAAGAGACTCCATCTCAAAAAAAAAAGAAAAGAAAAGAAAAAAAGAACTGAGAACTGGGCAAGAGGTTCCCAATAAGGCTGCTAAGTAGCCCCACCTCCGAAGCTCAGCTGGTAGCTTAGGCACCGGTAGAAAAGATGATCTGTGGCTCAGGGATGCTTCAGAAGAAAGAAAGAGCCCCTGAGGCTTAACCCAGCAGACCCAGACTCCAACAGAGAGCAAAGCCAGGGGCATGTTCACCTTTTAATACTGGCTTCCTGAGAAACAAGTCAACATCTAATGGTGAAATTTCAGGCATTTGTATGGTAGATGAGGTGCTGTTTTGTCAGGGGGATTTGTGCTACCCCCGTGGGCCTCCCCCTGCCGGCAGGCTGTTGACACTTGTCTAGTGCTGTGTACTTTTACTCACGGCACAGGATTATTAATACTTCATGTTCAAATCACTCAAACCATCCTCAAAAGAAGGGAGAGAACCACTCTCCAAATGGCACTTGGCCCCCGGAGATGAAAATGTATGCTTCAGCTCCCACATATCCTCACACACTTTTCCACTGAAAAATGTCAGGATTAAATTTGCTGTTTAAAAATCACCCAGGTTCACATGTCCTTGAACACAAGCCAAGTTATCAGCATAAAAATTGATCAAATGAAAAAGAGAACAGAATATAATGCATTGCACTTGTGAAAAACAGCAACTCCAAAAAAGAAACCAAAAAAAAAAGGAAGGAGAAGAAACATAAATAACTTTGTACCCCAGCAAAAGCGAACGTTCAAAGTGATGTGGCTGCCCGTTCCCTCACTGAGGGTGTCTTAAAACCAGGAGGTACGAACAAGAAGGGTTTCCTTGTGCCGCCCCTGAGGACTCTTCACAGCACACTGTTTCCTTGGCAATGCAGCTTCTCGTCCTGAAAATAAGATCTCAGTTCAAAAATAGTCCAGTAATAAGAATGCAGAGAAGCTCATGCCCTAAAGAGTAGCTCACGGAATAACCTGAAAAGTTGCATAATAGAGTCTGATCAGAGAAGCTTAAATTCATGCTTGGAACATTGAAAAAAAAAGAAGAAAAGAAAGAAAGAAACAAAAGAAAAGAAACAAAACAAAAGAAAGAAAAACTCCATCCTATATAAATGGTTTTTCTTTGTTATCTCAGGGGATAATTAAATGCAAAAATACTTTCAAGCTGCAAGCATGCAAAAGGGAGTCATGGAAGAACTGAGGCAGCTGTAACAGGTGGGTGATACCCCCTGCTGTCTTTCTCAGCTTCATTTCGGAGAGGAGAGCATCCTAGAGACAGCCTGTTGATGTTCAACAAAGCGGGAGGCAAATGAATGCCTCCCAAAACGTCTTCTGCCCTTTCCCCATAAAAAAACGTTCTGCGATGTCTCCTCCTATTTTTATTCACTTATTAAAAAATCATTCTCCAAAACCAAACATGGCTGTTTTGCTGCCACTGTAACGCTAGCACTAAGGTTCCCTTACATCAGACTCGGGGTATGTCAAGCATGTTGAAGGTGTAAGGTGTCTTCTGGGATGACAGCCAGGCTTCTAACACCTAATGCAAAGGCTGGCATGCACTAGACCCCTGCTTTTGTTGTCGTTATTGCTGTTGATGAAAGTTTAATTAATGGGGGCTCCTGAAACTGTTGCAATTTGCTAGAAAGGAAGAATTAAATGATGCAAAGACAAATGTAAAATGAAACTTCCTGGTGAAAAAATAAAGCATCTTGCAGCTTGGAGGAAGACAGAGAATATACCAAAGTGTTGACAGTTCCTAAGCTTTTTAATAATCTCTTCACTTGGTTCAAATTCCTTCTCCTTCCAGAGTCAATTTGCATTTGCATGTTGTATCTTACACAGTCTTTAATGTGACTTGGGATTGGCAGACAACCTCTCCTCTATGTAAACTCAGTGTCTGACAGTCCTCTGGTGATATATGTGCTTGATAAGATAGTTCTAACCAAACTAAAGTTTTCTTCTGCTAATTAATGTCGGAAGAATCTTGATTTCTTAATAAAATTAGCTACCTGCGGAAATGACCCAAGAGATTGTCTTTGAATGTAAACGAGGGAATGCATGAGCAGCTTATTACTGAGAATATTATGAACTCTAAGAAAGCTTATAAATGAAAAGTAAAAGAAAGAGCTTTGGGTCTGTGTTCTATAGGCTGGTTTGCAGAATCCTCATCTCCTTCACCATCCTCACCTCCACCACATGCATCCAGTGCTCCTGTGAGTTTCTGGCGGCTTCACCTCATTTATTTCACTGCAGCCTCTGCACGGCTGGATGCCTAATTTCCAAGCCCAGTAAAAACAGCAACACTGGGCCCTTTGTTCAAGTAGCAGGGTAAAAGTGCTATTAAAGATACTGAAATATCAAGCTTTTTTCTTTCTTCTGAGATCTCGCTCTCGACTTGAAATGCTATTTTAATTTGCTGTTTAGTGTCGTTCAAAGGAAATGAAAACCAAACTTCAAGATTATCAGTATGGATTTTAGGGTTCATCTTTTATTGTTCGATGCCAGTTTTTTCAGTGAATGTATCAGACAATTTTACTCCTGTGCAAATTGGGAGCTAATTCATGTTCTGTGGTTCCTGTCTCCGTGTGGAAACACTACAAAGCTAAAACCACTGGTTTTTTTCCACTTCTGATACGTGCACCTCCCAGCAACACTCTTTACCCTGGGGTTGCTGATGCAGAAGGACAGGCTGAAAGGAAAATGCACCCAGGGTTGTCCAGCCCTCTCCCTTTGTCCTGTCCATGTCATTTCCAGGGCACGTGTTTGGCCAATGTAAAGGCAAGGACCTGACAGAGTTCCTAGGTCTCTGGTGTGTCCTGCAACACCATCGCCTTCTTTCTGAATTTGCAGCAAGTCCTGCTTTATTCAGCCATAGAGGTCACCACTTACCTGGTGCACACCTTCAGTCTGGCTGAACCGCCAGGCATCCCGGGCCCCAGCAACCAGGGCTCAGGGCTGTGTAGGGTGACACACACTACACGTCCACAGGAAACTGGAAGGGTGGACGCCTGGCATTACACTTGCTACACACCGAAGTGTGTGTCCTCCCCAGATTCACATGTCGAAGCCCCAGCCCCCAGCCCCCAGCCCCCAGTGTATCTGTATTTGAAGATGAGTCTTCCAAGGAAGTAATTAGGGTTACATGTGATCACTAAGGTGTGGCAGTGATTTCATAGGATTAGTGTTCTCATAAAGAGAGACACTGTACAGGTTCGGTGGCTCACACCTGTATTTCCAGTAATTTGGGACGCCAAGGCGGGTGGATCACCTGAGGTCAGGAGTTCGAGACCAACCTGACCAATATGGTGAAACCCCGTCTCTACTGAAAATACAAAAATTAGCTGGGCATGGTGGTATGCACCTGTAATCCCAGCTGAGGCAGGAGAATTGTTTGAACCTGGGAGGCAGAGGTTGCAGTGAACCGAGATCATGCCGCTGCACTCCAGCCTGTCTGACAGAGCAAGAGTTCATCTCAAAAAAATTAAAAGACACTGGAGATCTCTCTCTGTCTGTCTGTCTGTCTGACTGTCATGTGAGGACACAGCCAGATGATACCCTTTGTGACCCAGAGCCCTCACCAGGCACCGGATCTCCCAACACCTTGATCGTGGTCTTACAGCCTGTAGGACTGTGGGAAAGAAAGGTCTGTTGTTGAAGCCACCCAGTGTGTGCCATCTTTTCATGGCAGACTGAGCTGGCGATGAGCTTCTCTCTCCTGTCCACCTGTGCGCTCCACTGTCCCAACTGACATCACCATGAAGCACCTGTTCAGAGGTGAAATTATTTAAAATGTCAGGACTAGGACAACAGGCATGACACCAAGCAGAGGACGCCTTCAAAGGGGAGGAGGGATGGACCATAAAAGCAGGAAAGGCTGTTATCTTCATTTTCCTTAGGAAGAAACTGAGACTCAGGGAAGTTCAGTTTGTAGTCCATCTGGATCTTCATCTACAAGTGCAGGGTTGAAATCAATATTTTGTCCTTGTTTTCATGGGCATAAATCTACATCCTGGGCGCCCTGGCAGGAAACATCCTCTGGGTTTATCTGAGGTTGCTGGAGTTCAGAAGACTGGGCTGGGGCATGGGAAATGGGGCAGGGCCCGGACCTTGTGTCAGGGCTGCTGCTGGACCTCTGGACTCAGGGCATCTTTGTTTTTCCCCACGGAAAAGACGCACGTGGACTGAGGAGGAAACACAGCAGCTCAGAGTCGCAGGCCCGTGCTGGTCTCCACCACCTTTGCTCCTGCCGCAGTGGTGGCACCCTCAGAGCAGGGGTGTGGCCAGCTTGCTTCAATTTCCATTTATTTCCCTCACAGTCTTCCAGAATCTTCCCCTACCTTCGAACACATTCACTTTTCCTCCACACTCCTGTAATCCCAGCACTTTGGGAGGCCGAGACGGGCAGATCACTTAAGGTCAGGAGTTCAAGACTAGCCTGGCCAACATGGGGAAACCTCATCTCTACTAAAAATACAAAAATTAGCCAGGCGTGGTGGCATGAGCCTGTAATCCCAGCTACTCAGGAGGCTGAGGCAGGAGAATCACTTGAACCCAGGAGGTGGAGGTTGCAGTGAGTTGAGACTGAGAGACTTTTGCATAAGCTCTTCTGATAGTTTGTGATTTTTCAGAAAGAAGGAACACTTAAGAAGTGGCTCTTATACCTAAAAAACTACCTAAAAATTTCCATTCTCTGGACATTATACAAACATGTTTGAGAAAGTGTGAGTTAAACCATGGTAAATATGCTTCCAGACAGTGAGGTTTGCAGAGCCCTTAGTGAACTGATTTGGATCACCAAGATAGAGATATGCCTAGTTCTTCACTCACGTATTTCACTACAGCATGATTATTTTTCATAGCTACCTATTAAAACTTTATTTATTTTTTTTTTTAGAGATGAGGTCTTGCTCTGTTACCTAGGCTGGATTGCTGTGGCAGTTATGGCTCTGCCAGTTATGGCTGAGGAAGTTCTCTTGTCTCAGCCCCTGTGAGTAGCTGGGACCACAGGTGCACACCACCAGATCTGGCTAATTTTTTAAAAACTTTGTATAGAAACAGGGTGTCTCTATATTGCCCAGGCTGGTCTCAGACTCCTGGGTTCAAGCGATTCTCCTGCCTTGGCTTCTCAAAGTGTTGGGATTAGAGGTGTGAGCCTCTGTGCCAAGCCTAAAGCATTTATTTATTTATTTATTTATTTATTTATTTATTATTAATTTTTTTTTGAGGCAGGGTCTTGCTTTGTCAGCCAGGTTGAAATGCAATGGTGCAATCACAGCTCACTGCAGCCTGGACCTCTCAGGCTCAAGCAATCTTCCCACCTTAGAGTAGCTGGGGCTACAAGCCTGAACCACCACTCCCAGCTAATTTTTTATTTTTTTGTAGAGACAGGATCTCCCTATGTTGTGCAGGCTTGTTTCAAACTCCTGAGTTCAAGCAGTCTTCCTGCCTCAGCCTCCCAAAATGCCAGGATCATAAGTGTGAGCTACCATGTCTGGCCTAACATTTCTTCATCAACCTTTACAGCAACATTTAGGAAGTGCTGGACAAAGTTGTTGCATTCCATACTATCTCTAAAAATGACATTTAATAGCAGATGGTTCATATCTGTTGTTGGACAGAGAAATATGTTACCGGAAAGGAGTCCTGATCCAGACCCCGGGGGAGGGTTCTTGGATC
Organism: Rhinopithecus roxellana; assembly: GCF_007565055.1. Classification (NCBI taxonomy): domain Eukaryota; kingdom Metazoa; phylum Chordata; class Mammalia; order Primates; family Cercopithecidae; genus Rhinopithecus; species Rhinopithecus roxellana. The sequence goes on from NC_044557.1 coordinate 20,629,358, forward strand.
TCACAGAAGAAAGAATCCAGGGTGAGTCCACAGTGCAAAGTGAAAGCAAATGGATTAAGAAAATAAAGGAATAAAAGAATGGCTACTCCACAGACAGAGCAGCCCCGAGGGCTGCTGGTTGCCCATTTTCATGGTTATTTCTTGATTATATGCTAAACAAGGGGTGGATTATTCATGCCTCCCCTTTGTAGACCATAAAGAGGAACTTTCTGACATCCTGACCATTTGTAAACTGTCATGGCACTGCTGGGAGTGCAGCAGCGAGGACGACCAGAGGTCACTCTTGTGGCCATTTTGGGTTGGTGGGTTTTGGCCGGCTCCTTTACTGCAACCTGTTTTATTAGCAAGGTCTTTGTGACTTGTGTTTTGTCCTGATCTCCTATCTCATCCTGTGACTTAGAATGCCTCCACCATCTAGGAATGCAGCCCGGTAGGTTTTAGCCTCATTTCACCCAGCTCCCATTTAAGATAGAGTTGCTCTGTTTCACACGCCTCTAACATATCCACTTACTTATTAAAAAAAAAAAAAAAAAAAGTAAAACAATAAATTAAAAAGAAACTAAAAACCCAGAAATGTATTTTTTAGGAAAAGCATATAATTTGTGTTTAATCTATGGCTCTTTTTCCCAGTAACACCCCAGGAAAAAATATCTAATTCAATGGTTGGCGAAGTTTTTATTCAGGAGACCAGACAGTAAACAAACACTTTAGGCTTTGCAGGCCACAGTTCTCTGTCCTAAGGATGCAACTCTGCCGCTGCAAAGCCAAGAACGGGCAAAGCCTCTATCAACACGGGTGCCTATTCCAATGACGTTATTTACAAAACCGGTGGTGAGCAGGACGTGGCCTAGGGCCACATCCTGCTGGCCCTGATCTAATCTGGACTTGGGTTTGTTCCTGTAGAGAAGGAATTTCCATCGGATGACCAATTTATACTCTGAATAACAGTTGCCACCACACTCCTGGTGGTCTGAGTGAGAAGGGAGCTCTTTGATGAACTTGGACAAAGGGAGATGACAAGACCTGACTTGACTTTAGAGGATTTACTGACTCCAGATGAAAGAGAGATGACAAGACCGGACTTGACGTTAGAGGATTTACTTACACCAGATGAACACATCCTGAAGATTCAATGGACGGCGTGGTGCCTGCTGTTAATCACTGTACGTCATATACTTGAAATGTGCTAAGGAGTTGAACTTACATGTTTTTGCCACACCCACACAAGACGATGACTGGGTGAGGTAATGAATATGCTTATTAGCTTAGTAGTGGTAGTCATTGCACAGTTAACTTGTTTTCCAAAACATCACACTGTACACCCTAAATATGTACAGTTTTTATTTGTCAAGTAAACCTCAAGAAGCTGGGGAAAAATACATTTACTCTGTGTGTTGTTATTTGCATAAATATCCAACACAGATTGAGGACTCAATGAATGGTATCTCCTATAATTCTGGCAGAATTTGCTGATAATGAACTAAAATATATTGTCTGCTTGATCCTCAATTTTATTGTTGCAAATTAATAAGTTGGAATTTGGCCCTTTGCACAAAGGTCTCTATCGAGAGCACTCTTAAAGGAAAGAATCCCAGAAAGTGCAGCTCTACGGGATTGCCAGCCTGGGACCAGGTGCCCAATTTCCCACATTAATTTTGCCAGAAGAATGAACTTGAATTCCTAAACAGGCTTCCTAAGGTGACCCACTAAACTTCTGTTAGTCCCTTCATCAAAATATAGGAATATCTCCTTCTGTAACGAGATTATGAAGAAGTGTGGCCAGGTATGGTGGCTCACACCTGTAATCCTAGCAGCTTGGGAGGCCATGATGGGAGGATTGCTTGAAGCCAGGAGTTTGAGACCAGCATGGGCAACATAGCGAGATCTTGCCTCTTTCAAAATAAAATTATTTTAAAGTAGTCGAGCATGGTGGAACACACCTGTAGTTCCCGCTACCAGGAATGCTCAGGTGGGAGGATCACTTGAGCCCAGGAGTTTGAGGCTGCAGTGAGCCATGATCACACCACTGCACTCCAGCCTGGACAACAGAGTGAGACTCTGTCTCTCCAAAAAAAGAAAGAGAGAAGGAAGGAAGGAAGGAAGGAATGAATCAGTTTTGGTATCTGTCTTCCATAGATCATAAATTCTAAAATGCAAAGTTATCTATGCTGCATTTCTTGGTCTTGCCCGACATAATTCAATAACTAATGACTATGCAGAAACGTTAGATAAAAGAAACACAGCTAATTTCAATAATGGTAAGCCAGTAAGCAATTGAATTCTTGCCTTAATTTGCTGAAAAATAAAGAATTGGATTTAAAGTAGAAATTAAAATCTATGAGAAAATTAAAAAGCTGGACCAAAAAACACACACAAAGCCTGTATTAGTCAGTGCAAATACATAAGGAATCTCTTCAAATGTGGAAAGATCCATGATCAGATTAGATTGACAATCTCTTCTCTATGAAGTGAAAAACAAATACACCTAAAACACCCACAGAAAACGTAGTAAAAAAGAGAAAACATATATAACAGAAAAGCAATGAGCTCCTAGAAAACTGGTAAAGTAATGCCACAAAATGAACACTGCAACCAAATCTTTATAGGAGATTGAGAGTTATGATGGAAATATGGGAAAGAGAACAGAACACCCGGATTGTGAAAGAGCCACGTAGAGCACGCACAGGAAAGTTTGGGAGGTATTCTGATGTTTACCAAATTCATATAGTTAATCAGAAACTAATCTTGAAGAGGAAAAGTAAATCACATTTTTAAGAATAGATACTCCTTCCCCCGGTACATAATTTCCTCATGGAGGTTTGGTTGACAAACCCCCCAATTATTACTGTAGTATTCCATTCTCTCGCTGCTCATAAAGACATACCTGAGACTGGGTAATTTATAAAGAAAAAGAGGTTTAATGTACTCACAGTTCCACCTGACTGGGGAGGCCTCACAATCATGGCAGAAGGTGGAGTAGGAGCAAAGGCATGTCTTACATGGCAGCAAGCAAGAGAGTGTGTGCACGGAAACTCCCCTTTATAAAACCATCAGATCTCATGGGCCTTATTCACTATCATGAGGAAAGCATGGGAAAAACTCACCGTATGATTTAATTACCTCCCACCAAGTCCCTCCCATGACATGTGGGGATTATTATAATTCAAGGTGAGATTTGGGTGGGGACACAGAACCAAACCTTATTAACTACTGATAGCAAAGAGCGAGCAGAAGATGACTCAACGTGTTCTCTAGCTCAACTCAAAGGTCAAGATACAGACATTTAAAAATTCTAGTGAATCAGTTGGCAGGAGATATGAAAATACTCATATGATCTGTTCTGTATTATTGACTAAAGAAAACAATCAAGCTGTTAAGGAATTAAAGTTAATTTTATTCAGAAGTCTTACTGAAGTCTACAGGCCAGAAGGTTACAACCTGAGCAGCCATTTAGAGAGGTTCTGTCTGATTGCTCTGGCACAGCATTTCAGTCTGTTGCTTATATACAGGGGGTGGGAACTTAATACATGCAAAATGATATCATACTTGCTCAGAAGTTATACTGAAGCAAAATCACGTCAAGGCTTGGGTGTAAGAGCACATCTGCTTATAGATTACAATAGCGTCATCACTAACCCTGCCAGATGTTATCTTGTGTGTGGGAAAAGGCAAGGACTAGTGTTATTTACCTTTTAAAGAATATAGTGACTCAGGCAAGAGGTGTAGGAGACCACGTGCTCTATCCTGTTTTGTCCTCAAAGCACCTTTCCAGAGAGCTGCATGTCACAGAGTCAGGGGCTTTGTGAAATTATGTTAGCAAGAACTAAGCAAACATGGGTTCTTATGTTTGCTACTTTGTCTCACAGTGTGTATTTCTTAACTCATTTCAGATCCTATTCTATTTCTGATACAAATAGGGTTTCCTCTGCTGTACAACAGTAATAAAACCATTTCTAACAGTTTACAGCATGAAAGGTTATTTCTTATTTCACAGTTGTGAATGATTCATGATTGTTACAAGTGGAACAACATTTACTAGAAATACAAAAGAATATTGAGCCTATATATGCCTAATAAGATTGCCTTATAATACACAAAGATAAAACTATCACAGAAGAAAGAGAAACTCAAACATCCAAAAATTCTGGAAGAGCTTCTAGGAAGAATTTTCAGGAACTGAGAGGTCAAGCAGACAGAAGGGGTTAAATAACCTAATTACAATGCATTTCATATTTCAAATAGCTAGCAAAGAGGATTTTTAATGTACTCACAACAAAGGAATGATAAGTGTGTAAGGAGATGGATATGCTAATTATTATGATTTGATCATTACACAATGTATACATGTACAGAAATATCACATTGCATCCCATAAATGGGTACAATTACTATGTCTCAATTAAAAAATATTTTAAAAATTAAAAAATAAAATATAGAACCCAATTAACAAGTGTGACATGTCTGGTTACATACAAACCTGCATCCATCACTCAGAAAATTCATATTCTTGTGGGAGCCTTCCATGTTTGCATTCTCTCATCAAAGGACATACCCTCAACCCTCTACCCCGCTGATCCTCTCAGTTCAAAAGACTTCCTCTGAATTTGTGGTTCTCCCTTAGATATGAAGGTAGGCAATGGGGTCTGATAATCAAAAGAGCCATTTTCCTATCTCCTAGTAAATTCTTGCAAAGATTCATCTAGGATATAGGTGTGTTTATCTATCACCCATTGTCATCTGCTTGGAAAATTTGAAGGTAACATTAGACTAACATTTAAGACGACAGAAAAGTCACATTCTATATGATGTTATGCATCAGCAGTTATTGTCAAGCAAATAGATTTTATGTGATCCTATCACGATTAAAGGTGATTATGTGAGATGATAGATATGTTAATTTGCTTGACTATAGTATAAATATGTCAGAACATCATGTTGTACACCTTAAATATATACAACATTAAAAAAATATTTTCCATGGTAGGTTGTAAACTCTGACATTTAGGAGAAAAATAACCCCTATTTAGTCCCTATTGGTGCCAATATTTAAGTCCTATAAGTAAAAGCATGTTTATTGATTATTCTTCACACTGGACATTTGCTGATGTGGAGTTCCTGGGCTTTTTCTCCCTTTGTTTAACAGTACCTCGATGTCTGAGGTTGGCTGTCGCTCGGGAAGCTCATGCATTTGGGGCTGTTGACTGCATCCCAGGTCTAACATTGCAGCACCTCACTCAGGCCTGCATTCGCATTACGGCCCCTTCTTCTTGGCCACAGGCATCGCTTCCGGGATGGATTGGTGACCAAAATGAATACGGGGGATTTCTAGACCTTTTCTATCAAGTTTGAAAACAAAACAGACTCTTTTCTCTCCACAGGCATCTGGAGGGATATCTCTAGGAGACTCAGCAGCCACTTGCTCACCACAGTGGGAGGGAGTCAGTGTAACAATGATCACCCCAGAGGAAGGGGAGCCGATGGTGGTCTCAGGTCTGGAGTTCTGGATCCAGAACCACTCCTGTCTATGAGATGCTGCGGTTCCATGTCTTGCTAGCTTACCGTGGGTGGTGATTTGCTATTACTTGAAATTAGAAGATTCCTAAATGATACACACAGCAAATAACTTGAAATAGTTTTCCTGTCTTACTCAATTGTAATACAAAGCTTTATCATCATTATACAAGTTATCATATAGTTTTTTAGAAACATGAAAATTGTCTGTGCAGACTATCAGGTGATAAAATGGTTTGACGAAAATTGGAATCAGTGTTAGGTTCTTGGAAAAGTCTCTCTTTCTGTAAGTTTTCTGTGGCCTGAGTCCACTGGCCTTGACATGAAAGGATAGATGTTCCTCTTGGAAATAACACTCAAAGCTGTAGTGATGACCTCTATTTATTTCTGTCTTAGAGAGAAAATTTGAGTGAATGTTCAATAGGTACTTAAATTTCAACTTTGCTAAAAGTGATGTTTACAGCAAAGAATGATTCCTTGCCCATTTGATATGACACAACCTAAATAGAAGGCTGTACTGGGGAAGGCGGATTACTTAACCTCCATTGCCCAGATCATAAATCACCACTAAAGACAAACAGTGGCCACAAAAAGGCTGTGGGTAATAAGAAACAGGGGAAACCCTCCAGCAGCCTCATACCTCATCGTGAAATAAAAAGCTCCAAGACATATGTGATGAGCAGCTCTAGCAAAAGATGACAAAGTGATTTCATTATCTGGGTTGCTTAGCAAATGGTCCATACCAAGTGGTACAATCTTTCTCCTACTAAAGAAAGGGTCCTTGTTAGAGCAGGGACAAGAAAATGTCACTATACATCATTGTTGCTTCTTAAAACTGTCACTGTGGGTCGTATTGCTTTCTCCATGGTTAAATGTAGGCAAAATGGCTAAGACACACAAGCAAATACTAATGTCCAGGTGGATATTTTCTTGCTTGTTGGCCTACACATTGGAGGCCCCTGGTTGTCTTAGTCCATTGGGGTTGCTATAATAAAATGCCACAGAAATGGTAATTTGCAAATAATAGATATTTATTTCCATAGTTCTGGAGGCTGGGAGTCCACGGTCAAGGCACAGGCAAGTTTGGTGTCTGGTTTCTCCACGTTAGCCAGGATGTTCTAGATCTCCTGACCTTGTGATCCACTCACCTCAGCCTCCCAAAGTGCTGGGATTATAGGCGTGAGCCACCACGCCTGACCCTATTTTGTCTTTTTAATTCTTGCTGGATTGGAAGCTCCATAATAAAAAAGAAAAGTTCTTGAGTATCTTGTTCACTGTTTTAGCCCAAAACCTCATGGAGTCCCTAACTCAGAATCGATGCCTGCTAATCACATGGAGGATAAATAAGGACACTCCATGAGACACACCACAAAACAACTCCAGACTGTTTTCATTCTCTCATTTAAAAAATGTTAATTCTTCCTATAAAGCCTGGCGCTAGGTTTTAAGGACACAGGTAGACGAGATGAACCCAGTACCATGAAGTTCACGTTGCACCTCGGAAAACCAGTGGGATACACATTCTACCATGGTGGGCAATGAACTCATAAAACTTCAGGTAGGCGGGTAGTGAAACGGCCAGGTAACTTCATCCTTGTCAAGGTTCTTGTTCTGCTGCAGAGCAAACACTTCAGAAACGCCACCGTTCCTCAAGGCTTCCTTTGAACTGTATCCACAGGTACAGGTGTTGATAAGGCACTAGAGGTGTCAGCAGACGACACTCTTCTAAAACATCTAGGGCTCCCGGGATGATACCCTGGGCAACTGGTTTCTGTTATGTTCTCCTTCTCTCTTTCAAGAAGTTTTCTTTCACATTTGTAGTTGTCTGAGACATTGCGATGCCCGCAGATAAAAGGAACTCAGAAAGCCTCGGAGACTCGGATGATATGTGCGGCTCTCTCAAACTTGTGTGGGAAGGCACATGAGCTCTTGTTGCTTCTTGAGCTCTCAGATGATGGGGTCATGCTGCTCCAACAGGCTTCAGTCCTGGGACCTACTTGGGTTTGTGTGTTCCTGCACCCTAGGATCTGGGGCTGAGAAGGGCTGGTAGTGGGCACAGCAAAGATGTCTAAGGACCCTATCTATGTCCCCTTTCCCCTTATACTAAACTTTCTCTTGCACCTTGTTGTTTAAAGGGGAGAGTGCCTGGGGGTCAGTGGGAGTGTTAGAGGAATGAAGCTTAGGTGTGAAGGTTCTGAGGTGGAAACATCCTGGTACTTACAAAGAGGAAGGGAGGAAGGAAGGAAGGAAGGAAGGAAGGAAGGAAGGAAGGAAGGAAGGAAGGAAGGAAGGAAGGAAAAGAGAGAGAGAGAAAGAAGAAAGAAAGAAAGAAAGAAAGAAAGGAAAGAAAGAAGAAAAAAGGACGGAAAGGAAGGAGAAGGAAGGAAGGAAGGGAAGGAAAAGAGAAGAGAGAAAAAGAAAGAAAGAAAAGAAATGGAAGGAAGGATGCTGCAGTCTTGCCGTACAAGCTCGCTACCTCAAGCCTGCCTAAGCCTCCAGCCAGCCCGACAGCCCGCAAACCGAAAAAAGAAAGAAGAAAAAGAAACGAAACGCCAGACAGCCTAAACTCAACGCTACAATCCACGCGCACTGCCGTGACGTTCGGTTCACTTGCCTTTCGGGCGGGTATTCCTGTTTGCTTTATTTCCTTCTGATTTCTTTCCTTCTTTATTTCTTTCATTTTCGTTATTGCTTGGACTTCAGGTCTGGCTTTATTTTTTCATGCTGGATGGCAGTCCTGCTGCTTCCTTTCACCCCGCCTCCCCCTTCCTCTTCAAGTTTTTTCGAATTAGGAGCTGAAGAGCTGATGAGATGAGCAGGTTGAGACCACAGGGGCCCCTGAGACTCTTGTTAAAGTTTAAAATGTAATTGTTCAATGGGCTGCATTTAGTGAGGAGATAACAAAGTTAGTTACAAAATAATAATGAGTTTGGAGAGAATACTTAGAAAATAATGTCAAGGTCAAGGAGCCCATATGACAGAAACACACACACACACACACACACAGAAGAAACGAGCACGCACTATCCAAGTGTTGCCTTTATTTTGACTGAAGGAGAGAAGGAAAGGCAGGAGGCAGCCTCACTGGTCACGGTGGCAGTACTCACTGTTAATTTATTGTTCTCAGTCCCTACTCCGCCTCCCGTTGCCCACTGTGGGATTATGGTGTTGCATGCACTGAGACTTCTTTGCCAGCCTGCACAGTCTTAGTGTTGTGAGCCCAGGGCCCTGGGAGGATGCTGCAGGAGAAGGAGTTCTTCCTGAGCTCTTCTTAGAGGAGGCCTGTGGTGTGTACAGGGTGCCCAGGAATCGTGGGCCGCTGAGCTCTGAGGGCCGCTGTGGGCCGCTGAGCTCTGAGAAGAGGCCTGCAGTGTGCACAGGGTGCCCAGGAACTGATGCCCCCTCCATGGGCCCCTGTAGAGCTTCTGGGTGTCCCCCAGCACAGCGGCCACCTCAGCCACCTTCCCTGCCCTCTCCAATGCGATCACTGCCTCAGCCCTGGGAAGTGGCTCCCCTGATTTGTCAAGGAGGGCATTGCTTCAACCTTACAGGTATTAATGAACCCCTAGACCTGTTCTCTTCCTGGATCTGTCTGGATTGTTTTGCTTTGCTTTGCTTTTCTCCCTAGCAGGTAATCCTCTTTATAGGTGGGAATTCTTTATACTGAACTTTTGCTGTGTGGTGCTGTCTCCTGACTTGGTTCTGGCTCACACCTCACTATTGAACTTACACTAAGTTCCAAGCACAAGTGCCCATTTTCCACTGTCACACCAATTAGTCCCAGCATTTATAATATTGTTATAAGAACAAAATATGCAAATGGAGTAAAAACCAATCAGAAATGTAGCAGCAATTGTTCTAGCTAGTTTCTTCTTGGAGGAAAATGGAAGGAAAAGTCTGAGAGATTTTGCCACATATGTGAATAGAGGAAATGAGAGCAGGGTTTCCAAACATTTTGTAAACCCTCAGTTGACCACAAAGCTCAAGAGTTTCTCAGTTGGAAATACTTGTGTTTCCACTGGCACCTCTTCAGACACAGCCAATGCTAGGGCATCGGATAGCCAGTGATCCAAGATGTCTCACCTTTTAAGGTATCAGCATTCCTTCTGAGAAGGGAGCTTGTTTGAAAAATATGAGAGCTCACAAATACTTTGGGAATTGCAATTACTATGTCTTACTGTGTCTTTGCTTTCTTCCCTTAGAGGAGGGATTGGAAGTTTGAAGAATGAGGAAACTGCTGGATGATTTTCACCAGGAGAATAAAATGATCCATGTGGGTTTTTACGCAATGACCATCTATTCATCTATTTTGTGAAAGATTTGTTAGTTGGGGACATTAGCAGTTTCTGAGGGAACAGTTAGATGAGGCAAGAGGTTATCCTGTTCAGACCATGGTAACTGATACCAACGATACTGAAGACACAGCATCAACATGTTTATTTTGTTGTTGTTTTGTTTTGTTTGTTTTTTGAAACAAACCAAAAAAGAAGGAATCTTGCTTTGTTGCTCTGGCTGGAGTGCAGTGGCACAGTCACAACTCACTGCAGCCTGGACTGCCTGGGAGCGAGTGATCCTCCCACTTCAGCCTCCTGAGTAGCTGGGACTATAGGCAGGCGCCAATACGCCAGGCTAATTTCTGTATTTATTTATTTTTGTAAAGATCGAGTCTCACTATGTTGCCCAGGCTGGTCTCGAACTCTTGGGCTCACATAATCCACCCACCTCCGCCTCCCAAAGTGCTGGGATTACAGGTGTGAATGATTTGCCCCAGGCAACATGACTTTCTCGTGGGCTAGTCTTGTGAAATGAATAACAAGAGGTGTGACAAAAAGCTCTCAAACTTGGAGTCTTAAGCAACTCCATGAAAATTAGTGTGATTCACAGAGATAGGAGAAACATGATTTGAGTCCTTTCTTGGCATTATGAATGGAAAACTACGAGGAGGTATTAAAAATATGAAACTCAGGATGGATGAATGGGCTGAAAGATAAGATTGGGGTAACCAGCATATGAAGGATGATGGAAACCGTGGGAATGAATAAAAACTCTCAGTGCCCCAGCCCTGCTGACATCACTGCTATTCCCTGAACATGCTTTTCTTTCTCATATTTTCACAGTCCCCTGCTTGTTCCTGCCTCTACTCGGGATAATCTTTACCTACGTATAGAATTGTAGAACTGCTGCTGAGCCTTCAGGACTCAGCTCAAGTAATCCCTTCTCTAGGATTTACTCCTTGACAAATCCTGTCTAGATTTAGCTCTGCTCTTACAGATTAGCACTGGGGGTCACTTTCTTTTACGGCTCTTCTTGGATTGCGTGCTGCTTATATACACGTATGCACGCTTCTGCTAAGAACTCATGAGCTCACTGAGGAGTTCTTTTATCTTGATTATATCTTGGTCTCTGCTCCAGCATGTAGCAGAGACTCAACAAATTTTATTAAAAATTAGATCAGGGACTTCTAGTCCTGAGCACGAAAACGTCGCTGTATTGAATGTAGACTCTGTTGAAACTGTAGTAAAACCTGGACAGAGGATATAAATAGCCATGTATAAGCACTAGACGCCAATGAGTGCAGGGTTGTAATTCTTGACAGAAGGCATCACGTGGCTGTTGGGAGCCGGGTCTCCATGATGTCCTGTCTTGCTCCATGTCTAGAGAATAGGGGCATGGATTGGCATTTGTTCCAGACAATCATTTCAAAGATTGTTATATAGCAGAAAGTGCTCAGAGATGGTGTCTCCTGCAGAGCAAAGATCAAGCAGGTTTATAGCACATTGTTATTAAAAAAAAAAAAAAAATCAGGTTCCCTAAAATTGAGGGGTTCCTCAGCTGTGAGTCAGTTACTCCACCTACGCGGATCTGTGTAGACCACCCGACTGGGATTTGGGGGTGAGGGGAACTCAGGCACATGGAAAACTCATACTGATTTCTCTGCTGTGAGTAATTGACTGGTTTCTCTGCTGTGAGTCATCGAGATTTTTTTTCTGATCCAAGGCTCATGTACCTCCTCGAAGACCAACATGGCAGCTTGAACATTGAGTCAAGTCAGACCCGTCACAGTTCCTGAAAGTCGTTGGCCAAGAAGATGAAATGCAGACAGAGACGTGACTCTGGAAGAGAAAGGGTGAGGACCTCACAGACCACGTTTAGAGCTTTAAAAAGACTTGCTGAGATTCAACAGTAAATGCTGTAGCCCGGGGAGTGAGTGCTGGGGCTGGGAGGGTGAGGATCCCACAGAGTCCTGCCTGTCTGTTCCTGAATGTTTAGAGGCTGAGCAGCAAGAGGTAGGATTGAAACAAGTTTCCCTTATGGCACTTTGATTGCTGTTCACTCTCCCCTAGCGAGAGAAGAAATAAATGTGATCACAACATTGATGCAATGAGCCTCACAGCCCCAGCCAAAAGGCAAGTGTAGCTATGGCTAAGAAGTCCAGAAGTCCCTAGGTCCGAGGCGAATGATGTCTGCCAGGAAATTACAGAACTCTGGTTATATCAGAAACATTCTAAGTTTATTTGTTTGAGAAACAAGCAGCCCTCAGATGAAACTGAAGGTCGCTGAGCCTGCTTACTGAGGCACAATGCAGCCTTCCCCTCCCTCCACATGCCTTCTCCCGTCTCCTCCTACCCTGACTTCAGTTGTGCTGTGGAGGAGGGTGACTGGCCAGAGGTGTGAAGCCCATATGCACCCAACCAAGTGTGCTGGGGGACGCCAGAGAGAGATGGACACAAACTTTCTTTTTGAGACAGAGTCCTACTCTGTCACCCAGGTTGGAGTGCAATGGCACAATCTTGGCTCACTGCAACCTCCACCTCCCGGTTCACACGATTCTCCTGCCTCAGCCTCCAGAGTAGCTGGGATTAAAGATGCCCACACCACCACGTCCGGCTAATTTTTGTATTTTTAGTAGAGACGGGATTTCGCCATGTTGGCCAGACTGGTCTCAAACTCCTGACCTCGTGATCTACCCGCCTCGGCCTCACAAAGTGCTGCAATCACAGGCATGAGCCATCGTGCCCGGCCACACAAACTTTTATAGCTCTGCTGTGTACAGGCACTCAAGTCACCACCCTATTCATTCCACGGTGGGACAAGGCTCCTGAAGTTAACAGAGAGTTTGTAAGCTGCATTTGCAATGGGAAACAGACACTAACATGACCTACTAGGGGGGCTTTTAGGGCCCATTGAACCACTGTTTTTGTTTCTGCATCTGCAATGGTGCATGCTATGTGTCAACTTGCTGTGCTAAGGGATACCCAGGCAGCTGATCACACGTCACTTCTGGGTGTGTCTGTGTGGGTGTTTCCAGAAGAGATCAGCATTTGAAACCATGGGCTGAGTAAGGAGGGTCCACCCTGTCCCACAGGGGTGGGCCCCATCCAACCCACCGAGGGCCCAAGGGAACCCAAAGTTGGAAGATGGGTGAATTCACCCCTTCTCTTTTTGAGCTGAGACATGCGTCTTCTCCTGCCTTTGGAAATCAAGCTCCTGGTTCAACCTCGGGACTTTCACCACGGCCTTTCTTCTTTCCCCCCAATTGTCAGGCCTTTGGCCTTGGACTAAATTACACCACAGGCTTTCCTGGGTCTCCGGCTTGAAGATGAAATATTGTGGGACTGCTCGGCCCCCATCCTTCTGTGAGCCAATTCCCAGAATAAATATCCTCCTGTCTGTCTCTCTATATTCTCTGTTTTTCAGAGTATACAGAGATGATGATACAACCTCTGAATGTGTAGTAGAAATTTCTGTGTTGACCACTTGTACTTCCCCCTCCCATCCGTGGCAGAGGGGATTCTCTTGATTGGGAAGAACCCACATAGAGAAATGCTAGTGGGACAGCTCCTCGCCGCTTGTCACCAGTGAACAGGTCAGGATTTAGGGTGAGCGCTTCTGTTCTCTGATGTTAAAACATTTCATGTATAGAATGACCCCCTTTCTCACAGCGGGGGTTCCTGACCTATGCTCAAAATTCAAGAGTTCACGTATGAAGTAAAGATTTGGGGGTCTCTGTGGAATCTCCAGCAGTCAAGGATAAACTGAGATCTCTTCTTGCCCACCACCAAAAAGGTGGCTCTACGTTTTTATGGAAAGTTTGACTACTGGAGACTGCATGTGTCTCACGTGGGTGTTCTACATGGTTCTTTGCTGTTGTTTTAGAGACAGGGTCTCACTCTATAATCCAAGCTGTAGTTTCAGTGGCACTATCGCAGCTCACCGCAGCCTTAGACTCCTGGGCTCAAGCAATTCTCCCGCCTCAGTCTCGTGAGTAACCTGTACCGCAGGTGTGCGTCCCCACGCCCCACTAATTTTTGAACTTTTTGTAGAGATAGAGTCTTACTGTGTTGCCCAGGCTAGCCTTGAGCTCCTAGGCTCCAGTGATCCTCCCGCCTTGGCCTCCTAAGTGCTGGGATGACAGTCGTGAGTGCCCGTCCCCCTGCCCCCCCACCCTCTGTGCTTCCTCACATCGGGTTACTGCCAACCAGCTCCCGTGGAGGGAAGCCCCTCAAGCTGTGGCAAGAGCTCTTTTGGGCCCCATAAGCTGAGTGACCCTTTGACCCTCAAATCTACACTGATGTGGGTAAGGGAGCAGCCCTCCCAGAAAGTGCTCTCAGGGCACCGATTCTGAAGCCGGTGAGGGATTCTTATCCAAACCGAACTCCTGACCTCTTGAGGCTTTACAACTCTCCAGCCTGATATCAGAGCAGGTCAGATTGGAGTCAACGACTGCCCAGGAAAAAGGCCCAGCGAGCCCCGTTTGTCACATGGAAACAGGGAAACGGTGTGTGCTCAATGCTGCGGGGGTCTCACAATGTCTAGCACTGGGGTTTAACAGGAAAACCTGTCAGCAATTCCTTTAGGGAACTTCATTTGCCACTCTGTCGCCTGAAACAGAACATCTGGCTCCAAGAGACCCTGATCTGCAGGGTTTCCCTAAGAACCTGGGCCAGTCTCCCTGGTGATCATCTCCGTCTAACCCAGTGGAGCCCCCGGGACTGCCCAGCCTCAGCTCCAGCCACGCAGGGCCCAGTGTGGGTGTGACCGCTCCGCTGTGGGAAGAACTCAAGGGCCCTCCCGCAGCTCTGGCCTTGGGCTCTTTGCTGTGTGTTCACCGCTTCCTGAGCTGTTGCCAGTGGCCTGTGTGTTTGCTCTACCGCTTAGCACTGGCAGATTGAAGGCACGCCTCTGAGGAACTGCAGGCTGAAGATCTCTGTGCACGCTTCTGAGGAACTGCAGACTGAAGAGCCACCTCGCCCTCTGGTGTAGGTGCCCACAGAATGGGCGGGTGCTTGACAACACTGACTGACATCCAATCCCACGGACGCCTGGCTCTCTCAGAGCACCAGACGTGGGACCCATCTGCCAGCCCAGATCCGGCCCACAGAAGTGCACTCGGCAGCTCTCAGGCAAGGCTGTTGCTTCCAGCGGCTGTGACTCCTTCCAGAAGGTGAGCCTGGTGTCTCCCAAGGAGGAGGCTGGAGGGCATTTGTGTCTTGCCTGCCTGCTCCTGGAGCTGCGTGGAACCCTGATTCCTCTGAGGCTGTTGTCGGTGCTTCACGGAGGGTGGCACCTTTTCAGATTGCAGCACGGCCACTGTAGTGCCATCGGTCGATGCTGGCCACATCGTTTTTGTCCTTGAAGCAATGGGTGCCTGTGTTCTTTCTGCAATCTGACAATGGTACACTTTTTATCACAAAAGATGCTCAATCCTGGGCTGGTAGCCAAGATATTCAGTGGCTCTTCCACCTTCCTGTATCCACAGTCATCTTATCCCTGGGCATCGGAAAGGCCTCCCGCACACAAGCTTAAATTCACATCCATGGCTACCGCCTTCACATCCTGGTCCCCACGTCTCAGGAGGGAGTTTTGGTCCCTACATGAAACTCTTTGCAGGAAGGTGTCATCTCCTCTCAGCCACTTCCTGAGTAGCAATCAGGGCAAGAGGGGGCTCTAGAGACCTATTTTTAAATTGGTGGATTTCACGCTGGCCATTCCTTGCATTTTCATTTTCCACTTGACAGCAACCGTTAGCCAGCCTGGCTGATTCCCCTGGCTGGGAGCAGCCCAGACCATAGTAGGTGCAGGATTTGAGGCCAATGCCAGCTCAGTCACCGACATGCCTTTGCTGGGTGGACACAGTGCCCCGTCACTTGCTTGGTCGCCTGGCTGAATTCCCCGCCTGGCACGGCCCTCCACAGTGATGGACACAGCCAGAGAAGGCAGATGAGGAGGCGCAGCGGATCCTGTGCAGGGGGAGCCTCAGCAATGCCTGCAGCGCCTGGGTGCAGTCGCCTTGGAGGACAGTGGGTGGAAGGAGAGACATCAATGCCCTGTGTCCTGTGTGTGTGTGTGTGTGTGTGTGTGTGTGTGTGTGTGTGTGTGTGTGTGCCATCGGGGGCTACAGGCTCAGAAGGAGCAGGAGAGAAGGTTTCTGTGGGATGCTGCAGACATCCCTTCTACCCGGGGACTGATGATGCAGGCCTATTTAGTTTATGAGAATGCATCAGGTTGTAAACTTGTGACATAATTTTCTTTCTATACGTATTATAATCAATACAACATTTAAAACATACTAATAGATTTTCTTAAGGAAACAAACACCCATTGGCTCACATATGTAAAAAGGCTTAATCCCTGTCATGCTTAAGAAAATACAGGCCAGGTGCAGTGGCTCACACCTTGTAATCCCAGCACTTTGGGAGGACAAGGTGGGTGGATCACTTGAGGTCAGAAGTTCGAGACCAGCCTGGCCAACGTGGTGAAACTCCATGTTCACTAAAAATATAAAACGTAGCTGGGTGTGGTGGCTCACACCTGTAATTCCAGCTACTTGGGAGGCTGAGGCAGGAGAATTGCTTGAATCTGGGAGGCAGAGGTTGCAGTGAGCCAAGATCTTGCCAGCCTGGGAGATTCCAACTCAAAAAAAAGAAAAAAAAAAATGCCATGATTGACGATGTTTTGCCTTTGAATTAAGAACTAAAAGTACGATACATAACTCCAGTCTTAAAAGTATGAGCACAAAATGTACTCTTAGACACTGCTGATGAGATTGCAAATTGGTACAATTTCAATGGGAAATTCTCTTAAAACTAAAAATGCTTCCACCCATTAAGTAATATACTTTTCACCTACAGCTGTGATTGCACATGGGCAAATATCTTATTTAAAATTTATAACATTTGAGGTGGGCGGATCACTGAGGTCAGGAGTTTCAGACCAGCCTGAACAACATGCTGAAACCCCATCTCTACTAAAAATACAAAAAAAATTAGCCGGGCATGGTGGTGCGTGCCTGTAATCCCAGCTACTCAGGAGGCTGAGGCAGGAGAATTGCTTGAACCTGGGAGAGAGAGGTTGCAGTGAGCCAAGATGACGCCACTGCACTCCAGCCTGGGTGACAGGAGGGACACTCTGTCTCAAAAAAAAAGAAAATTATAACATTTGTTATATTTAATAATAATACTTAAAAATAGCTACATGCTCTTCAGTAGGGAATGGATGAAATAAATTATAGTATGGGCACAAAATTTAAGGCAAAACAGGCACCAAAATATTATAGTAGTTCTCTCTGAACTGGTATAAAAGACATTTGAGGTGTATAATATGAACTGAAAAATGGAACACATCGATGACTCCATCCGGAATCCTCAGAACTTGCTAAGGAGGGAGATGCTGTGTTCTCAGCACATATACAAAAGGAAGGATTTATGTGGGGTGATGGATTTGTTAATTAGCTCCTGTGGTCACCAGTTGTAATGTATATGCATATAAAACTCAGGTTGTAGACTGTACATATATATTTTATATTTATAAAAAAACTAAATAAATATATAGTTACACAATTTTTGTCAGTCTACTTCTGTAACAATGAGAAAACAACAAAATGGACTCTTACATTCCTGTAAAGTAGGATTCCAATTTAGCAGCATATACAAGAAAGTGCATGGCACGTCTCTGAAAGGATGTGTAACAAACACAAGGGTGAGCTGGGAAGCATCCTCAGCCACGTGACGCTGGCGTCTTTACTTGTCTCGGTAAATCTGAGTCAGCATCAATTTTAAGACATGCCATTATTTCATATGCCATTTTAAAAACTCATTAAAAAGAACAGTGCTAATTCCAACGTCATACATCTTGGATTGTAAGACATATCCCGCATAGTTCAACGGCCGCCATGTTAAAGTGTGAAAAAGCACATTGTAGAATCTATGAAATCCTGTGTCTTCCATTGTTTACTCTTTGTATCTCTTGACTCTTATATTACTTATTCAAAGTAATATGTTAAAATCAGCTAAGTCTTATGTTTTACAGTTTGATTCCACCGAAAAGTAGTAAATATTATATATAATGAGTTAAAAGTATGCTAGGGACCCTAGCACAGGGGAGCTGTTGCATGGACGTAGTACAGTCAAACAGAAGAATAATGAACAGAACAGGAAACTAAACCCTCTAACTGCTGATATTGCAGAAAGAACAGGATGTTCTACTCCTCCTGCTCACCATAAAGCTGATGTCCTTGAATAGCTACCAGAAAAGGAAAATAGTGACGCGTGCTCAAATGTGATACAAACAGGGAGCTGCTTTACTTCGTGAAATCTAATTCTTGTAAATATTTTAGGAGTAAGGAATAAAATAATACTCATTTCATTAAAGAGAAATGTGTGTAAAAATAAAGAAAAAGAAATGCTGCTCACTACTGCATGTGACTGTATAAAGCATAAAGTTCATTGGTGTAAACTTTCTGCAAAATGAATAGTGACATGCCTTCAGGTTTGGAATAGGGATTACAACAGATAATATTTACGGAGCATTTATGATGTGTCATAAAGTATTTAAGCTCCTTACATGCTAACCGATGATTGAGGATGTCAGTGTATGAACAAATCACCTCCACTTACTTTCCTGCAAAGCTACAATCTAGTTAGCTAATTAGAAATAAATGAAAATTGCTAGACCTGAAATTAAAATCTGACTCATGATTCTAGCTTAGTGGCTTCAATGACGTTGCATAGAAGTCATTGCCTTCAAAATGATGTTTTGCTATTCGAGTGGATAATTTCCATTATTCATCAATTGACCTTTTTATTTCATTGTGCACTAATTAGCTGTACAATTTAATTATGCATTAAACTCTAATTGATGACATTAAGGGTGTCCAAATGGCTCTATCATTCAGCAGAAACAA
The DNA here is from genome assembly GCF_007565055.1 of Rhinopithecus roxellana. Lineage (NCBI taxonomy): Eukaryota > Metazoa > Chordata > Mammalia > Primates > Cercopithecidae > Rhinopithecus > Rhinopithecus roxellana. The sequence continues at coordinate 20,648,052 of NC_044557.1, forward strand.
ATTGTAATTATTATGTGGCTTTGTTATGCTGTACAGCAAATAAAGAAGTCTATTCCATATATTGTGTGCATTTTACTCCTAAAAATTAGCAGGATCTCAGAATCATCACATTAATTGTACCTTAAGATTCAGACCTGTGCTTGTCATTCAGTCTTAGCAACCTGTTAATTAAATATGCATTTACTCTGTGTAGTCTGCCTTCAAGATTCTGTGTTTTCAGATGCCCTGACTGTATTTTAGAAAGTATTAAAAGTCTTGGCAGATTTTGTATTCTTTCTTTTGTAAATATCCTCATCTAGCTATGCTCAATTGGAAGTAGATTTGAGTTTTAGGAAAAACACGAACTCTTCATAGCCATTACGATATTATTATATTCTTTCCTTAGTGTTTTATGTTTAATTAGGCTTTCATTTTTAGTAGGGTTATACTTGCCTATCATTTAAAGAGTCCATGGGTTTTCCGAGGCATCTCAGTTGCCCGTACTCCCTGCTACAGGCTCACATTCTTTTTTTTTTTTTTTTTTTTTTTTTTTTTTTGAGACGGAGTCTCGCTCTGTCGCCCGGGCTGGAGTGAGTGGCGCGATCTCGGCTCACTGCAAGCTCCGCCTCCCGGGTTCACGCCATTCTCCTGCCTCAGCCTCCCGAGTAGCTGGGACTACAGGCGCCGCCATCTCGCCTGGCTAGTTTTGTGTATTTTTTAGTAGAGACGGGGTTTCACCGTGTTAGCCAGGATGGTCTCCATCTCCTGACCTCGTGATCCGCCCGTCTCGGCCTCCCAAAGTGCTGGGATTACAGGCTTCAGCCACCGCGCCCGGCCCACATTCTTTTAATTAATTATTTTTTAGTATTTACCTCTGTGATTGTAAATAATAGCCTCTGATCACTATTTATTAATTTCCAATTTGCAGCAATTCGTATTGCATTTCAGTTATGGAAAGGAGCAATTTGCCTTGCTTTCACTCCTTCCTCTCCCCTTAACCCTTCCATCTCTCCTTCCTGCTTTTCCTTTATATCATCATTTTGCTTAGGCTGATACTAACTCTCATATTATTATGTGACTGCAAATACTTTCACCGCTGAGCCATATACATCCCAGGAATAATTTTCATTCCCTGAACAACTCTACTGCTTCCAACAGTCTAATTTCTTCCACTGCCCCATATATTTAGTTTCTTTATTTATGACACAGTATGAATTGTCTATCAGTTTGGTGTTCTATCAACTTCCCTTTGTGTAATAAATCTTCCCTAGGAATTTTTGACCTGTTCCCATTTGCAAGATCTCCTTCCAGGCCTGTTTTATAGATGCAATCCTGGCCTCTCGTCCCTGGCACTCCAAGGCTACTATCTCCATTTCCCGCACTGTGTTCCTAGCCTCCCTCAGTTTACTCAACACAGCTTTCGATTTAGTCTATGGTGTGGGTCACCCGCACCTCCCACAGCATCCTGTGTGTGAGCATTTAGGGGTTACATTTTTGAGGGCTTGCTTATCCAAAATTGTGTTTCATGTATCATCATGCATAACTGATGGCTTTGGGCTGGATACTAATTTGGAAATATCTTTCTTTAAGCTATGAAGGGCATGCTCCATCTTCTAGCTTTCACTGACATTACTGACAAGCTAATGCTATTCTGAGGTCTAATAATACAGGATGTTTACTTCTCTTGATAAGCTCAGGTCTTAACTTTTTTCCAGTATTTTGGAATTTCATGATGACAGCCTTTGGTGTGAGTCTATTTTCACACTATTGTGAGTTCTTAGTGGGCCTTTTGTATCCGTGACACACTCACTTCTGTTTTTCTCTGTTCTGTCTTGAACTTTTCAAACATTGGAACTTGGACTATTCTACTGAATGTATTCTTTATCCATATTTTCAATTTTTCTGTCTCTTTTTTTCTACTTTCTAGGAAATAAAATTAACTTTATATTCAAAACCTTCAATTGACTTCTTTTTCCTTTTCTAATGATTTTTCCTAAGGGGTGTGTGTGTGTGTGTGTGTGTGTGACAGAGAGAGAGAGAGAGAGGAGAATCCATGTGTGCATGTATATCATCCTGTTTTGTACATTCTTTGACTTCTCTGAAGATACCAGTGATATTCTTGTTTTCTGTTTTCATTCCCCTGCACAGTCTCTGTTTCCTCTATGTTCATTGTTTTCCCATTTATTAGCCTCTGATTTAATATCAAAGCCTTTTTTTAAGTGTGTGAAGAACTTTCTGTCTCTCTCCATTCATATTTTAGAATGGGACATCAAAAGATGATTGAGAACTCTTTTTCTTCTTTGAGGTTCATAGAATATATGTTTCACTATAGATTGATGTGACTAAACTGTTTAGTGATCAGTCCCTGATGTCAGCCTCTTCAAGTATCCATTCATCCATTTATCCATCCATCCAGCCATCCATCCGTCCATCCATCCATCCATCCATCCATTCATCCATCTGCCTAATCTACCTATCATCTATCATTTTATCCACTCAACTATTTACCCATTCATCCATCTAATCTATTTGTCATCCACCTAATCTATTTATATATCAATGAATCAATCAATCTTGTGATATAACCCGTCTATTCAAACAGATTTGATTCCCCCAGGAAAACTTTACTAATCACCTGATTTGAGGAATCTTTGTTCCTCAGTATACAAGAGTCAGTAGGGAGATGGCGGATGTTCTCAGCTTTCATTACTTGAACTTATGCTAAATACCCCTATTTTAGTCAGGCGGGTTCTCATCCTTAACTTGCCTCCTGATACCCAGTCACATTGCTTCTGAATACGGCATTTTAGGTCATTGTCTAGGGTGGGGGAAGGCAGTGGCCCAACAAGATTGTAGTGAATGGATATGTTAGACCACAAGACTGATTGATCTAATATCACCTTATTTCCTTTTGTCTTGTTCTTGTGCATGTATGCTTTTCTTAAACCTCTTGACAGTTTTTGTGAAAATATTCAACCAGCAATCTAATCTTTTTACAGTGAACTAGAAAAAAAAAACAACAGAACTGGAAATATAATAAATTAGCCAAACGCACACCCTATTCAACCACCTCTTGGGACTATAAACAGAACGTTTCCACCCTCACAGAACCACCTCTAAGCCCTCCAGATAGGACTAAACCTCCCCCCCCATCTAGACATAACCATCTTCCATGCCTTTAAAGTCAATTAGTTTGCCTTTTATCAAATTTTACCATTATACTACAAGTACTTTTAAATTTAGGGCTTTTTAAGACCAGCCATGTATATTTGTGAAATTCAGCCCTATATACATGTTTAGGTATAGATGGTTTATATGTGTTACTGTGGCATATCACACTGAATCATACAGTACAATGTATAGGAGAGGAAAAGTTTTTAATCATGAGGTTTACTTTTAGCACTTTCGAAGCTTCGGTAAGTTGCCTTTATTCTTGTTAGTGAATTTTTTTAATTTCCTCTAAATTTTCAAACTTACTGCCAGAAAACCTGTCAAAATAAATCTGCGGAATTATTGCATGTATGCAGGATTTACACTGATGTTGTCTTTACCATTCTTGATTGTTATTTGTGCCCTTAGGTTCTCTTATTTTAGATAAATATTCTTACAGGTTCAGATTCAAGAATCCTTTCAAAAAACAAACCTCTGACTGCTAATCTTCTTTGTCTTTTGTTTTATATTTCATTGATTTTTGGTCTTCATGATTTTTTTCTCTTCAGCTTTCTTTGAAGTTACTGTTTTTCTTGACTTTTGGAGATGAAAGACAATCTCATTTAATTTTAATCTCACTTTAAAAAAAATACATTCCAGATGTTACAATTTCTTCTAAACATTATTATGTTCTGCACCTATGTATTTCAATAAAGACTTTTTGTATTATCATATAGTTTAAAATATTTTCTAATGTTTATTTTAAATTCATGGGATGTTTAGACTCATACAATGTATCCCTCAATTTCTAAATATGTAGATTTTTAAAAATTTTCTGGGTTAATTGTACTACAGTCAGAGAACATATTCTGTATGATTTCAATTATCTGAAATGTGTTGAGACTCACTTGTAGCCAAGAACATGGCCATTTTTTGGTAAATTTCTGAGCGTGCTTAAAAGCATCTGCACTCCCCTAGGACTATAAAACATCTACATACATCATTTGATTCAAAATAGTTCATTCTGTTTCCAAATCTCCTATATCTTTACTGAGTTTAAATATCTTTTTTCTTCTCATTTATGAACACCATGTGTTAAAACTTTGCTACATTATGAATTTGTGTTTTTCTCCTTTGTGGTTCAGTAAATTTTTATGTTGTATAATTTTAAAGCTATGTTAGTAATTGCATTAGAGTTGTAAAACAATTACATATTCCTGGTGAATTGAACCTTTTATCAGCATGAAATATTTCTTTGTCTTGTGAGAATGCATTTTATTTAATTTATATTAATACAAGATTTTTACAGTATATAAATATACAATATTTTTTATTTTATTTATTTTTAATCAGCTTTCACTAATGCAAAAGTCACACAAATTCATAAAACTTTACTGATATAAAATTCAGTGGGTTTATTTTGAATATTCACAATGTTGTGCCTTCATAGCAACTATCTAATTCCAGAGGGTGTTCATCAGCTCATAGAGAAATCCCATATCTCCCAATCTCTCCCCCACTTCCCCAGCCTGTGGAAACCACCAATATAATTTGTCTCTTTGGATCTGCCTATTGGGGACTTTTCATACAAATGGAATCATACATTATGTGACCGTTTCTATATGACTTCTTCCACTTTGCGAAATGTGTTCAGGCTTTATCCACACAGTGGCATGTAGGAGTATTTCATTCCTACTGTGACTTCATATTTCCTTGTATGTGGATACAGTGTTTACAATGTTTGCCTTCTTCAACCACCCGCTGAAGGGCATTTGGGTTGCTTCCACTTTGGGGTATTATAAATAATTCTTCTGTAAACTTATATGTTCTCCTTTTGCACAAACATATGTTTTCAATTCTTTGTGGTGTATGTCTAGGAGTGCAATTGCTAGTTTTGTAGTAAATCAATGATTACGTTTTTGAGAAACTGCCAAGTTGTTTTCCTCAAGGCTCCACTGCTTTGCGTTCCGGCAGCAATGTGTGAGCTTTCCAATGTCCCCATATTTTGTCCATGACTTTTTAAAATCTGTTTTTGTTGTTGTTGTTGCAGCCACCCTAATGACTGAATGGTGTTTTAGTGTTGATTTCAATTGCATTAGCATATCTTCGTTGGAGAAATACCCGTTCAGATGCTTTGCTCTGTTTCTAATTGGGTTGCTTGTTGTTGCTTCTGTCGCTGACTTGTAAGAATTGTTTTAATATTCTGAATACAAGACTTGTCAGATAGATGGTTTGCAAATATTTCCTTTAATTCTCTGGGTTTTGGTATTGCTTTCTTATCACTACTATCACTTTCTTGTCACTATGTCTTCCTATACCAGAGGTTTTTAATTTTGAGGAAATTTCATTTATCTATTTTTTTCTTCTTCCTGCTTTTGGTGTCATATTTAAGAAACTATTGCCTAATCTAATGTCACAATGATTTTGATCATGGTAACTTTGTTATTAGTTTTCAAACTAGGAAGTGTGAGTTCATCAACCTTATTCTCTCTTTAAAGATAGTTTTTGCTATTCAGGTTCCCTTGCATTTGCATAGGAATTTAAGATTAGCTTGTCCATCTCCACAAAAACGAAACAAACAAAACACGTAGTTGAAATTTTGATAGGGTAGGGACTGCATTAAATCTATTGACTGAATTCTGAACTTTTGACTTTTTAAGGGTATTAAATATTTCTTTTCTTTTCTTTTGTTTTCTTGGCTCTTCACTGTGAGAGCTGAGCTGTGTTCCTAGAGTTAAAAGCCATTGATACGTGGTGCCCCTGAGACTGATGCCCCATGAATTTCTCACCCTTGCACTGGTCCACTCAGCCTCCAGCAATACATCCAAGTTACCATATGTCCTCCTAGCCATTGATGGCTCCATTGACTTGTGCTCCAGGAAACTGATCTCTGCTGTGATTCTTCGCATTCTCCTGTCACTCCAGACTTCAGGGTAGCAGTTCCCCCTTTAATCTAAATTCTCTGTTGAGGCTAAGATACTCCATTGGTTCTCAGTTTGTTCTGCTGCTTCTTGTGTGAAGGATAACTGTGGTGATTCTTAGGCTCTTTCTATGTCAAAAATAAATCTGAAAGTCTCCACTGCATTTTAAAACTTTGTTTTAAATCTTGTGGGCTCTTGTTGTGCAATTTCCTGGTTATTTTGCATGCCTGCTGATCACTGTATATGAAAAAACTTTATTACTTCTGTTGACATATCTCCCCTTAGAGACAATTTACATGTGCTTCTCACAGATAAACAGCAGCACCAATAATCCAGATCACCTCAATTCAGTTTCAGGAATTAAGTTTATTGTGGCTAGTCTTCTTACTTTGAGGCAAGTCTACTTATGGGTTACCTACTCATAGGGTCCAGCCCTTTGGCATCTTGTCCTGATCCATCAGGAGTTACCCTGTCCTAGCAACCCAAGTACTTCAATATTGACACCTCGGTTCGATGAAGCTCTCCAAAGTTTGGAATCAGTTTCTCAGCCAACTCATCTGGAATTGGCAATCTTGAATAGGAGAATCCAGACAGTAGATTCACTATTCTTGGTTTCCTGATTTATTTGGCTCTCAACCAAAAGTGAAAATGTTATATTACTTGAAGCTTTAAAAATGTTATTGTAAATGGCATAATTTTCTAAATTAGATTTTCTTGCTGATAGCTTATTATATATATAGAAGAAATTGACTTTTTGTCTAAAAAAAGGAAATTTCCTAAACTTCTTCAATAATTTAAAATATATGTAAATTACTTGGGGATTTCCACGGAAAAAAAGTATTTTTTCAAATAATGCCTTTTATCTTTACAATATCCATATCTTATTCCTTATGTTTTACCACAGTGGCCAGAAATTTTAGTACAATATAAAATATACATTGTAATATAGGGTATCTTTGTCTTATTCCTGTTTACTATTTCATCTTAACTGTCATGATTACTAGATTTTTTCATGTATGTTCTTCATTAGATAAACAAGTCATATAAGATATTTTTTCAAGAGGCTTGGTTCTACTTTTTATTCGTAAATTGTACTAATTTTCATCAAACATCTTATATAGATTTATCAAGATATACATACGATTTTTTTCATTTAAAATTAGTAAAATGGGTCCAGAGGCAGTGGCTTACTCCTTTAATCCCCTCACTTCAGAAGTTCAAGGTGAGAGGATTGAGTGAGCCCAGGAGTTTGAGGCTGCAGTAAGCTGTGTCCACAAAAGCCTGGGCAAAACAGCAAGTCCCCATCCCCAAAATAAATTAATAAATAATATAATTAATATAATGAATTAAATTAACTGTTTTAATATTATATCAACCCACATTTCTAATATAAACCCAGTTTATTCATGATCTATTGTTATTTTTATCTACTGCTAGGTTAATCTTACTAATACATTATTTAACATTTTTGCACTATGTTCACAATGAAAACAATCTATCATCTCTACTTTTAGGTACAGCTCTAATTTGATATTAAGCTTTTGATAGCCTCATTAAATGATTTGACTTCCATTTCCTCTTTTTACTGTCTGTTAGATTTTATTAACACTCCTATGATCTGCTCCTTGACAATGGGGTATTAGTAACATATAAAATCTTTGAGCTGGTGTTTTCTTTCTGGGAGAGTTTATAACTTCTCATTTCTTTTAGGATTTTAAAATGATTTATATGTTCTCATTATTCAGTCCATATTAGCAAATTATGTTTTTGTAGACTTTTAGGCAGAATTTTGTATATTCTATTTTATTCCTAATATTATTTCTCCTTTTCTTTAAGCTTATTAAAATTGCATTTATATATGAGATCAACTCAAAGTTTTGGCTTTATTGATCTTCTGTATTTTATAATTTCTATTCTATTTATTCTGTACTTATCTCCATTATTCCTCGTAATTTCTTTGCGTTTATTTTGCTGGGTTTCTTTCTAAAATTTCAAGTCAGATTCTTACGTTACCATTGCACTTGTTCCTTCTAAAGTAAGTAATTAAGGCTTAGAAAATGTTTTCTAAGAATTATCTCACTTAAACTGCATGTCATATGTTTTGATATGCATTATTTTTATTATCATTCAGTTAGGATATTTTCTTATTTTCTTTGTGATTTTTTTGCTGTTATTATTCTACATTATGAGCTATTTAATAGTGCATATGTAATCTATAAGTAAGTTATTTAGAAATTTGTTTTCATGAACACATTTTAATTTTAAAACATAGAATATTTCTAGTAATTTTTAAAATATCAATTTCTAGTTTGCTTATGTTGTTGTCAGGAAACACCAGTTTCTTTCCTGTTGCTGATGTTTGCTAAGGGGGTTACTATGAAGCCTTTTGTTTCTCCTAAATACTCTGTGAGTGTTTGACTATAATGTATTTTCTATGATTGCTGTACCCTGGGTTTCATACATGTCATTAGATCAGGTGTGTTAATGAGTCATTCAAACATTCTATGCCTTTCTAGTTCTTCAGTTTGGTCGGTTGATGTATGTGCAGTGAGTGTATTTTACAATAATTTAGTATAAATATACATTTTTCAAGGCTTCTTTTAATTCCAGTAAATTTTTCAAAGATATGTATACTTTTTCTGTTTACTAAATGCATGTATACTTTGTACATTGTATCTTTGTCAATAATTTAAAGTTTTGTTTTTGTATTTTAACATTCCTTATGTCAATAATATCTGTGCATAAAAATGTATTTTGTATGCATTGATATAACTGCACAAATACATGGTACACCTTTTTCTAAATTGTAACTTTGCATACTTTCTGGTATTCACGTATTTCAACCTATCTCTTACAAGTATATTGATTTTCTAAATTTATATTTTATTTTTAATTAACATAATATTTGTACATATATGTGGTGTACAGTGAGATGCTTTGATACATATAAACATTGTATAATTATCAAATCAGAATCAATAGCATATCAATCACCTCATAATTTCATTATTTCTTTTTGGTGGGAACACTCAAAATTCTTCCAGCTATTTTGAAATATATATTATTGTTGACTGTAGTCACTGTATGATACAGTGTATGATATGTAAGCTGTATGATAGGACACCTTTCTTTCTAATTTAACTGTGTACACATTGGCCATCCTCTTCTCACCCCACCCTCTTCGTACTCTCTCTAGTCACTGGTCACCACTGTTGTATTCCATTTCTATGAGACCAACTCTTTTGGATTCTACATGTAAATGAAAATCCCTAGTATTTGTCTTTTTGTGTCTGGCATCTTTAACTTAATAAAACATTCTTCAGCTTCATCCATGATGGCAAGGTTTTATTCATGTTCAAGGTTGATTAGTACTCCATTGTGTATATACTACATTTTCTTTATCTGTTCACCTGTTGATGGACACTTAGATTGATTCCATATCTTGGCTGCTGTGAATAGTGCTGCAATAACCACAAGGGTTCAGACATCACTTTGACAAACTAATTTTCATTCTTTTGGCATTATATCCAGGAGTGTAATTTTGCTGGACTATATAGTAGTTTTATTTTTAATTTTTTAGGAACCTCTCTATAACAAATCTCAACAGGCCGGGCGCGGTGGCTCAAGCCTGTAATCCCAGCACTTTGGGAAGCCGAGATGGGCGGATCATGAGGTCAGGAGATCGAGACCATCCTGGCTAACACGGTGAAACCCCGTCTCTACTAAAAAATACAAAAAACTAGCCGGGCGTGGTGGCGGGCGCCTGTAGTCCCAGCTACTCGGGAGGCTGAGGCAGGAGAATGGCGTGAACCCGGGAGGCGGAGCTTGCAGTGAGCTGAGATCTGGCCACTGCACTCCAGCCTGGGCGACAGAGCAAGACCCCGTCTAAAAAAAAAAAAAAAAAAAAAAAAAAAAATCTCAACAATTTGCAAATAGTTGATGCTCACCAATTGCAACACAATTAAACTTATTGATAATGAGAGGTTACTAGAAATATTCCATGTTTGGAAGTTAAAACATGCATGCATTATGTTTTCCATCATGGCAATACTAGTTTATATTCCTGCCAACAGTGTATAGTGATTTCCTTTTTGTCACATACTCACCCACAATTGCTATCTTTGTCTTTTGCTAATAGCTATTTTATCTGGGGTAAGATGACATCACACTGTGGCTTTGATTTGCATTTCCCTGGTAACTAGCAATATTGAGCATTTTTTCATGTATCTGTTGGCTATTTGTATGTCTTCTTTCGAGTAATGTCTATTAAGGTGTTTTGCACATATTTGTTTAAATTATGTCTATTTTGCCATTGAGTTGTTCGCATTTCCTGTGTATTCTGTTTATTAATCTCTTCTCAAATGTATAGTTTGCATATTTTTCTTCCATTCTGTAGGTTTATTGTTTCCTTTGCAGAAGCGTTTTACTTTGATGTATTAATAATCCCAGTTCTCTATTTTTCCTTTTGCTGCCCATCCTTTTGAGGTTTTATTTAAAAAGTTCTCCTTTAGTGTAATATCATTAAGTATTTCACCTATGTTTCCCTGTAGTGATTTCATAGTTATGGGTCTTACATTTAAGTCTTTAATCCATTTTCAGTTGATTTTTGTACATGGTGAAAGATATAGATCCAGTTTCATTATTTTACATGTGAATATTCCATTTTCCCAGTGCCATTTCCTGAAAAGATTGTTCTTTCCTCTGTGTGTGTTCTTGGCCACTTCGTTTAAAATCAATTGGCAGTAGATGCATGAATTAATTCCTGGGCTCTCTATTCTGTTCCATTGGTCTATGTGTGTTTTTTTATGCTAATGACATGCTGTTTTGGTTACTATAGCTTTGTAGTGTATTTTGAAGTCAGATGCCTCCAGCTTTGTTCTTTTTTCTCAAAATTGCTTTGGCTATTTAGAGTCTTTGTGGTTAAATTTAGGGACTGCTTTTTCTATTTCCATGAATAATATCATTTATATTTTGATAGGGATTGAATTGAATCTATAGATTGCTTTGCATAATATGGGAATTTAAAAAAATTAACTCTTCTAATCCATGAACATGAGATATCTATTTATTTGTGTTATCTTCAAATTCCTTCTTCAGTATTTTATAGTTTTCAGTGCAGAGATCTTTTATCTCCTTGGGTAAATTTATTCCTAGAATTTTTTTTGTAAGCACTGTGAATAGGATTGTTTTCTTGATTTCTTTTTCTGATTCAGTTGGATGTTAGCATATAAAACTGCTACTGATTTTTGTATGTGAATTTTGTAATCTGCAACTTTACCAAAAGTGTTTATTATTTCTAAGAATATTTAGTGGAGCCTTTAGGTTTTATATATACAAGATCATGTCATCTGTTCACTTCATAGTGTCCCATAAGTCCTGTAGGCTTTCTTTATTCTTTTTATTATTACTTACTTGTTCCCACTGAGTAGGTTATTTTAAAATAGCCTCAAGCTCAGAAATTATTTCTTATGCTTAATCTAGTCTGTTGTTGATATACTGTCAATTACATTTTTTATTTTACTTGGTGACTTATTCAGTTCCAAGATTTTTTTAGTTTTGTTTCTATTTTTTATCTATCTCTGTTGAATTTCTTATTTAGATCATGAGTTATTTTCCTGATTTCATTGAATTGTTTGTTTATATTCTCTTGTATCTCACTAAGTTTTCTTGAGATCATAATTCTGAATTCCTTCTCAGGCATTTTGTAAATTTCCTTTTATTTGGGGTCTGTTACTAAAAAAAATATGTTGTTCCTTTGGAAGACTCATGTATCAATTTTGTTGTTGTTAATGTTTCTTTGGTTCTTACATTGATATCTGCACGACAGGTCATCCTAAGAATTTTTTTCTTTTCACTGGAGCATATTATAGACCTTGTAATAGTTAATAGAATTACTGACATATTTGGTTTACATTTTCAACTTTCTATTTGATTTTAATTTGCTAGAATGGCTTAGTCTTTTTGTTTTGTTTTGTTTTTCCTTCTTGCCTTATGCTGGATTGAACTTGACATTTTTAACTTATTTTTTTCCTCTAACTTGTTTAGCAGTCTTTATTTTGTCTTTTAAAATTAGTAATCACCTAACTATTGCCTGTCATGCATTGCTTAATGACTATGACACATTTGAGAAGTGGATTGTTAGGTGATTTTATAATTCTGTTAACATCATAGAGTGTACTCACACAAACCTAGATGGAATAGCCATTGTAACGCTCCACAAAAATACTTTTTCTTTATATTTTTATTATATGAATTTTTTCCATTTTTAACTAAAGTTTTTCTTTTGCTTTTTAAGTGTTTCTGTTAAGAAGTAAGACACAAATACATACATTAGCCTATGCTTACACAGGGTCAGGATAATCAGTATCTCTGTCTTCAACCTATACATCTTGTCCCACCAGAAGGTCTTCAGAGGCAATAACACACATGGTGCTGTCATCTCCTATAATAATAATGCCTTCTTCTGGATACTTCTTGAAGGACCTGCCTGAGGCTGATTTTAGTTTTGTTTCGATTTTATAAGTAGGAGTACAATCTAAAATAACAATAAAATGTGTGGTAAATATGTAAAGCAGTGACATAGTTGTTTATTATCATTATCAAGTATTATTACCACACACAGTTATATAGGATAGTCTGTACTTTTATATAGTAAAGTAAGTTTGTTTACATTACAGAACCATGAACATGTGAGTAACATATTCCTCTATGATACCGTGATGGCTATGATGTCACTAGGTGATACAAATTTTTCAGCTCCATTATAATCTTATGGGACCACCTTTGGAGATGCAATCCATCATTATGTGGCACATAATTGTAGTTAGAATGCATAGTGTTCCAACATTACATAAAGTTAGTCATTATCTTTATCTTCCCTTTATTGTAAATAGTGTAAGAACAGTAGAAATCTCTAAGTTTTATCACTTCTTAGCTTCTAGTGTAGATTTTCCTCTCAGAGATTAATATATTCTACTATATTTTTCAAATGTTTTCCAAAACCTTGGCTTGCCATTCTTTCTCCCACTTGGTGTTTCCATTTTGATTTTTGTTTTTGTTTTCTCAAAGAAGATCTGCTAGAACTTCACACCTTTTAATGGTCAAACTCTTTCATTTTTAACTTTTGGAAAATGCTATTATTTAATGATTTTTTTTTTTTTTTTTTTGAGACAGGGTCTCACTTTGTCACCCAAGCTGGAATGCAGTGGCACGATCACAGCTCATTACAGCCTCAATTTCCTAGGCTCAAACTATCCTCCCATCTCAGGCTCTTAAGTAGCTGGGACCACAGTGTGCACCATCACACCTGGCTAATTTTTTAAATTAATTTATTTATTTGTTATTCTTATTGTTATCATTATTATTATTTTGTAGAGACAAGGTTTCTCCATGTTGCCCTGACTGGTCTCAAACTCCTGACCTCAAGCAATCTGCCCCTCTCTCCCAAAGTGGGATTACAGGTGTGAGCCACAGTGCCCAGCCATTCTCATTCTTTTTTTTTTTTTTTTTTTTTAAAGATGGAGTTTCACTCTGTCACCCAGGCTGGAGTATGGTGGCACAATCTCAGCTCACTGCAACCTCCCCCTCCCGGGTTCAAGCGATTCTCTCCTGCCTCAGCCTCCCAAGTATCTGGGATTACAGGCACCCACCACCACACCTGGCTAATTTTGTATTTTTAGTAGAGATGGGGTTTCTCCATACTGGTCGGGCTGGTCTCGAACTCCTGACCTCAGGTGATCCGCTCGCCTCTGCCTCTCAAAGTGCTGGGATTACAAGTGTGAGCCACCATGCCTGGCCCCAGCCACTCTCATTCTTATAAGGAGGTTTTGCTTGGAGTAGAAATCTGAGATGTCAGGTTTATGCTGTGGTACACTAATGGTATTGTTCATGAACATCTAGCTTCCACTGTGGTTACTGAAAACGCCGATCTTATTTTTGTCGTCATTTCATGAGATGCATTGTCTTTCTCTGGGGCCTGTGTTTATTATGTGCTCTTTTTCCTTCATGTTCAGCAGTTTTACTACCAAATTGTCCAGTCCATGATTTATTTTTTTGAATGTGTTTGGAATTCTTTGGGTTTCTTGAATGTAAAATTGATGTTTTCATCAATTATGGAATGTCCTCAGTGATTATATTTTAAGATACTGTTTTCTATTCATTCTGTTATTTTTTTGAAATCTCAATTATATTATTTTCAGACTTTCTATTCTTACCTTTCATATTTTTAACTTTTCTTTTTTTATCCCTCAAGAATATATTTGAGACCTTTTTTTTGCGGTCCTGCCTTCCAGTTCAGTACTATTTAAAACCGTTTCCCGTCTGTTACTGCATCCATTCACTGAAAATATGTTTAAACATTATTTGTTGTATTCTAATAAGCTCTAGTTATTTCTCAATTATACTGTGCCAGTCTTTACAGATTTATTTCCAGCCTTAATATCTTGGTCTACTTCTGGGGTGTGTGTGTGTGTGTGCGTGTGTGTGCATGTGTGTCTGTGTGTGTTTAATTTTGTGGTGATTCTCAATCACGGTGTTTTGTTGACTTGCATTTTGTCAATTTCTACTGCTTGCTGCTAACTTTTTTCCAGACCTTAATCTGTAAGAATACTTTCAGGCTCAGGTCGAAGTTAAGTTTTCCTAGAAAGAATTTATTTTTCTTTTTCCAGTTACCTGAGTCACTATCAGCAAGGCCATTCAAACTCCACACTCCATTTGAGGTATTTCAGACCCAACAGGTAGAGTGAATACTGTGAATTCAGACTGAGTAATTACATGGGGGCACTCTTATGTTCAAAGATTTTTTTTTCTCCATCCATTATCTTTGGAACAGGTGAAGTTTCCTGTTCTTTATCTGCCTGGTAGAATTTATCTCTAGTTTACCCTGAGAGTGAATGTAAAGTCTTTCAAATTCCAGTTTTAAGCTTCATGATGTACCTCTTTTGTTGCAATTAAGTATCAAAATGGAAGAGCTCTAGGACTCTAAGATTTGGCAAAGTCCACAATTGGTGCCTGCTGTCCTCACGGAAGCTTAACATAAGGGACATGTTCTACTTCTTATTAGGTATATGACATCATACCGGTCGCTGAAACACTTCAGCCTTCAGGTGCCTAACTTAAAATGTAATGAAAGTCGTATCTCATCATTTTATTTTTATTAAATAAACCATTCATGTTAGTCTACATTAACTGGCAATGCACTTTAATAATAACATTTAAGATGTATTAAGGCACTTGTTAATATTGTTGTTCTAGTTTTTGTTGATTGTGATGATGGTGTTTATGATGACTATTAAGAGGATGATATGGTAATGACTTCCTAGAAATAAAATAGACTGTGTACAATTGAAGTGTCTCAAAAACATAACTCTACTTACTTCATTATTTATGTCAAGTTGAATCATGGGTCAGAAGACATATCAGCGATAAAAATCCAGCCTTACTATTGTCATAGAACAAAAGAATCAAAGAAAAATACATGGAAACATTATACAATTAAAGAAGGCTATGTTAGAAATTTCCAGAGAACAATGCCACTTTTATTTCTCCACATTACAAACTTGTCACTTTGCTATATTTACTTTGAGGGGCTAGTATTTCTTGGTTAGATTTTGAAATGTATGTGCACAAAGCCATAAGCACAGGCATCCAAGTTCTCTCTAATATATGAATTCATCTTGTTAGAAATGCAGAGTCTAAACACTTTTAAATCACATTATATTTCTGTTTAAGGGTTCCAAAAAATAGAAATACTTTGCTGGAATAAATTCTTAGGTGCCAAGTATTTCCAACAGCAAAAAAGGGGACAGTCTGTAGTGTTTTTATTTTTATTTTTGGCATGCATTGGTAATTTAGTTTTAGTTATCAAGATAGAATCGTACTTACAAATCCAGAAGTGAAAACACAATTTACTATGTCACAGAACTGCAAAGAAATTACAAAATTGGTACTTTTCTCAGATGACTCAGCTACAGGCTGAAGTTTCTTTGATTGACATCCATCAGTTTATTAATTCCTGCTGTTCTGAAACTGCTATAGAACTCTGGTATTCTGTTTGTTCTCAAACAAACAGTGCTCTATACACTAGGGTAAAAACGGGCACATTGGCTTTGCAATATTGCTTTTAGCATAAAGTGGAAACATGAGAAAGTCCTGGGACTTTCACATGATGTCATCAAATATACATGCTGGAGTACAACTTAGATATCACTTTTTTAAAATTGATTTTGTCTGTTTGCGTCTGATTGAATTTACAGGTGTTCTTGGTGCGGTAATGATCTGCCAATAGCCCTCTTTTCTTAGAGCCAATGCCTTCCCAACTTCTTCATCTGATCTGCTGTTCATCCAAGGAGCACTGTTTTAATTTTTAAGTGACTCAATGTCAAGTCATGGTTACTAAGAGCCCTCCTCAGACGGTGAGTCCTGGGTTCACTCACTTGGCTTCTGCTTTATTGCTAAGATCAATCATCTCCCTCAGACATATTTTGCAAATAATTAAGCCCAACCACTGTTTCCTGGTGGCAATAACTCTGCAGCCAATATTTGCTTTAATTCCGCTAATTCCAGGAGTCTCTCTTGCTCTTACCACCATCGTCACCTAACAGCAGCAGAAGACTGGGTTCTGGTCGTAAACTGCAGCCCTGACCACTGCTTGGCATAGATGTTCTGGGAGGCCCAATATCTGCCCAGCTACCTTGCCAGATATTTCTAGCTCTAGGAGTAACTATTTCTGTGCTCTGCTTTCCTTCCTATCAGTCCACCCAGGAGATTTTATTAAGCATTTCTCATTGTACTTTCATGCTCAACTCGAAAACCGTTCTTCATCACCTGTACCTGCTCTTTCCCCACTCTCTGTCCTAACCTACACTTATATTTAGGGCCTTACCCAGGACCTTCCCAGTCACCTTCTCTATGGCAAAATGGTTACCAAGTCTTGGATGTTACATGACACTCAGAACTTTATTTTTTTATTTCAAGGTGTGCTAATTTATTGGCAGTAGTGATGGATGTCATATGAGAAGAATGATGTTCACACTAACATTTTTAATACTTATTTAAATTTTTAAGACGTAATTTTCTAAAGAGCGGCTTTAGATTTCCAGTCAAACTGATCAGAAAGCACAAAGAACTCCCCCTATCTACTCCCTGGCCCACTCATGCAGAGCCCCACTGATGCACACCCATTATCAACATTCCTCAGCAGAGGGGTGCATTTGTTACAGTCAGTGAACCTCCACTGACACATCGTTGTCGGCAAAGTCCGTAGTTCACATGAGGGCTCCCTCTTGGTGCTGTGCATTCTGTAGGTTTGGACAAATGTGTAATGACATGGATCCACCACTATGGCATCATACAGAAAAGCTTCACTGCCCTAAATGTCCTCTGTGCTCCAACTAGTCAACCCTCCCTTTCCCTAAACTCCCTTGCAACCACTGCTTTCTCTGTTTTGATAGTTGTGCCTTTTCTGGGACGTCATGTAGTTGAAATCATAAAGGATGTAGCCTTTCCAAATTGACTTCTTTCACTTAGTAATATGCATTTAGGTTTCTTCCATGTCCATTCACGGCTTCATCACTCATTTCAGCCTTCATTCATTACCCAATTCCAAAGTCATTTCCACATTTGTAGATATTTGTTACAGCAGCACCCCACTTCCTGCTTTTCTTTTGAAACAGGATCTCAGTCTGTCTGTCTCAGACTGGAGTGCTGTGGAGCATCATGGTTCACCCTAGCCTTGAACTGCTGTGCTCAAGTGATCCTCCCACCTCAGACTCCTAAGTAGTTGGAACTACAGGCATGCACCACCACGCACAGAAATTGAACATCTTATTTTAAGTTTTTGTAGAGACAGGGTCTCACCACAGAGCCCAGGTTGGTCTTGAAATGCTGGCATCAAACTATCCTCCTGCCTAAGCCTCCCAAAGAGCTGGGATTACAGGCCTTGCCAAACTTGTAATCACAGACCACCACAGCTGGCAGCACCCTACTTCTGAAAACTAATTTTATATTTGTTTGCAAGGGCTGCAATAACAAAGTACCACAAACTGGGTGGCTGAAACAACAAAACCAGCAAAACCTACTGTGCCAAAATTAGGGTGTTCATATCACAGAAAAACCTAACGTATAATAATTTCTGTTACAAAACTACAACTTTTTGATTTTAAAATAAATATAAAATATATTTAATTTTTTTAAAATAAAAAATACAACTATCCCTTAAGACTAATGCTTATTTTAACATGCATGCATTTGCCACACTTTAATGGCACCATATTACATTATGCTTCTGTACACACCTGCTAAGCTTCCTAAATACAAACACTTTAAGAATTAAAGGGTTCAGAGTTTCATAGTCATTATCTGTTTAAATTTGATTCACAGGATCTAAAAATATAAAACTTAAAATTTTTAAGCTCTACATTTCTATGTAAACAGCAAAACTTATAATGTGCCTTTCAAAAAGTATATATGTGTGTATGTATTTATGCATATATGTATGTATCTATGTAATATATGCATGTGTATATATAAGACTATATGTTGTGTGTGGGTATATGTATATGTATTATGTGACATATGTCAAGACATCCAACATGTTTCAAAAAATTGAACATCCTATTTCTGTATGGTATGATCTATTCCTTTATCGAGTTAGAATAAAAGTTCACTGTAATGATTAGAGTAGATTATGTATCTTCAAGTCAGTGTTCTTATAAAAATAACTTCAAAAAAAGTAAATGCAAAAAAAGCTAAAAAATCTCAATAAAATGTTCTAAAAAATTAACCAGTGCAAATGATGAGCTTAGGAAATGTCTAATTAGGCAAGCACCTAAAATATGAACCAGTTAATAGTTGAGAACCTGCTTAATTGTCTATTTCAGTTTAAGATGAATTAGCCATGGGTAATTTAACAGTAACTGTTACCATATGTAAAATTTCAAATTAAGTGTAGAGATATACTACCACTCTATTTTGTCTGTGATTTTTCCTTGACTTAATACTGCTTTAAAAGAAACAACTCAATTTTCTAAATACAGCTTTGACTGTATTAAATTTCTGAATTCAATCAACTGTTTAAGTCTACTTGCTATGCATGCTTAATCCAATGAAAATGAAAATCTTCTCTAGTAATAATGCCTTGGCACCTGGCAGTCTATCAACTAGATATGTAGATATCTGTTATCTTCCCTATGAATCTTTAACATTTTTGACTCCAGGTTATATAGCTTTTCTGTAGACAAAAGTCATTTACACATGCAAATCACTCCTCTTTCATTCTGTATCCACAAGGGAAGCAAGGAGATGAATTACTATAGGTACATTTAAATGTAACTTCACTATAATTGATTGGCATCTATGATCTTTTTAATATGATGGATCCCAAAATGTTATAGTGAAATAAAATATTATCAATATTCATGAGTATTGCTTTATTTTGAAGAATTATTATGGAACAAAAATTCATATCTAAAAGAAAAATGAGAGGCCATCTAATTCAATAATAATCAAACATTGGTAGTACCAAAAACCTTTAAATAAAATTAAATCTTACAAACATGATGGGAGAAACTGGCTACTGTCCTCTTCATGTGCCTACATCTACTGCACCCCCGCTTTTATTAGAAGATTTTAAGATCCTTTTTGTGTTCTCCTGATTAGTGACAGTAGCCACTAAAAAACAGTGCTACATGTTTGTTGTGTTGTATTGGGATGTGTTCATTTGTGTGTGTGTGTGTGTGGGAGTATAAGATATGAGCTTTCTTCTGGCTGAGAAAGAGTGAAGACAATCCCTTTCAATATAGCATGAGGCACCCATTGTATCTCCAAGGGAAGTGTATTAATGTGTTGCACACTGATAGGGGATCTATTCTTCAGTATGAGTTTTATTTGTTATCTGTGACAAAATGAAGTATCTTGAATTATATGGTTACTTAATAGATGACCCAGCCTAATGCACATCTGTTGTGTCAACTTTTCCAACCACTTTGCACTTTCATTTCCCCACTTGCATTTCATTGAGAAAAGGATACCTTCCCACCCCTGTATCTGGTTCTTGTGGGTCTACCAACCCCGGTTATCAACCCCATATCCTATAGAGTTAGAGCTGTCACCTAAACCAAGCCCAAAAATGTAGCTTTTTCAACTTTTATAGTCAAATTTGGAGGAAGGATAAATCAGGGATGATTATCTCCTTTGGAGTGCAAGCTCCAAGGCTGTGAGCTCAGACCCTGCCAATTGGAGAAGTTGGGGTGTTGTGAATGTAGGTTCTAGGTAGCACAAGTGAGTTACTGGACCCAGTGGTCAGAGAAAGCATACCATACCTGGATGCCAAGACAACGGCTGCTGCTCGTAACATTACCCCAACCCCTTAGGAACGTTGACCACATTGTAGGGAAGCCAAATGAGCCCTTTAAGCAGAATGTAAATAATTTGAGAAACCAACCAGGTGGCCTGACATGTCATTACCTTATTTTTCAACCAAAAGTAACAGAGATCCACCTTGCCTTGCTGCCACCTAAGACTACATGGTATGTAAGTTCCCTCAAATAAACCTTTGACTCCCAGCAGCCTAGAGTGGTCTACCTCTTTCTTTGATCTGGGCTTGCCCTGCATTGATGGAAAGCAATGTTTGGTTCTAGCAAGGAGGTTTTCCAGCATGGGGAGCATTGACTAAAAAACAGTGCTCTATGTGTGATGGGGAACATTGACTAAAAAACAGTGCTCTATGTGTGTTGTGGTGTGGTGTGTGTGTGTGTGTACGGGTATAAGAAAGCAGAAGAAAAAATAAATAAGGACATGAAGACAGAGTCTAGATGACCCTGAGCAAGCTAATCTTTAGGAATGATTTATCCTTTCCTATTTATGCTGGTATATTCCTGTATTTTAGCTTAATCTTTAAAAAATCAGGCTTCTGTCACTTGCATCTAAAAATACTGAATTATGCACCCAGGATAGGAGGTGGGATTTCCACAGTTCCTACAAGGGGATGATAAAACAATTGTTAGATGCCCACTTCCCTTCTTACACATTCTCTACTTAAAGGGTATGAAATACATGGATGAGGAAAACTATGCTTACATGGCTGAAGCCCGGGGTACCTCTTTCTTTTCATGACAGAGGAAGGCATTGAGTACAATTACAATGTACAAAAGTCCCCAAAGATTTCCTGAGGGAAATGATGAGGTCATGAGAATATAAAACTTTGCCTATCTTTTACTAGAGTTTCTATTTGTTTGTTTTTTTCTACTCCATTTCTACTCCAAGCTCACCTAAAACATCACTGAAAAATGTAGTACATGCTTTCTATTGATGGAGAGTTAATTTTGACTACACAGAGAGTGAAACGCAGATGTTTTTCCCTCATCAAATTATGCAAGGGAACCGGCACCTGTTTTTAGAATTGGAGCGTGTAGCATGCTAATCATTTAGCCCCCATGATTTGAAAATAAATTGATAACTTTGGGAGGCTGAGGCAGCTAGATCATTTGAGGTCAGGAGTTTGAGACCAGCCTGGCCAACATGGCAAAACCCCGTCTCTACTAAAAATAAAAAAATGAGCTGGGAATGGTGGCACGCACCTGTAATCCCAGCTACTCAGGAGGCTGAGGTGGGAGAATTGCTCCAGCTTGGGTGGCTGGATAACAGAGTGAGACGCTGTCTTAATTAAAAAAAAA
Organism: Rhinopithecus roxellana; assembly: GCF_007565055.1. Classification (NCBI taxonomy): domain Eukaryota; kingdom Metazoa; phylum Chordata; class Mammalia; order Primates; family Cercopithecidae; genus Rhinopithecus; species Rhinopithecus roxellana. The sequence goes on from NC_044557.1 coordinate 20,669,773, forward strand.
AAAGAAGAAGAAGAAGAAGAAGAAGAAGAAGAAGAAGAAGAAGAAGAAGAAGAAGAAGAAGAAGAAGAAGAAGAAGAAGAAGAAGAAGAAGAAGAAAATTTAAAAAAAAGAAAATAAATTAATAAAGTCAATGCAAAACAAACTGAGGTCCAGAAAGTGTAAAGGCTAACCCCAGGGTGAATCCAATAGGTAGAGCTGTTCTGAACGTCCACACGCATTCTCAGTGTTTTGTATATACAATCCATTATAATCAAATTGGGAAAACTGACTGATTTCTATTGACCAAGTATATTCTACGTAAGTTATGCAGGCAAGAAGAAACAAAAGTATATAAAACAAAAACAAACAAACGAAAACCTCTGATGTTTCTTCTTCTTTTACCTGTCAGGAATCTGGTTTTCTTTTCCTTTAATATTACAGAACCATTCTCTTTTCACAGCGAAGCCCTTTACAAAATAGAGAGAAAGACACTGGAAAGAAACAAGCTCCTGTGATCTACAGTCTATAATTTATTCCCCACCCCTGGCTATTCAGGTAGGACTTTGTAATTGCACAGTGTGTGGAGGATTTGTAGCTCACAAGTTAAGGTCATTTTTAAAGTTGAAATACAATGTATGTGCACGTACTGACATGGCTCTGTGGTGAGATTGATGTTTCGGGGACTGTGGACATGACGTGTGGGCACCATGTCATTTATCACTTCAAAAAATGCAGCTCAGGAAAGACTTTATCATATTCCGACGATGTGTGGTTCTGAATAGAATCCTGTTCTGCCAAGAAACACTAACTACAATATCTGTAGTCCTTACCGCAACTCGTTACGTCTTGGACTTGTTTTGCATATCTTCATTCTTTTAAATCATATTACATAGATGATATTATAAAAGAAACATATAGAAACATATCAGATTATTTTATAGCATCACATTTCTATTCCAAATTATAAAAGGTCATTTTGTTTGTTTGTGCAACACTTTACAAAATGCTTCCCAAATTTATCTAGTAGAATACACATATGAGACCAGCAGAAAAATGACAATAATCCTGAAAGAAGGGATGTAAAAGTAAGTTGATTAATTTGTTTTACAGGTTAGTAATTTATGTTAATAGTGGTTAATAACTTACGTTAATATGAATACTAAATGCAATATATTCTGGCAATGAATAAAAAAGAGTAGAGAGGGTTAGGCATAGACAAATTAGTAGGACATATTTTGAAGTTCTGAAATAAGCCCTGGCAAAAGTGAAATTCTAGCAGATGATGAAGGTAGCAATTAAAGAGTTCATTATCTGGAATATTAAGTAAATAATGAAGAGCTGTTGACTTAGTCACATGGAAAAACGAAGCTGAGGGAACATTTTCCAGTTGCATTAAATATTTAGGTATAAAAACAAAAGCAAGCACAAAAATCTATAAAAATAAAAGAAGGATATACAGAAAATGTGTTTATAAATAATTCTAGATTATGGTATCCCCAAAAGTGAGGTTCTCACACATTTTTCTTCCGTTCTTTTTCTATTCTCATTCCCTGAGTGTTTTCATCCAATTCCATGGCTTAAAAACTATACCTTGGCCGGGTGTGGTGGCTCGCGCCTATAATCTCAGCACTTCGGGAGGCTGAGGTGGGCTGATCAGCTGAGTTCAGGAATTCGAGACCAGCCTGGCCAACATGGCAAAATCCCGTCTCTACTGAATATACACAAATCAGCTGGGCGTGGTGGCCGATGCCTGTAATCCCAGCTACTCGGGAGGCTGAGGCAGGAGAATCGCTTGAACTCAGGAGGCAGAGGTTGCAGTGAGCCGAGATCAGGCCATTGCACTCCAGCCTGGGTGACAAGAGCAAAACTCTGTCTCAAAAAAGAAAACAAACACAAAAAACCCATACCTAGTTGGATAGCTGGATAACTCCTGAATTCCTGTATCTAGTTCTCGTCACTCTCTTGAACTTTGAACCACAGGACTCCCCAGCACATGGTCACTCCCACTTAGATATGTGATGGACGCCTCATCCTAGGCCCTTCCTGGCACTGGTTCTCCAGGCTGTCGTCCCATGCTTTCTTCTGGATTTCTTAATCTTTCGTAGGCAAAGTTCACAAAGAGATCCAAGCACATGTTCACACAGACAGGCAGCCTTCACGCATCCTTCATGCGCCTTCCCTTTGTCTACCACTCGTATGTGGTCATGATGCCAGAACTTCTCAATGGGAATAGCCTATTTGCACAAGTCCTAATGTTCTTTACTTTTCAGCAAAACCCATTCTAATTAATATTTCTCCCCAAACCGGTACCACTCCCAGTCTATTAAAACTTCATAAATGGCAGCTCTGTTCTCCAAGCTGCTCAGGCAAAGACCTGCTTCTTGCGCTCGTTCTCCTCATCAGCCTCAGATCGGGGCATCATCTCCCACCTGAAGGAATGCAGTTGCCTCCGTGAGTCTTGCTGCCGTCTCCCTCCCCTTTATGGTCTTTTCTTTCTGTAGCAGCCAAATCTGTGTATTAAAAATGTAAATCTGATTCCATCACTGCTCTGTTCAAAACTGTCGAGTGAGTTTCCATCACATTTGGAGTAAAACCCAAGACTGTCTCCACGACTTACAAGACATCACCTCATCTGCCCCTGACTCTCTCTCTCCAAACCCGACTTTTCCCAGCAACTCGGTCATTCTTTACTCTGCTTTTCCACTCCTGCCTCCTTACTGTTCCCCAAAAATCCAAAATATAATCTGACCTCAGGTTTATTTTGCTGTTGCATCTGCCCAGAAAAGTCTGCCCCTATGTAGCCACATTCATTCAAATCTTTGCTCAAATATCATGTCATCAAGGAGGGCTTTCATGACGGCCATGGTCTTGGAGTATCTCCTTTCGACTTCATATAATAAACTGAAATAATAAACCATCATTTTGTTTCAGCCACTCAGCCGGGGTTTCCATTATGATTTGCCAGATGTAATTCTTAATTGGCAGAGTAGATGTATCATACTTAAAAACGTGTTTTGGATTTCTTTTCCTGATTTTGCCATTTTAAATGCAATTTCTGATGTGAGTAAAAGTGGTATGTGCTCCTGGATTTGAGAAAGCACCTATGCCACTAGGAACAAAGAGGAATTATTTAATCATCACGCTCTAGAAATAATCAGGATAAACAGCTAAACTGAAGTGAAAACAGGAGAAAATAATTCTTCCATCTGCTCCAAGGTGGCTTTTGTTGCCATTGGATGGAGGTATGAACAAGTGCAGTGTGTTCATTCTGCATTCTGGTCTTTCCCCCTTTAAATTCTAAACTTAGAACATTTCAACAATAACATGAATCTGGCACTTTTGGCAAGAAGTAACTAGCACAGAACTGTGTGGGGATGCATGGCAAATGCTGTGCATGGCGCCTGCTGCTGGGGACGGCACCTGCCACTGGGGCCTCGTGCATTCGTCATCAGCTGTTGTGATTGGCCCAGCATCTAGTTAGTATCTGGAAAATTGAATCTGACCCTTTTCTGTAAGGACTTTTTGAAATCTTTTAAAACAACAACTTGAGATGGAAATGTGATTAAAATGCAGGATAACTTTCACATCCACTCTACAAGATAGTGGGGTGGACTCATGAGGGGGAGCTGGGCTTGCATTCAGAGTTCAGGGGGCTTTCCTGTGGTCCTGTTGGCTCTTTGGCTCATCAGCTGTCAATTCTCAGGGAGTCGTTTTCCCCCAGTCTCCTTCTAGACAATGTTTTGAAGCATTTGATTGGGCTCCTGAGACAAGGGTCATGGGCTTCCATTATTTTATCTTTAACATTTTATACAGTTCCTGATACTCTTTTATTTTTTGAATTAATTACCTGTTTCCTAGAAGAAACTCTTTCCCTTTGGTTACACATCATGTATACATGTGTATGTGAGTGTGTGTGTTGTGTGTATTCATATATGTGTGTGTGTATATATATTACATATATACAGGTTATACCTATAACAAGGGTCTAAATTTACATACAATTCTAAGCCAACTGGCCTATGCCTTAGAGTGGTAAAAATATTGCCTTTTAGTATGAGTGCATGTTCTTCACTAAGTTTTAAAACAAACCCATAGGAGTGTTCTTTATATTCACTCTATACTCTTAAGAAACGAGAAAAGCTGGAGAAAAATGAACATCTAATATGTGGAATACAAATATATTCTATAAGTAGCGTTAATACATTTTTATAAGAAAATATATATCCTGCAAAATCAACTTTTTCAAAAAAGTAATTAACCCAGGAAAATAATATTTAAGTTCCCAGAAGTGAGTGTGATTTGAGGTTGTTTCCATGTTCTGGGTTTCAAGAGAGTGGGAATCATCTAACCGAGTGCTGTGCAATCATGCCTGAAGAAAAGTAACAGTTATTGCTTTGAAATAATTCTTAATCATAAACCAAAAGATAAAATAATAAATTAGTTGGATTTTTCTAATCTTAGGAATTTTCAGGGCCTTTACTGCCTCAACAGGCATTGCACCTTTCCATGGGGGGATGTAATCTGCAGCAATCCCCAAATGGAGAAGACAGTGGCATTCTTTCTGTTGAGAATACCCCCTACGGCTGGTGTTCAAAGAGAATGCTTTCCGACACTCTGATGTGAATAAATCGAATCTCTTTATTGATAAGGGAAATAAGGCCCAGAGAAGCATTTTTCAAATGCCTAAAGTCACATAATTAGACTTCGAGAACATACAAATTGACTTCCTTCTGTTTTGTGATCCCTTCACTACAGCAAATTAGTACAAAATATCTATTTAGTAATTGCTACCTGTATGTCTGTATTTGTATTATATTTATATATTTATCATTATAATGTATTATTTTCTTTAGGACAGGCAACAATCTGAACAATATGGCCATAGCAATAATCTTACCGCAATAAAAATATATTTATAATAGTATAATCTTTTTGATCTTCTGCTTTGATTCACAAGTCCACAGTAGAGTTTGAAGGACAGAATTATCTTTAGTAACTTGCATAGTTACTGCTTTTAAGAATAGATTTCTAAGGCAAGATAAAGGTAAAGAGCAGAAACTGAATTTGGGGGAAAGACAAGAGTAAATTTTGATTGTTTAAACAATATTTAGCATTATCACCTAAGCTCCAAGTCTGCCACTAAAGTTCATCTTTCAGGGGAAGAATACGGTTACTTCTCTGGCAAGTCCGTATTGGATATCCCAGAGAAAACGTGAGCACAAAAGTCACTATTGTGAGCTCCCCAGTTAGAGCTGTGCAGGGCTCTGTTCCTCATGCTAACTTTAATGGAAGTTCCACCCAGGACGTCACGATGCTGAAAGCCTATTTGCACCTCTGGACGGCTGGCGTCGTGCAACACCAGGCCCTGCGAGGCTGGCTGCGATTATGACGTGTCATTTTTACCTAACAGGAAACAGTCACACACTGCATTTCATTTAACTCCAGGTGGACTCAGCCTCGGCAGAGGGGCATGAATTTTCTGAGACAATAGCCCACCAGGACGTGGCCTCAGAGCCCTCGAAGGAATGATGTGTGAAAGATCACGCTACCTGCGCAGATCATGGAAGACTCTGTTTCCAATAAAGTTCCAGCCTTTTGATGAAAATCTCACTTTCTATTTCAGAGATTATCACTTGATTCATAAAAACAAAAGCCCTTAGTTGTGAAATAATAGTGTGTTTAGCACGATTAAATCAATTATGTGCATAATTGGGAAAATGATATACAAAAGTCAAATCAATGTATTCTAATGCTTAAGATAGTGAGATAGAAACTTTAATCCTGGGTGGAGTTGTTTCTGGACTATTTAAAGACAGGAGGGAAACTATGAACCAAAACGCACAAGTCTGTTTCTGTGAATGTTCAGGACTCCGTGGCAGTGCTCTAACAGGGCCCTGCAATGTTTCAGAACACCCGAGGTCGACGACCCTTTCCTCTGCCTTGCCTCTGGCCCATGTCTCACTGTCCTCATGGGCTGAGCTTGACTTTCCAAGTGAATTTTAATATGTATTTGTTTGATCTCCCAAAGTAAAATCGCTCATAATTCAAAATGCATTTTTCCTTTGTATTTATTTATTTTTTAGATAGGCGTCTCCTTTGGCCACCTGATATTGTTAGGGTGTAGACCCTGTCAGTGGACATGATCTTAAAGAGGTATATTAGGGCTAGTAAATGTTCTACTTTATAAGGTCTTTGATTTAATACAATGCTCTAAAGTATTGACCATGTGGAAAGCAACTGCAATATAATCAATCCATCTGGTACGTAGAATTCCCTAAGTGTCCATATCTCTCTCCCTCGTCTTCAGAAACTATCATTCAGGGCAGACTCTGAAAATGTGGGGGGGCGGAAAGTCTTCTGATGCTTCCTTTGCACCCAGAGTGTAGAAATATTATTCAATCTTAGCCAGGAAAAGTTGGCATATAGCCTGCTGAAAAGCTTCCAGAAAATGCTGTGACCGTAATAACGAGAAGCACAGAGAGAGATTTCTTGAACACCTAGTTCCAGCCCTGATATAAGTCTGATTTTTAGTGTACTTTTGGCTAACAAATGCTATTTTAATTCCCATGGGTTGGAGTTATATTATTTAATTTAAATTGTCTTTGTTTTGCATTATGATGATCAAACAAAGGGGAGATCCTACGCAGTTTTTATATTCACAAGGCTTTGTCTTGAATCTTGAAATTCAGATCCTACAGAAAATATTGCCAGACAGAAATGAAGGGAAGAGATTTCAGGAAGAGAAAGCAGGCTGAAGCCTGTGCAGGGGGTAGCCAGTGAGAAGTTTGCAGAAGACAGTCTGCTGGCTCTAGAGCAATGGGGCCATCATTTGATGTGAGGCAGTAACAGGCAATTTCAAGGTGAGGAGTTGGCTTTCCAGGAGAAATCGGCAGGTGGTTCAGAGGTTCAGATGTGTTCTTTATGTGGAGGATTCATCAGAAGCTGGGTGTGGAGGTTAAACATGGGTCATTGCTGTTCCCTCTTTCAGATGTAAGTGACCACATGTCTCGATCTGCCCCAGACAAATCAGTCTAATGCCAAGTGTCCAAGAGTTCCGTCAGTCGGGAGTGTGAAAGGAAAACATCTTTCACTGAGTGACTAGAAAAATCACTAAGCTAAAGGGAAAAGTCAAGCTAGGAACTGCCCAGGGCAAATCTGCCTCCCATTCTATTCAAAGTCATCCCTCTGCTCACTGTGGTAAATGCACAGCTGATTGCCTCCTTTGAGCGGCTCATCAGACACTCAAAAGAACGCAGCCGTTTGTCTCTCACCTACCTGTGACCTGGAAGTCCTCTCCTCACTTCAAGTTGTCCCGCCCTTCCAGACTGAACCAATGTTCATTGTTCATATGTTGATTGATGTCTCATATCTCCCTAAAATGTATAAAATCAAGCTGTGCTCCAACCACCTTGGGCGCGTGTCGTCAGGACCTCCTGAGGCTGCGTCATGGGTGCGTGTCCTGAACCTTGGCAAAAATAAACGTTCTAAATTAACTGAGACCTGTCTCAATTTTGGGGGGTTCACAGGATATTCCAGATAAAAGTCTGCTACTCTGCACAATAATTTATCAGATCATCCTTTTCAGAGGTAAAGAGAACCCTAAAGCTCTGGTGCAAAGATGCAGGACAGCGTAGGGTGTCCATGCCCCAGCCCTGACGCCCAGCTCAGTTCCTCAACAGCTGTTTCCACACACGTAGTCCGTGATTAATGAGTTCTAGCTGTTGTTATTTAAATCAGGGAGTTGGAAGCAGCTTTGCCAAGAAGGGAACTGAACTTTGTGGGAAAGAAATAATAGCTTACGGAGGAAAAAATCATGTTGGGAGGATGATGGACCAAAGTAAAAGAAGGAAAGAAGGAGGGAAGGAATGGAGGGAGGGAAATAGGGAGGGATGAAGGGAGAGAGGGAGGGTGAGAAAAAAAATGAAAGGAAAAGGAAAAGAAGGAGGGAGGGAACGTGAAAGAAATAAAGTGTATGCATTACCTTGAGGAAAGAAAAAAACTGTCTCACATTGTTTTATATTGTTTTATAGTCAGTACCTGTTTTAAGAAAAAAAAAAAAAAACAAGGAAGTAAAACCAAAGACAGGCAGCCCGACGCCAGGCCCGAAACTAGGCCTGGGCCAGACTGGCCTAAACCCAGTAGTTAAAAATCAACTCATAACTTAGAAACTGATGTTATTCATAGACTCCAGACATTGTATAGAAGAACATTGTGAAACTCCCTGCCCTGTCTGTTTCTCTCTGACTACCAGTGCATGAAACCCCTGTCACGTATCCCCGCTAGATTGCTCAATCAATCACGACCCTTTCATATGAAATCTTTAGTGTTGTGAGCCCTTAAAAAGGACAGAAATTGTGCATGCAGGGAGCTCGGATTTTAAGGCAGAAGCTTGCCGATGCTCCCAGCTGAATAAAGCTCTTCCTTCTACAACTCGGTGTCTGAGAGGTTTTGTCTGCGGCTGGTCCTCCTACAACTTTACCAACTCTGGGCGAGAATCAGATGGGAGGAAGGAAAATCAGGAATTCACATCTTGACTCTCCATGAAAGTGGAACTGGCGATGTGTCACGTACCAATGAAAAGCTAGAAGAAGGTGGTTTGGGGAAAATGGGGGAACGTGTTTGCCAATCTTTAAAATAATAGTGTTCTTGAAATAGACAGGACTTTAAAGCAGTGCACTATCATTTTGGTAATTCAAAGGTCGCTAGAAGCGTCACAGGGCTGGGCCGAGCTGTAGATGTTTGGAAGAGCTGAGTAGAGCTCTGCTTATAAGGAGGTGATTGTGAGGCCTTCTCTGTCCCTGAATTTCCTTCTCTTTCTAGAAGATGCAATGTTTAGTGATTGACTTTAAAATTCTCACTGTAAGCAGTGTGATCTGTGTGTGAAAGCTAACGCCCTAGAGATTTAAATTACCATTTGAAGCGTTCTCATTGGGATCCTCCATCTAAAATTTGCCAATTAGCATATGAAGTATCTTAATAGGAATTAAGCACCCGAAAGGTTGGTCACGTAGCACATAATGCATTCTTGTTGAAATCTAACCAGATGGTAGATTACCACAAAGGTGGTTAGAGTCTTCCCGTCATGAAATGAGTGATATTTAAGAATGTTGCTAGGGAATAATGAATACTCCTCCCGAAAAGAACAATTAGGTACCCTGCCACCCAGCAGGCTGAGGTCTTTGGTGTAAAGGCCTAGGGCCCTATAGCTGTTTCATCTCCAGATGACCTGTGGGTTGCATCTGACCACAACTTCTTGGCCTTGCAATGATGATCGCATCTGCCTTCCAGGATTGTCAATTCTCCCTGACAGTCACACAGACAGGCCTGCATGACAGTCACACAGACAGGCCTGGATGACAGTCACACAGACAGGCCTCCTGACAGTCACACAGACAGACCTGCATGACAGTCACACAGACAGGCCTGGACGACAGTCACACAGACAGGCCTGCACAACAGTCACACAGACAGGCCTGCCTGACAGTCATACAGACAGGCCTCCTGACAGTCACACAGATAGGTCTGCATGACAGTCACACAGACAGGCCTGGACAACAATCACACAGACAGGCGTGCACAATAATCACACAGACAGGCCTGCACAACAGTCACACAGACAGGCCTCCTGACAGTCACACAGACAGGCCTGGACGACAGTCACACAGACAGGCCTCCTGACAGTCACACAGACAGGCCTGGATGACAGTCACACAGACAGGCCTGCCCGATAGTTACACAGACAGGCATGCATAGCACTCTGGTTACACCAACAAATTTCCACAGCGCTGCCTTAACATTGAGCAAATAATTAAACGTAGGGATATCGGTGCCAAGACATCAAAGCTAGAAATGAAACATGTGGTCAGTAGGAGCCTTGCATGGGCTTCTCCCTAACCCGGAGCAAGTCAAAATAATAGAGACAGCCTTACATTCCTAGTGCTATGACACATCTTGGGTTGAGGAAATCTGAGATAAGTCAAGGTAACAGAGCAGCTGTTTGAATAGATTCATTGGAGAGTCTAAGGCAGCTCTCCAGACCAAGCTATAAACGAGATAAGATAGAAATAATCACTTTGGTACCAGAGTCCTCATTAATTAGAATTTAGGAGACAGGCCTTGAAGGTACTGGGGTCCTCATGGCTTAATCAGACTTAGAAAACATTTTTTTTTTTTGGTCTCTGACCCAACTGAAACAAAATTAGTTACCTATACACTTAGGCAAATGCTATACAGCACGTAGGCAAATAACCCCAACCTATGCAAGCACTAAGAATATTGTAACACTTATTCTAACACTTTAAATTGGTCTGGTGGAATTTTCTCTAACCTTCTCCCTGTGTCTGGTTACAGGAATACATTCCCTTCTTTTCCAGTTTGTCTGCTTCTCATTATTGTGCTGCGAGAACATACACCCAGAACCAGGCTTGGTTCCGGGAACAGCAACGTGCTGGTCAGAATTCCTAGCACACCAATGGGACCTTTCCCAAGGGCAGAGCAGGGCCTGTGACTGTGGTCGGGTTGACCCCCATGTCTTCCTGCCCCATCCCGGCTGCCATTTCATCTACGCGACAATTCCCTTTGGCCTGTCTAGCATGCTTTGAATGTGGTAGGGGTATCTTTAAGGATAGTCTGAGCTGTGTCTTCTGTGTTTAGGAAAGAGACCTTCATACCGTAAGTCTTAGAATTCCAGCATAAGGAAGTGTAGGAAGACGCAGCCATTCCCTGTCTCTGAGGTGGATGCAGGAAGATGAGGGAGTGGAAGCAGGTGGCACGGCAGAGTTGGCACGTCATCATCCACAGGTTGATGCCCCAGATTGGAATCACACGGAAGTAGAGAAAGCAGAAGAAAATATCATCCGAAGATACAGTGGCCACGACACGTCCCTTGTGGCTGCCTGTCTTCTGTGATGTGTGTGGGTAGTTTCTGCAGCTGTCAGTAGATTCCATGGCCAGTCCTTCGTTTGCTTCCTTTTCCTATTCCTCCTCCACTGGCTCCTGCCTTTTTCCCTGTGATAAAAGGAAACCAGGAGAAGGTGACAAGAAAACACACTGTCAAAGAAGCATGCGCCATTCTTTCTCTCGGACTAATGAGATGCCTGATGAGGTAGAAAATTTAAAAGTGTAAGCTCCCCTCTGAAATCTAGATTTAGAGACAGCAATTCTAGAGTAGAGCAAACTTTTCTTTAATTACGGGATGATTCCCATGAATGATCTCATGCAAGGGCAAAAGGAGGATTAGCATCCTTCATCCTGGAAGAAGGAAGTGGCCCTGACCCTTCTGTGGCGTGATGGACGCCCCTTTCCTGACATCCTTTGCTAAGTCCGCACTCCAGGGATGAGGGTGATTCTGCATGAGAAATGTGAGGGGACCCCTTCTCCTTCAGATTCACAATGAGGGGACCTGTCAGAGTGGACCTGGACGTGCTTCTCCAAGGCGAGCTGTTTGAAAGAGACACTGAGGTTTCATCGTGGAGACCAGAGCTTGAGGGACGAGGGCTCTGACTTAGGGCCTAATGCACTGCAGATTGTCCATTCCAGATCATGACTAAGGCTGTCGTCTCCCTTAAACTGAGCCAACCTCCTGTGAGACCCTGCCTTGAGGAACAAGAGCAGAGAGTATGAGGCTAGCGCTGGGTGAGTAGTCCAGGCCCCTGCATGTCAAGCAGAAGACCAAGAGCACTCGGGGTCCAACACACTCTGCCTGGTTTTGGAAACAGTATTGGTGCCCTTTGTATTGTGCAGGTATTTAGTTCTTCATTTAAGAAGCAAGAGATTTGTTATTTTTTTTCTTTTCAATTTGTCCTATTAATTATCGAGAAAAGCGATAAACTCCCTAACTATAAATGCAGATTTGTCTGTTTCTCTTTTGGATTCTGTCCATTTCTCTTAGATATACCCTGAAACTCTGTGGCTGAAGTAGTGCACTTTAGAGCTGTCATTCCTTCCCAGCCATGGGACACCTTTATGTTTACAAAGTGTCACTCTTTGTCACTCTTCATGTCTGGGAATATTCTCTGTTTTTAATTTCTGTTTTTTCTTTTCTTTTCGTTTCTGTCTCTCTCTCTCTCTTTCTTTTATTTGCTTTTTTTTTTTTTTTTTCCCAGAGTCTCACCCTGTTGCCCGGGCTGAAGTGCAGAGGCATAATCTCGGCTCACTGCAACCTCCGCCTCCGGGGTTCAAGCGATTCTCCTGCCTCAGCCTCCCTCCTGAGTAGCTGACTAGCCACCATGCCTGGCTAATTTTTGTATTTTTAGTAGAGACAGGGTTTTACCATGTTGGCCAGAACTCCTGATTTCAAGTGATCCACTGGCCTCGGCCTCCCAAAGTGTGGGATTACAGGTGTGAGCCACTGCACCTGGCCTATATTTCTGATACAGCCACAATAGTTTTCTTAGACATGTTCATGTCATTCTACGTATCCTCTCGCTTTCATCCCACCTTTGCCTTTCCATTTAAAGTGCACTTCGCACACAGAATCAGTTTTCATTTGTTTTTGCCCATTCTGACATTTTACTTGAGGGGCATTGACCATTTAGATTTGAGGACTTTATGCCTGTGTTTGGGTTGGAGGCTGCCACCTTGTTCTTTAACTTGTACCCCAGTCCTTGTTTCTTTGATACCCCTTTACTTCTTCTTTTCCGTAATTAACTTTTTATTTTTCCCATTTTCTCTTCTATTGTGTATTTGTGTAAATCTTATTCTACTTATTTTTTAGGGTTGCTCTAGGAATTAAAATAAGCATCTTTAACTTCCCAATCTACCTTGAATTGAAATTGTCCTACTCTGTGTATAATTTTAGGGGATTTTCACAAGGCACCCATCCTGTCCTTCTGCTCTTGTTGTTACATATTTTACTACTACAGATTTTTGTAAACTCCACAATAGTTTTCTTATTTTTATTTTAAATAATTATCTTTTTTTTTAAAAAAAAAGTAGAATTAGTAGTCATTTTTAGATTACTTGTAAGTTTCCCTTTCCTTCACTTTTTAATTCTTCCTGTATATCTATGTTTTCTGCTGGCATTATTTTCCTTAGCCTAGACAATTTACTGTATTTCAGGTCTATTTGTGACAAGTGTCTTGTGATTTCATTGACCTAAAAATGTCTTGCTTTTTCCTTCATTTTAGACGTTACTTTCATGGGATCCAGATTCCAGGCTGATTTTCTTTACTTTCAGAACTTAAAAGGTGATTATTTCCTTCCCTTGTTACTTGCATTGTTTTGGATGAAACCTTGGTCATCGACCTCACTGTTACTCCATTTAGGAAATGTGTCTTTTTCCTCTTGACTTTTTTTTTCTTTAGGCTTGCCTCGTTATGTTTGATTTTGTAAGTTAACCCTCATGTAAGTAGGTGGTTTTTGGTTTGTTTGTTTTTTCTTTATCTATTCTAGTTGGCATTTGCTGAGCTTCTTGGATCTGTTACAGATGTTGTTTATCATATTTGATAAAATTTAAATCATTATTACTTTAAATATTTTTTCCTAGTTCTCTTTACCCACAGTTTTAGGGACACTGATTGCACAGATGCCCGAGGACCTACAAGCTTCTCCCTGTACCTCATTCCCTCCTTCTCATCTTATTCCCCACCCCCACCCCCACCTCCCTGCCATCATTCCTGCCTCTTTACACTTCTTGTAATGTTTGGAATGTTCTGGAATTGCTATGGGGAAGAACAGTGGAGGCTGCTGTACATGATTGTGTTGATTTTGTTCTTCCCAGCTGTTGGAGCTCTTTCCTTCCCTTTGTCCTTGCTCCATTCATTTGTCCCTTTAAGGAGGGGATCAGCCGCATTTCACCAAATGCAGCACGACCTTGTATCAGGCTCTGGATTTAATAAGACTGAATTCACCAGCCTCTAGGCCCCTGGGCTGCTGTCCTTCAGGGACCATCTCTGAGGCCTCCTCTGTAGGACTTGCCACCGTGGCTGGCCCATGAAAGACATCCATGACTGGATGGATTAGTGTTGTTTGTAAATCTGTGAGTCCTTTGGGCTTCAAATGTGCAGTAAAAAATTAGCCTCATGGGGTTTCTGATTCCTTAAATACTAAATTGAGATTCGAATTAACATTAATTAAATAAGAATATTTTAAAGAGAAGACGTGGTAATGAGAAGTCTTACCAAATGTTATCATGTTAAGACATAATTTTCCAAAATGTCAGGTGCAAATCAACGTGATGTCTACAGAATTTAATTTAGAGGCCATTTCTTTTATTTCCTTTAAGACAGCATTTGAATTTCCTCTAGAAGGCATTGGAAAAAGAAAAAAAAACAGCCTCAAATATCTATGACTAACTGATTTTATTCAAACGGCTATGTCTCCAAGATACATTGTTATAATTAAAATTAAACCAAATGACATATTCAACAACAAGGAAAATAACTCTTTTTTTTTTCAGTAAATTCAGTAAATCAATAAAAAATCAGTAAATCTAGAAAATGCTAAGACTGGTTACTCATACAGCCTCATGAACTAGTTTTAATGTGCTTATGAATTGGCTAAAATTAAATTAAATGATTTTAGGAGTGTGGAAGTTGATAGTGTAAGTTAAATTCCTTTAAAGAATAATGACTTGTCAAAGAGACATACTACACAGAATATTCTTTAAATTGGTAAGCATGTTTAATGTTTTATTTTAGTACTTTGTATTCAGATTTGGTGTGGAACCAAGTTGAGGTTACACAAAAAAACAATGAAAATACTAATTGGAATAAAATTGAGACAACTGGAGTTTTTTTTTTTTTAAATACACATACAGTAAGGAGTTGATCACAAAAGAAAAAATGCTGAATAAATGCTGCAGAGTGTTTTGACTTTAACAAAACAGGATAACTGAACACGAAGCTGCCTTCCCTTAATCTAACAGAGCCACTTCCAAGTCATTTTTGCAATATGCTACTTGCACTTAGAGGCATTTATTCAATTTACATGTTTGTCTCTTAAAGCCTCAAGTTCCTGGCATAATTAAATTATCTTTAAATTCTGTGAAATAGGGTGGCAATAAGTTTTTAAAAATTAAAAACTAACATATCCAAATTAGGCAGTTAGTATTCATATTGTATTTGCCTGTGAAATATTTAAGATCTTCACATTAATTTCCAAAGTAAAATAGATGATTACTCATCTTTGAGAACATCTTTGGCAGAAAAATTAAATTTTGTGGAAGCAGCAGAAGCATGAAGAAGTGAGAATCTACAGAAACCTTTCCAGGAAGAGAGTGCAGCCAGTGCGTCTGACCCCATCACGAAGCCAGCCCTGGAGGAGTAAATACGCTGTCTCCCTGGCCCACTGTGCACAGAGCCTTCCTCTTCTGGGCTATTCCTCATCTGTAGACAGCCTTCCTGTCCCACCTCCTCATCCCTCCCGCATCCACCCATCACTGTCATTCTTTCTTTGCACTTATGACAAACTACTAGGTTGGTGCAAAAATAATTGTGTTTTTTGCAC
This sequence comes from Rhinopithecus roxellana, assembly GCF_007565055.1. Taxonomy (NCBI): domain Eukaryota; kingdom Metazoa; phylum Chordata; class Mammalia; order Primates; family Cercopithecidae; genus Rhinopithecus; species Rhinopithecus roxellana. The sequence goes on from NC_044557.1 coordinate 20,685,199, forward strand.
CAACCTAGTATTTAGATTAAGAATATTTTCACATACATCCTCTCCATCTTTTTCGGCAAGATCCTTACGAACAAAGACCTTGCTTGCATATTCATTGAATCTGGTTCCCAGGAATCGAGCCTGGCATCAGCAGACATTGCATAAATGTCTTTTTTTTTTTTTTCTGAGATGGAGTCTGGCTCTGTCGCCCAGGCTGGAGTGCAGTGGCGCCATCTCGGCTCACTGCAACCTCTGCCTCCTAGGTTCAAGCAATTCTTCTGCCTCAACCTCCCAAGTAGCTGGGATGACAGGCACCTACCACCATGCCCAGCTAATTTTTCTGTGTTTTTAGCAGAGACGGAGTTTCACCATGTTGGCCAGGCTGGTTTTGAACTCCTGACCTCAAGTGATCTGCCTGCCTCAGCCTTCCAAAGTGCTGGGATTACAGGCATAAGCCACCGCGCTTGGTCTACAAATGTCTTTTGAATGAATATATACATGAATGAATGAATGCCACAAAAATCTAAATATATTAACGTATTTGAAATATTAAAACACATCAAGTTTTCTCACTGTATTTCACCATTGCTGCATCTCACCTTCATTTTTTCCTGGTTGATGAATGCACAAAAATAGCATGTCCACTCTAAACCACACACACCTCTTCCAATGAGATTCAGGAGCAGAAGGAACCCAGAGTGTAGAAGGGTGCAGTTGAAAGGGAGTGTGGAGTTGGGGAAGAGCCGTTCAAGGACATTCAGAGGTGAGCCACGTGCCCCATTCTGTCAGAAGACTGCATGATTGTGAACAGTTTCCTCTAGGAGCCAGCACCAAGGAGGCAACTGGGAAAAGCCAAATGAGGAGGTCCAGGAGGGAAGATAGAGGTCCCTCTGACCCAGGCAACCTGGGGAAGGAGAAGGGGATGCTCCAGAAGCTGTTCGAAAAAAAGAGAGGACAATACTTGAATCCTAGGCCAGGCGCGGTGGCTCATGCCTGCAATTCCAGCACTTTGGGAGGCCAAGGCGGACAGATCACAAGGTCAGGAGTTCGAGACCAGCCTGGCCAACATGGTGAAACCCCGTCTCTACTAAAAATACAAAAAGTAGCCAGTTGTAGTGACATGGATCTGTAATCCCAGCTACTCAGGAGGCTGAAGCAGAAGAATCGCTGGAACCCAGGAGGCGGAGCTTGCAGTGAACCAAGATCACGCCACTGCACTCCAGCCTGGGTGACAGAGCCAGACTCCATCTCAAAAAAAAAAAAAAAAAAAAAAAATTTGAATCCCACAGAGACACCTGGTGCTCTCTCCTGGTATTTTGTATTTTTCCTCACCTAATTGCTAGAAGTACATCCCTGTGTTCCTCATCTCTGCTAATGTGTAAAATACCTCGTCTTGTTAAGTGGAAACATCAGTGAGGGAGGCAAAGTCGTAGAGTAAAAGCACGTAGAAGCTCACTTAGCCTTCAGGTTTTGGGGTGTTGAAAACAAACATTAAATAAACAGACGACGTGTCTTCTCACAGGAGAAAAATTTCCGTGGCCTAAGTAAGACACACACTGACTCTTTCTGTCCCCTGTGTCACTGTCACCTGCGCTGAGAAGGTTGCCGGCCACTAAAGCTGCTCATGGAGCCGTCTCTCTTCCTTCTTCCTGCCCTCTTCTTCTCACTCGGAGCATTATGGAGGAGATCTGGGAGACGTGCACGCATTTCAAAGACAATCCCTTTTCTGACCCCTAGTCAGTCCACACAATCCTAAGGATGAATGCACACCGCCTTCCTCTCTCTCTGGGGTGATGCCGTCAGGACCAGGCAGCAAGGCAGCGAGGAAGCCCCTGGCCGGAGCCCTGAGTGGGTCAGAGAGCCTGGACACTCGTCCTGTGGTTCACTCTCTGTCAAGAGCCAGTGAATACTTTGGTTCCAGGGATCAACGTAACTAACCTCTCCTCCCAATAGCTTAACAATAACTCTTTACACGTTTAAATGATTTTATTGATGTGTACTTTTCATACCTTACTATTCACCGGTTTTCAGCATAAAGTTCACTGATTTTGGAGTACATTTAGAGTTGTGCAACCACCACGATCCAGTGTCGAGACAGTTCCCTGTGTCAAGGTCCCATGCACTGCCTGTTTGCAGAACTTATTCCAGTCCAAGCCTCAGAAACCAATCATCCACTGTCTGTATCAACCTGGAGACATACATTTCTCTCATTTTTTTCTTTGTAAAACGTCTTTGCTATTTTTCCATATTCATTTATTAATTCTAATGCTCTATCCTTTCATAGAGATTCATTTTCGTATGTATTCCCTTTAGACTTAGAATACTTGGTTACTGGGAAAACTAGGTAGGGTTAAGCAGTATGTCCTTCAAAATGCTGAGCATTGCATAGAATGCAGGGCGGAATGACACCTTGCGTTAATTCGGAAAACCATGTTCAAGATGATGGTTTACACACACGGATGACGGTGGAGTGGGAGACTGTGGTGGTCAGCAAAAAGGCTGGTGGTGTTTTTGTTAGTTTTTGTTTGCTTGGTTTTGGAATGAGAGTTTCCACTCTGCTATGATTTTGTACAGGACTGAAAATAATTTCATGAAAATGGTGTCGGAATAAGCTTGACAGAGAATGCAAACTCTAGTTAGCTAACATACAGTTATTAATACTCTTGTGACTTAAGGCATGAGCTTATATCCACATGTCACTGCAAAACACGCTGATGGATGCACAGCCCACACGGAGAACACGCGGCTGATACGCTGATGTCAGACGCTCCTATGTACGTTTCTTCCCCACAGCCGCGTTTTTTCTAAAACGGGCATACAAAGAAATAGAAAAATATATTGTCCTTGCAATGACAATGTCTGGGTTCTAGTTCCAATTTTTCTCAAAGTTTTAAACATAGAAGATATTCTGTATGTATGGATTATGCTTGATAGTTGGCATGAAACCTCATGTGCTCAACCGCTTCCTAAATAAAATACTGTGGACATGCACTGGCAGATGAAAGCTTGCACATTTTAAGGTGAAATATCTTTCAAAAATAGACATATTATCGATTTTATATAATTCACAGCTTTCATCAACTTTCTGGTAAACCGACAACTCTCATTTCTGATTGTGTTGAAGCTTTTATTGCACATTAATAGAATCTTTAAGATGGTTACAAAAAGAGGATAAATGACTTCCTCACAAACTTACTTGTCTGTATTCCCATGAAATACACACAGTGGAGTGTGCTGTTCCTCACAGAACGCTCACCGACTACCTATGAGATGCCAAGCAATTGGTAGATGCTAATAAGATCTCAGGAAGTGTAAAAAACAGACCCTGCCTTCAAGAAGCTCCCTGTCTTGTAGAGGAGGCCAGAAATGTAGCTAAATAAACACAGACTATTAAATGAGCAGAGAATGCTTCTAGTATCGTTAGAGAATTTAGGTGGGATGCAGCCAGTATTCAAAGTAGAATTTCTGCAGCCACTGTGTTCCAGAACTATGACTTCCAGCGAAGGAGAGGAAAGGGGCTTTCAGAAATTCACCCAGGAATTTGGCAATAATAATAATTTCTCTGCATGATATCACCCTCTTCAGAGAATGACGACGTGCTAACTACTATTACTGTCGCAGCCACCACAATTATTGAGAGGACCCTGGAAAATGGGACCTCCCTGCCAAGTAGGAGATATAAAACATATTAAAACCTGCTATATTTCATTAGCAAAACAAAGACTGTGTGCTTTGAACTGAGTCCTGGTATTCTTTTTCTTATTTAGACTGGCCATTCTCCTTCACTTATTGGGTGCTTTGGCCATTACCATGATCCCAACACACTTCAGGAGGCAGCAGAGTAGAATAAATCTGAAGACAGGGGCTCCTCCGTGTGCCAGTGTTAGCGTCTCTGCACTAGGGAACAACACCCACAGATTCATTTAACCTTGATTATCTCTCTGAAGACCTTCTCTCTGAATACAGTCGCTTTCTAAGGTATTTGGGGTTAGGGCTTCAGCATATGAACTGGGGCAGAGGCACAATTCCGTTCATTACAATGGTGCAGTCTAATTTTAACCGTGAGCCATCACAGAATGGTTGCGTTTCACGTTGGTGTTTTGTGCAAGTGTTTATTTTCAACAGATTGCCGCTCCTGGGAGGGCCCAACTCTGCAATGCTGTTCTGAGAGTCATTCCAAGAAGCTCAAGCCTTTCCATTTTCTTTTCGCACGAATTTTATAAGCCTCATGTTTACAGCCTGAAATTATATCCCCTTCTTATTACAGTGGAATCTAGTATCTGCACCTGGGACCTCACTGATATTCCTAATAATGACTTTCCAAGACCAGGTTTTTATTGCATAGTCTGGAGCTGGCTGCTTCTACACTCTCCATTCTCTGTAGATTCTGTCTCCTTCACTCTCGGCCTGGTTTGTGGCTGCTTCTACACTCTCCATTCTCTGTAGATGCTGCCTCCTTCACTCTCGGCCTGGTTTGTGGCTGCTTCTACACTCTCCATTCTCTGTAGATGCTGCCTCCTTCACTCTCGGCCTGGTTTGTGGCTGCTTCTACACTCTCCATTCTCTGTAGATGCTGCCTCCTTCACTCTGGTCTTGGGTGGTGGCTGCACATTTTTCATGTATATTTCTACCTCCCTCTCATTAGGTTTTAAATTGTTTTGAGGAGAGGAATTTTTTAATTTATTTCTATGCTTTTAATTTCTCTAATTCAATGCTTTGCTTATAACAAAGTTTCATAGGTGTTAAATAATATAGAAGCATATTATTTATCAGCATACATTATGAATCAATATTTGGTAACTAATTCATGAGACGATCAAGATTTTTGGCAAACATGACTTAAAAACTAAAATAACCTCTTCATGTCAGACACTACGGACACTACAATCAACTTTCATCATTTTTCAGCACAAAGAATCTCTAATTTAGAGATTCTAAATCTCTAAATTATGAGTGGTTTTCCAAAAGCTTTTGTGTTATTTGAAAGATGAGACAGAGAAAGCCATTTCTCATAGAAACAATAAGAAAAAAGTGTGTTGAGGTTTCTAGGGTTAGGTTTACCCCAATTTCACTAAACTCAGTCTGCACTGTACTTCCCAGAATGGAGGATCCTGGAATAAGAACCCACGAGGAAGTAAGAAGCAGTTTGCTTATCCCACGACGGTTCAGGGTCGCCAGATAGGAAACCTGAATTCAGGGTCTACTGTGGGCTGTGCTCAGTGGCAAATCTGTTTAGTTCTCTGGTTAATTCACTCATAACAGAATGTGATCTTTATAATTTTTATTTTTAAAAAACAAGCTCCGACATTTTGTGATTCTAACCGAGAGTGTGTGTGTGTGTGTGTGTGTGTGTGTGTGTGTGTGAGTGTGTGAGAGTGTGTGTGAGCATGTGTGTCTGTGTGAGAGTGTGTGTGTGAGTGTGTGTGTGTGTGTATGTGTGTGGTGTGTGAACTAAAACACCAAGCAGTGGTCAAAAGGCTGATTCTCACCATAACACGTATGACAGTCATTGACCAAGTCCCCAGCTGCGGTAATTCTAGGATTGATGTTCAACTTTTATAAAGTGAGGTGGGAGAAGATGTTGCCGAAGGGCATGTAGAGTTCCAAAAGAAAACGAGGACATCAACGATAAAAACCACAGTTTCCATTTTCCAGTTCTCCTCGCAAGGGCGTCATTGTGTCTTAGAAAGGCAGGAACATGGCTGTGATGGAGCCCAGTTCTCCTTTCTTAAATGTAAAACAAAACGAAAACAAAACAAAGCCAGAGGCTATTGTTTCCTGAAGCAGAAAATTAAAGTAGTTTATGATTCCCGCTAAGGGAATTTATGATTTTTGAAAAACCAAGGAAGGCCTTTCTTGGGTTCTAATGAGAGAGGAACCAGTCTACTCCTGAGAGGGGCTCTTGTTTTTTGTATACTTTGCTAAATTGCTTTTGAAAACTGAGTACAGTGAAAAATTGGGCTATCTAGTTCTAGAATATGTCTATTAATATTGAACAGGAGGTAAAGGTAATGAAGTTCAGAATTTTAAGTAAACTGAAAGCAAGCACCATCAAAGCGACTCTCTTTTACATGGAACATTATTCCACTTTGTGTAGGCCACTGAATTCATTCAAATATCTACTATGCACCAGTCAGTATATGTCACCAAGCAGAGCCTGACTTTTGAGGAGAAAAAATAATTAGGTTGTTCTTCTTTCCTACCATTCAAAGCAATGGGTTACAGACACCTACATGAGCTATAAGATGTAAGTACCTACCTCATACATTTAAACACAACATAGCTACATGAGCTTGAACAAGATATTCAACCTCTCTGGCCTACAGCATTTGCAGAACAATGAGATTGTTGCTTACAGCCTATAATCTCTCATAGCTCATATCTCTAGAATGCTTGAATTAAAATTGGGGAAGAAAGTCCTACATCAAGTAGCATAACACGATGTTAGTATTGGGGGGTCTGTTTGACACCACACTAAAAGTTATTTAATTAACCTTCTCCGAGATTTAGAAGTTTTTTTTATTGACTTAATTTTTAAAAAATGATTTGTTGTTCTATGTAAATAATTTTTTTTTTTTTTTTTTTTTTTTTTTTTTTTTGTAAAATCTGTAGCATACTCTTGCTCCTCAAGCTCCTGCAACATTGGTTCAAAATGTATTGCTTTTTTCTTCTTGTTATGTAGGCATGTTAGTTTTCCAGGGAGGTTTCTGATACGGTTCTCTCAAGAAAGGAGCAAAGATAGTTTTGCATAGCTTTTCCCTGAAGCACATTCATGAGGAATGCTCTAGGGCTCAGCCTCAGAGAAGACCACAGCTATTCTGCCTGCACTAGAAGTGATGGCATTTATTTCAGGAAACTGCATTTAGGTCTCACCTCCTCCAGTTCAGCCACTCTGCCCATCAAAGATGAGGGGCTACTCAAAGTCAGTGTGTTCTCACAGCCAGTTTACTTTCCTGTTCACACCTGAGCTTCAACAAATGCCTTCACACAGTTCACACGGGAAATGCATTTAACTTCAGCTCTAAAAGAGAAGAAACCAATGTATTCAGCATATCACACAATATTTAGAAAATAGATTTGTTTTCCCTCTTGCTGACTTTGAAGTCAGAAGTATGCAAACAAACTGTGAAACATCTAGCTGCCATCAAAAGTTGTTTTCTCTGAGGGAAAACATAAGTGTTCTTTTACTAAAACAAGTTAAAGAATGACGTCCAGAGCCCATTTGATAGAAACTGGCCTTTCAACTCTGGGGTACTTTTTTCATCTCTACTGGAAATTGGATTAACTCAAAGTTTTTCCTTTTTCTTTTCTCTCTCGCTCTTTTATTTCTGTTTATATTTCTAAGTCTTTCATCTGAAAATTCATAGACTAACCTCCTTAAAATGCATGGCAGAAGATCTGAATATCTATCTTGGCAGATTTTTCTAAAATTCCCTCTGTTCAGTTTTTTTTTTTTTTTTTGAATTCTTCTCAAATAAGTTCAAAGAAGTTTTACAATATACACTATGATTATAGTCCCTAAGACTGAACTGCAGTTTTGAAGTCTCATCTTCATTAAATGGGCTACATATATGACAGGTAGAGCATGGGAAGTTTGACCAGGAACGGTGTGAACTGATCTGAACCTTGCAACTCAAGCCAGAGAATCTCGTTTGATATAGAATATTTCGGAGCTAGCTATTATTATATATTTGTCAAGTTTTAAGTTGCATTTTTTGCCATTTTTGAAACCAAACACTGAAATTTCTGGATTCTGATTGTCTTGTAGACCTCTAGAGGACAACTAGAATTAAAAAAAAAAAAAAAAAAAATTCTGTTGGAATTAGCTTAATGTGTATCATCTGATTCCATGCCATTCAGTGTAATTCTATTCTAGTCTACTCCTACTCTATTCTATTCTGTTCTACTCTAGTCCTATCCTGCCCTACTCAGGTTACACCATCAGGTGCTCGAAGTGTTCAAAGCAAAACACTGGAAATTGTAGGAAACAAAGTAATTGTAACACTGTCAGAAGGCGATTTATAGAGGGAGTCTTGCTCTGTCCCCCAGGCTGCAATGCAGTGGTGCCATCTTAAGGTAGGAGACCACTCCTCATATCGTCTTGTGCCCAATTTCCGCCTCCAAAGAAAGAAGAAGTAAAAACTAAAAGGCAGAAATGAAATCCACAGGCAGACAGCCCAGCGCCACACCCTGGGCCTGGTAGTTAAAGATCGACCCCTGACCTAATTGGTTCTGTTGTCTATAGATTACAGACAGTGTATAAAAATGCACTGTGAAAATCCCTGTCTTGTTTTGTTCCGATCTAATTACCGGTGCATGCAGCCCCCAGTCACGTACCCACTGCTTGCTCAATCAGTCACCACCCTCTCACACGCACCCCCTTAGGGTTGTGAGCCCTTAAAAGGGACAGGAATTGCTCATTCGGGGAGCTCGGCTGTTGAGACAGAAGTCTTGCCAATGCTGCGGGCGGAATAAACTCCTTTTTTTTGATATGGAGTCTCCCTCTGTGGCCCAGGCTGGAGTGAGTGGCGCGATCTCGGCTGACTGCAAGCTCCGCCCCCGGGTTCCCGCCATTCTCCTGCCTCAGCCTCCCGAGTAGCTGGGACTACAGGCGCCGCCACCGGGCCAGGCTAGATTTTTGTGTTTTTAGTAGAGACGGGGTTTCACTGTGTTAGCCAGGATGGCCAACCCCTTCCTTCTTTAACTCGGTGTCTGAGGAGTTTTGTCTGTGGCTCCTCCTGCTACAATCTCCGGTCACTGCAAGCTCCGCCCCCTCGGGTTCCCGCCATTCTCCTGCCTCCGCCGCCGGAGTAGCTGGGACTACAGGTGTCGCCACCGCGCCCGGCTAGCTTTTGTATTTTTAGTAGAGACAGGGTTTCACCGTGTTAGCCAGGATGATCTCCCTCTCCTGACCTTGTTATCCGTCCGCCTTGGCCTCCCGAAGGGCTGGTATTACAGGCGTGAGCCACCATGCCCGGCCCAGAAGGTGATTTAAAAAAAAAAAAAAAAAATGCTTCTGCATGGTTTGGACTTTCTGAACAAATTTTACTGGGACTTGGTTAACTGACAAGCCTTGTAAAATACTAACGAGGTTTACCTCCAAGAAGGCATGGGTTTGCATTTCCAGGAAGACATGATTTAGACCTCTGGGAACATTCCAGCGGGTGTAAACTGAGGTGCCGATTTCGTTTCCACCCACCACCTCCACATTTATTTACATTTTAAGAGGTGAGCCCCTTCCCAAAGAATTTCCTTCCAGTAGGTAGCAAAGGCTTTCCCCCTTTCCCTGCAGGGGACATGGCACAGCGATAGTCCCATTCCTCGCATATTGTATGGACCCTGATACATGCAGGGCAACATCTTACTCCCATCACTACACCCTGACTCAAGTCAGGGAAAGTCTGGGGCCAGGAAAACCAATGCAGAGATTGCTGTAAGTTGAAAACAGCTGTCTCTCTGTCTCTGAGCCAGAAACCTCAAGTCCACTTTCAAAATAATACAACATATTGATTGCTTCATCCATCAAGAGGCCGATGATAGGTGGATAGAGATTAAAAATTGTCCTTACTATTGACCTCAGGGAGTTGGCTCTATAATTGGATAAATAAATATAGCAGAAAGCAAATTGTAAGTGTCTTACGAAAAACAATAACTAACTGTTGTGGAGAACATTCAAGGGAAGAAAGTTTCAAATGTTAGAGGCTAATCTGAGAAGATACCTTGAAGTTATTTGTTTTATCAAATGACCTAAAGTAATAAGAAGACTTCAACAAAGTGAAAACAGAAGTAGCAGAGAAAAATGAGTTATCTCAATGAAGGGAATAAGATGAACAAATTAAGCAAGGTACGCTACAGATAACTTGATTGTATTGTAGCTTGGTGTCTAGGGAAAAGGCAATTGGAAAGCAAAGGGAATTGGAGACTGTGTTTTGGAGAATAAAAATGAAAATCTGAGAAGCACCAGTGGTTTTAAATAAATTGGGAGCCATTTCAGATTGTTGAAAGAATGACATACCAGAGCTTTATTTTTATATTTTGTATTCTTGAAGAATTACCTGGTGATATCCGAGTGAACCTTGTATTTTATATGCTTTTAATGTTATTTAACAGTAACCTATAATATCTGTTTCAAATTATCAAATATTAGTATTTGATCTTTTCTGACTGTTCAGTCATCTAATGTTATTAGAAGAAACCTGGTAAGTTGCCGAAAAATGTCATGAAGGAATATTGACTCGTGTCTCAAAATGGGAATCCATTTGAATTGCAAAATTATCAACTTCAGAAAGATAATAATTCATAACCCATTTCTTCTAAAAGTCTTTATTTGTCCGTTTGTGATGCTTAAACCATATGGTTCCTGAAATCCCAGAGCCTGCTTTTCTTACAGTGTTGCTGTTTGTCATCATGATTTGTACACCAGCACATTCATTTACTCGTAAACCTGATTTGCATTTTGCAGTTGGGATGGAAGGAAAGAAGAAATGCAGTTTGTTCAGGTGGATGGCGGGAATCTCTCCTTTTGTCATGTCAGTGTTTTATTTTTGTCCCGTTCTCCTGACACACTATCTGAGGCTTGTTGGAAAACCTGCAGATGGGTTTCTCATGGCAATTCATGAATTTGTTTTTAAGAGCCGGATATGGTTTGGCTGTGTCCCCACCTGAATCTCATCCTGAATTCCCACATGTTGTGGGAGGGACCCGGTGAGAGACAATTGAATCATGGGGGCAGGGCTTTCCCATGTTGTTTTCCTGATAGTGAGTAAGTCTCATGAGATCTGATAGTTCCACAAGGGGGAGTTTCCCTGCACAGCTCTCTTCTCTTGTCTGCTGCCATGTGAGATGTGCCTTTCACCTTCCACCATGATTGTGAGGCCTCCCCAGCCATGTGGAATTGTAAGTCCAATAAACTTTTCTTTGTTGTAAATTGTCCAGTCTTGGGTATGTCTTTATCAGCAGCATGAAAATGGACTAATAGAGGGACATATTAAAGAAAATAATTCTTTATAACTTTACTTTTTTTTCCTTGGGAATAGCAAATATGACAGTTTCAGGACATTTGTTTTAAATTAGTATAAAAGAATTTGTAAGTATAATTTTTTATTTTTCAAAACTTTTGAGTAGGTTGCCTTTACTTTTCAGCTTCTCCATTCATTAAAATATTAGAGTAATTTAAAATTATCTACATTCACTTCTAAATTAAGACGTCTTTTTTGTAGATACCAAAGTACATTGTATAAATCAACATATATATTTCTTATATTTCTAAATTACTTATATTTAAGATTTTGTGTATATTTCTGATATATGAATATGTATGTGTATATATCTCATATCTAGTACTTGTATCAACTCTATGCTGTTAGATGAACATGAAGTATAAAATGCTGTGAAATCAGCATGAATAAGAATTGGTCTTTGCCTTAAAGTAGCCTATCATGTACTGGTATGTACAAAATAATTTTAAAACCCCCTAATGCAGCAAAAAATATTTGGCAAAGGAGTATATTTTATTAAATGACTCAGGGCCTCATTACTATGCTGGACAGAATCCTTATGAATTGGAAAATGCAAATTTTTAACTTGGAAGTAAAATGAATCTCTTTTATTTCAGTATGTTTGCAAATCAATGTTTCTTTTATGACATGTGGCTTTATACAACCTAGGAAATATTTACAGCTGAATCTGAAGACACAGATACATTTGGTGAACTTCATCAGAAAAATAAATGGAACTGACATACTCTCTACCAGGTGATTGGGAGCTTTCGACCAAGAGCTATTACTGTTAAGAAGTTGGATATTACTGATCATTAGAGAAATGCAAATCAAAACTGCAATGAGATACCATCTCACACCAGTCAGAATGGCTACTACTAAAAAGTCAAAAAATAACAAATAGTGATGAGGTTGCAGAGAAAAGACAACACTTACTGTTGGTTGGAGTGTAAATTAGTTCAACCATTGTGGAAAGCAGTGTGGTGATTCCTCAAAGAGCTAAGAACAGAACTACCATTTGACCCAGCAATCTCATTACTTGGTATAAACCCAGAGGAATATAAATCATTTGACCATAAAGCCACATGCACGTGAATGTTCACTGCAGCACTGTTCACAATAGCAAAGACTTGGAATCAACTCAAATGCCCTTCAATGACAGATTCTATAAAGAAAATGTGGTACATGTACACCATGGAATACTAGGCAGACATAAAAAAGAATGGGCTGGGCACGGTGGCTCATGCCTGTAATCCCAGCACTTTGGGAGGCCGAGGTGGGCAGATCACCTGAGGCCCGGAGTTCAAGACCAGCCTGACCAACATGGAGAAACCCCGTCTCTATTAAAAACACACACACACACAAAATTAGCCAGGCATGGTGGAGCATGCCTGTAATCCCAGCTGCTCCAGAGGCTGAGGCAGGAGAATGGCTTCAACTTGGGAGGCGGAGGTTGCTGTGAGCCAAGATGGCGCCACTGCACTCCAGCCTGGGCAACAAGAGCAAAACTCTGTCGCAAAAAAAAAAAAAAAAAAAAAAAAAAAAAAAAAAAAAAGAGATCATGTCTTTTGCAGGAAAATGGTTGGAGCTGGAGGCCACTGTCTTTAGCAAACTCACACAGGAAAAGAAAACCAAATACCACATGTTCTCACTTGTAAGTGGGAATTAAATGATAAGAACTTAATGAACACAAAGAAGGAAATGACAGACACTAGGGTCTACTTTAGGGTGGAAGGTGGGAGGAGGAAAAGGAGCAGAAAGAAATAACTATTGCATACTGGGTTTAGTACTTCACTGACAAAATAATCTGTACAACCAACCCCTATGACGTGAGTTTACATATACAGCAAACCTGCACCTGTCCCCCAAAATCTAAAATAAAAAGTAAAAAAGAAAAACCTGAACTTCCAAATGAAAAGAATAGTAAGTTGTTAAGTGGTTTTTTGGTAAGTTTTTTTTTTTGATATTTATAAATCATATATTTGTAAATCCCTAGGGAAATAATCTTTTAAGTGTGGAAGAAGAAAAAAATCCAAGAAATAAAATGTGTGTGTGTGTGTGTGTGTGTGTGTGTGTGTGTGTGTGTGTCATGGAAGGACTGCCTGAAACTGCAGAGAGACGTTGGAGTACAACAGTAGAGATGAACGACATCTGGACTGAAGCCAGGTTATCACTGGACTTAGGTTTTCACCTCTTTTTTATTTATCTATTTATTTTTGAAATGGAGTTTTACTCTTGTTGCCCAGGCTGCAGTGCAATCTCAGCTCACTGCAACCTCTGCCTCCTGAGTTCAAGCAATTCTCCTGTCTCAGCATCCCTAGTAGCTGGGATTACAGGCACCCGCCATCATGCCCGGCTAATTTTTGCATTTTTAGTAGAGACGGGGTTTCACCATATTGGTCTGGCTGGTGACCTGCCTCAGCCTCCCAAACTGCACCTCTTATTAAGCAATGAGTTTATAGAGAACTTGAAATACAAGGAGGACCACACAAGACTTCTGTCTCTGGCTACAGTAAAGCAGCCTGTATCAGACTCAGCATCTTGCCCGAGGACTTACAAAACCTGGACACTACTATACAGTGACTGTTTGCAAGCAATGGACAATTCATGTAAATTTGAAAACTTTGGCCCCGCGCGGTGGCTCACGCCTGTAATCCCAGCACTTTGGGAGGCCAAGGCGGGCGGGTCACGAGGTCAGGAGATCGAGACCATCCTGGCTAACACGGTGAAACCCCGTCTCTACTAAAAATACAAAAATTAGCCGGGCGTGGTGGCGGCGCCTGTGGTCCCAGCTACTGGGGAGGCGGAGGCAGGAGAATGGCGGGAACCCGGGAGGCGGAGCTTGCAGTGAGCAGAGATCGCGCCACTCACTCCAGCCTGGGCGGCCGAGCAAGACTCCGTCTCAAAACTAAACTAAACTAAAATAAAACAATACATAAATAAATAAATAAATAAATAAATAAATAAATAAATAAATAAAATTTTAAAAAACTTTAAGGGAAGAAAATTACTCGGTAAGCCCACATGGACTACTCCGGTGGCACCTTCTAAGCCGTGACGCTCAAAGAGCGGAGGGCAGCCGTCCCACTGGGGGCAGGTGACTGAGGGTCTCACGCAGTTAGGATCTGGGGGAAAGAGGGCTGGAAAAGGGGCGGTCACCCGTCTGCGTGGGATTCTCCCTCGGTCTTTGGATGACTCTTGAGTTCAGGCTCTGGGAGACCCAGCAGACAGTAGCTCCTAGATGAAGAAGAAATTCTATAAATCACAGTGTGTTGAAGAGACACGGCAGTTGGTGCCCAATGGGAAGGGAAACAAGTGTTGAACATTCTGAGAATTCAGGTGAGACTCCAGCAGGAGCAAATCGTCTCAATGGGTACCACACCCAGCCAATCAGGACCAAATGGAAATTAACTTGTCCTAAAAAGCATAAAGACTAACACCAGGTCTGAATGGATCGAGGTGTTCCCTGGTGAATGTAACTCTGCTAGAACAAAATTCAATACTTTTTCAGAAAAAACTACATAGATCAATAAAAAGGTGGAATTATATATGATATATAATCATTTTTGTATTTATGTAACTTTATATTTTATATATACTTTCTGAAAGATATATGTGTGTACGTGTATGTGTGTGGGTGTGGGGTGTGCATAAAGGAAACTTTTCTCAACCCATTTTTAGGGACCAGTATAATCTTCATCTAAAACGTCAAGGACATTACCAGAAAGGAAGAGCCCAGGGCCAACACTTCTCATAAACCTACACATAAAAACTCTTAACTAAATACCAGCAAACAGAATCCAGGGTATATAAAAAGGATACTACATCACAACAAATTCAGATGCATTTTAGTAAGACAAGGTTGATTCAATATTAAAAACTTAATCCCTTAATTCATCAGATTAACACAATGAAGAGATACACATATGATAACCTCATAAGATGCAGAATAGGATACGATACAATGTTTAACACCGATACCTGATGAAAAACCTCCAGCAAAGTCACAACAAAAGAAAACTTGCCGGGCGCGGTGGCTCATGCCTGTAATCCCAGCACTTTGGGAGGCGGAGGCGGGCGAATCACGAGGTCAGAAGATCGAGACCATCCTGACTAACGCGGTGAAACCCCGTCTCTACTAAAAAATACAAAAAAAAAAACAAAACAAAAAACAAAAAACTAGCCGGGCGAGGTGGCGGCGCCTGTAGTCTCAGCTACTCGGGAGGCTGAGGCAGGAGAATGGCGTGAACCCGGGAGGCGGAGGTTGCAGTGAGCTGAGATCGTGCCACTGCACTACCGCCTGGGCGACAGAGCGAGACTCTGCCTCAAAAAAAAAAAAAAAAGAAAAGAAAAAAGAAAACTTAAATAGTGAAAGGCACATTTGAGGAATTTCTACAGCGGACATCATACTTATTTGTGGAAATATTGGCCACTTTGTCACTGGCGTCTGGAACAAGGATGTCTAATTTCACTGTTTCTGTGCAATATTGTCTTGTATTCCTTTGATAGTGAAATAGGGCAATTAAAATTATAAAGCTTACAAAGAAAATTCCATAATTGTATACATGGAAAATCAAAACACTCTACAAACAAATCATTGCTTAAATAAGTACAGATAAAAAAGGAATAGGACTCAAGGGCAATATAGAGAAACTAACTGCACCTCTGCATCACAGGAGCATAAGAAGTAAAGATGTAAAATTAAGTCCAACAAATAACTGCAAGTTCTCTACCCTGAAAGCTTCAAAATATTTCTGGTAAAATAAATTTAAAACCTAAATGAGTGAAAAGATATTCCATTTTCATGGATTGGGGAATATGTAATACTAATATATTCATTGTATTCAAATTGATTCATAGTTAATTTATTCTCAGTCCCAATTTAAGCAGCTTTTTCTCCCTCAAAGGTATTTAACACGCTGATTTTAAAATTTATAAGGATATTCAAAAGTCATAAAATAGCCAAAATAATTTCACAGAAAAATAATGAAGTACTTAATTTCTTTGTCTATAGCTGTATATTTTCCTGTTGTTAATACAGTTGCACCAGATTTTGTAATTTATTGTTTTTAACATACTTTCGTTAAGTCAAGTTTAGCCTAAAGCTGCCTCCTTACATATTTTAAGTTTGGCCTGAAGTTCTCTGTCAATGGTGAACTACAACAAGAGAGGTATTTCAAGAACAATAAAGTTCTTTATCCAAAATAAAAATATTATATTTTAAATCTGTACGCATCCAGTGATATAGGTTCAAAGATATATAAAATAAATATTGACAGCATCAAAAGGAGACATGGGAAGATCAATAATTACAGATGGAAACGTTAACATGAGCCCCTCGAAATCTATAGAAAAGTAGACACAAAATATATTAAGATAGAGGAGACTTGAACACCACCACTAGCAAAGAAGCTTCTTGATATGATACGATACATATATGCATATACAAACATGTATAAGATACATTACTGTATCTAATAATGGAATTAAAATTATTTTTAAATAGTTTTAGAACACGTACCAGTATTTTCCACGTGCTGGTTTATAAAGCATTTCTTAACAAATTCTTAAAAATTGAAATCATTTAGGCCATGGGTTTTGACTACAGTAGAGTAAGCTAGAAATCAGTAACAAAGATAAGCAAAAATTCCTCACAGATTAGAAATAAAGAAATATACTTTTAAATAAACCCTGATTAAAAATTCAAATGAAAACATAAAAAGTATTTTAAATGAATCGTAAAGAAATTTCAAAATATCAATATATGTGAATGAAAGTAAATTAATGCTCAGTGGGGAATGTATAACTATAAATAAATATATTTAGAAAAAAGAATACTGAAAGTAAAAATATCTTACCTTCTATTTAATGAACCTAAAAAATGGCAGCAAAACAAACCATAAAAGCATTTGTACAAGGAAGAAAATAAGGATAAGAGCAGAGATCAATGAAAGAAAAAGTGAATGTTTTCTGCCCTAATAATATCTGTAGTGTTTATGTTAATGTAGATTCTTTAGCCACTTATTAATTTTTAAACAGTGGCATATAGGTGTTTGAGAAATATTGATCATCAAGACACAGCAGCATGGCATACATGAAATAAATTATTTTTTTAAAAAATCTGGCATATTAGTTAAATATTTGTAATCTATACACAGATTTTTTCAACCAAATGCATGGATCAAAAATACGGTATTGGAGAGCAAACTTCTCATATACGCAGGCTCCGCAGGGCCGACTGAGTTACTCGAATATCCACAAATTTGGGTATACGTGAGAGTCCTTGAACCAATCCCCCAATCCCCCTTTAGATTCGTTGCTGGATTTAATGAGAAGAACTATCCAATGGTTTACATATCAAATCATGCTCATCAAAAAAGACACACTTAATTATGTCAATATTGACACATTTATTGACATGCTTTAACGATCAACTAGGTTTTCAATAAATCAACAACCTTCATATCCCTTCCCACAAAGATCCAAAAATGTCATTCGAAAGATTAAATACAATTTTGAGTTTCATTCTCACTCGACTAAGCATTTAAATTCCCCTTTGGTAAGCAAGACTCAAGAAACTGGGTCACAGCCTGTTTGAATACAGATAGAGAATGCCAATTGTAATTTTGTTCATCTTCCAAAGGATCACACTGGAGGTTAATAGAATCACACAGAATAATGAAGGAGAATGTCCAGATACATTTTATTAAGGAAACATGACCTCTTAAAATTCAATTATATGTGTTCTCAATAAAGAAGTTTAACTCAATTATAATGATTTGTCAAAACTCTGCATAATTAATCATTGCAGAACTCCAAATTCATGATGGCATTATTCTGAAATCTGCTCACTTTAAAAATGTGATTGGAAAACAAATCCTTATCCTCTAATTTGTGAACCCTTTAGAATATCTATCAGTTAAAACTTTTGCCAAGTCCTTGTTAATTCATTTTACATTTTAACACTCCATTAATGAAATATGTAAAATTACCATGGTTTCTTTTTCTGTAATTGTGGGTGCACCGAAAAGAGGTGATTAGATTCCTAGTGATGTTCTATTATACATTATACACTCTTTTTTCCTAATTTTTCTCTATTTTTCCCTAATAACAGTATTCACCACACTCCCATTGCCACCTATTTTTTTTTTTTTTTGACATACTGGTTATTCTTATTGTCAACCTACTATAGGTTTTATTTACACGTACAATTATCTACTGCAAAATTATGCTATCTCTAAACCACCCTATGCTGCAGGGATGAGTTTTCTTGCCTTCTGGCATTTGCGTGGATTCTGGTTCTGACTGGTCTTTCCCTCCCCTGATCTGGTGGGGCTCCCATCATCATTCAGGATTCAGTTATGAGGCCACTTGTTTTTCAAGGGAGCATATTCTGAGCCTCTTTTATGTGAGTCTCTGTGCTTAGTCAGATGATACCATTTTTATATAAAATCCCATTATTTCTGCAATTTGAATTCTCCGTGTTCTTGCCAATACCTACTGCCAGGTTGTAAGGCAATTGTGCAGCAGGCTCCCTGTGCTCTAAACCACAGTTCCATCCCCAGTGGTTCGCAGAACGTCCAGCACACAGGATGGTGTCCATGATGTCTGCTGAATAGAAAACTACGACATCTGTGAACTTTCCCAGCAGAAGTCTAGATGTAGCTGTGATCCTGTTTCTGTGACTGTTTGGATCACATAAGTCTCCTCTGTGACCTGAATTTCCAGTCCTGCTTAAGATAATTAAACCTTAAGAATATGAAAATCTTTATTTTGGCTTGTTTCATTTTGCTCCAGATTAAAATAAAGCAGCAGCTTCTTCAAACTTCATCCGGTAGCCCAGGTACCTAATATATTCAACTTCAAAAGGTTATAAAGCTGCTGTATTTTTGACAAAGAATTGCTATTATAAGAAAAATTTATTTTTCCTTAAGATTTTTTGAAATTGCAGGCTGTACCAATTATACTTTTATTTTACTTCTAAATGCCTTAATGAAAGAAATATGCAAAACATCAGCAGCTATGAAACAGTAAGCCTGTGTAGATACCTTGGGGAATTTATTTTATTATGAATTTATTATAAGTATAAATATGTTTTTGTAGCTGTAGCATTTGAAGCCCTCTGGCTGTAAGGGGCAAAATGCTTTCTTTTTAACTATTATTTATAAGGGGCAATTTTCTTTAAAGGTCTTTTTTAAAATGTGCTTTCTTATTAACATTTCACTCCAAGCATTAATTTTTTTTTTTACAAATTCACATTTTAAAATTGATATCTAGTGATTAATGATTCTTCTCTTTCTCCTCTAATGCCATTTTCCTCATGGTATTCATGCATATGTAAAGTTCCTCAGCTCTGGAACCAGCTCTGCCCCGACTACAGGCAAGTACTTTAAATTCTTTGTGTATTTTCTCTGGTTGTCTCCAACATGCCAGTCAAGAAACAGAACATGAGCTACTCGGGAGGCTGAGGCAGGAGGATTGATTGAGTCCAGGAGTTAGAGGTTGTAGTGAGCTGTGTTTGCACCACTGCACTCCAGCTCGGGAGACCATCCTGGCCAACATGGTAAAACCCTGCCTCTACTAAAAAAAAATACAAAAGATTAGCTGGGTGTGGTGGCACACACCTGTAGTCCCAGCTAATTGGGAGGCTGAGGAAGGAGAATGGCTTGAATCCGGGAGGCAGATGTTGCAGTGAGCCATGGTCATGCCACTGCACTCCAGCCTGGGTGACAGAGAAAGATTCCACCTCAAAATAATAATAATGATAATAATAATAATATTTATATTGTTGTATCATGACTCACAATTGCACTGTGGACTGCGTGCGCCTGCTTACTCTAATAATAAAGCTATCCATTATAAAACACATAAATTGTATTTTATATTGCTATTATTAGGGAGAAGGAAGTCTAAGGTAAGAATTTATTCAAAAGTTGATAATTTGAGGATCCACCTTTATTTATCATCATCATCTCCTGTGCTCAAATAATCCCCAAGGGAAATCCCAGTCATAATTTAATAGCTTTGCATCTTTGGGGCATTTTATAAACTCTGCTAATCTCAGGGTCCCACGCAATTGTGTTTAGGATATCCGCCCCAAACAAGGTTTTTATTACTGGAGGGCATGTGAAGTGGAATGATCCAGCCCTGGTCTGGGCACATACAGACATGCTCAGCACCCAGGTGTTACCTGCCCATCCACTTACTTTTCTCAAGTGAAACAATCGTGCTGCCTTTTAAGGTCCTAGTGCATATTATCACTAAGTAAATTTAACAGAGAAGTGTAATGCTTTCTAGGGGGCTTTACATGATACCAAAGAGTCTGAAAAAAGTGAAGTCCAAATTAATGATCCATAATCGTAGAAAGAAAGATAACTCTTATTTGGAGACAGGGAGCCCGGCATCGTGGTTCCTACACCACGGCAAATGCGATCATCCCTAGAATTCTGTAGAATATCAGAAAATAAACCCAAACACTGCTTATATTTCTGCCACAGGCTTTCAAAATGTGATTTTTATCCTAAAGGTAAAATCCACAGAGGCAACAAAGTAGCAAATACGCCTAAGCTGCTTTTAAACTGTATTCCTTCGGGGAAGACGTGAAAGTACAGAATTAAAACGCTTAGCTTGTTTGTAAAGAAATTAAAGACCTCATAAAGGTACCATGTTTTACTTTGAGAGAGGGAAACAGATGTTTCATTTGTAACTGGAACAACAGTCACCCACACTTCAAAGGGGGGTTGAAAATACTTCAAACAGCAGGCAGCCGCCTTAAGCAGTTTCCACCTGCAAGCTGCTCCTGCCATTCATTCCCTTTCCTCCAGCAGGATTGTGAGTCAGGCACTGGGGCAACAAAGCAGCGGGAAGCTTCCTGGGAATGATGGGACCAGCTTGTGGAGAGGCAGCAGGAAAGTCTCACTCGTCCACTCTGAAAGTGCCCCTAGGTTTTCTGCAGCTAGGATCAAGTCACATGCAGATCACCCTCTTTGTCCCTTAGTGAACTATGCATCCTCTCTTCACATCCAAACCTACCATTCCTCCTGCAAATATTTATCAGGTAAATTAGGAAATGTCATCATTCTGTGTATCCAGAGGCTATGGAAATTACACGTAAATACCCCAAACTGAAAATCACAGCTTCTCTGTGCTAGTTTGTAAGTTGGAATCAAATCTAGCTTCCAACAGAATGCAAGAACTGCAAAATATAAACTCTTAAAACATCCAGTTTTATTCTGCCAAATTTGCTGGTTAGTTGGTGGTGGGATCTATTATTGTAAAATAAGGGACAGGTGTGTGGCACATTGTCCTCTTGTTCCTGTATCTGAAGGAACATTTAAATCAGGAAACCTAAGCAGATGTAGAAGCAAACAAAAAACCCGTGCTCTCTCGGTTCAGAAATGAGCCTCTGTATATACATGTCATTTAAAAAGATTTAGTTGATAAAGATTGTATATACTCAAGGTGTGCCATATCCTTGGATACATATTGTGTAGGATTTTCACAATCCAGTTAATTACCACATCCACCGCCATCCATGCTATGCATTAGAGCTCCAGGACTTGTCCCTCTTATAACTCAAATTTTTTACCCTTTAAGCCTCATCTCCCAGTTCTTCCCGACTCCCTGTAACCATGGTATCCACCCTTCTGCTCTCTATTTCTATGAGTACAACAATTTTAGATGCTACATGTAAGTGTGATCATGCAGTATTTGTCTTTCTGTGCCTGGCCTGTTTCACTTGACCTAATGTCCTCCAAGTTAATCTATGTTGTTGCAAATGGCAGGATTTCCTTGCATTTTTAATAGCTGAATAATATTCCATTGCATGTGTATACATATTTTAAATTATCTTGTGGAAAATGTAAACTATGGAACCAAAGGTGGAGATGGGATCTTAATATGCTAAAATCAACACACCACTATTATTCAGAAGAATATAACAGAATTCTGACAACATAACATTCACTATGTGTAGGATATAATTAACTCAGAGATTCACTGCTACCAGACCACACAACGAGAAATGCTGAGGGAAGTTGTCCAGGCTGGGGAATACAGATCTGGAGAAACAAGATCTATGAGTATTGAAATGATGAGTATTGAAAATGGCAACAATTTGTATAACCCGAAGATGCCTTTATTTCACATATATTACTCAACAATTTTTTGTTAAATATAAAATTCTGATTTGACTGTTTTATTTCTTTTATTTGTATTTTTTTCTTTTCTTTTGGTATTTTGTTCAGAATTTCTACTTGTTCTATTTGTTGGTTTGTTAAAAGATCACTCCTCCATGGCTGGGCAAGGTGGCTCATGCCTGTAATCCTAGTACTTTGGGAGGTCAAGGCTGGTGGATCACCTGAGGTCAGGAGTTTGAGAACAGCCTGGTCAACATTGCAAAACCTTGTCTCTACTAAAAATAAAAAATTAGCTGGGCATGGTGGTGCATGTATGTAGTCCCAGCTACTGGGGAGCCTAAGGCAGGAGAATTGTTTGAACTTGGGAGGCAGAGGTTGCAGAGAGCCGTGATCACGCCACTGCACTCCAGCCTGGGCGACAGAGCAACACTCCATCTCAAGGAAAAAAAAAAATTAAATCACTCCTCTATATCTGAAATATAACTTCAAATACTGGTATTTGACAAAAAGCATAAAATTGTTCATTGAATATTACATATATAAATCTGTTAGATAAAGAGCCAACCGAAGCAAGATGACATGCACAGTTGCCCTTGTTAAAACAGCCACTTGAAGCAGTTACATAACAAAACTCAGAATGACAGAACGGTGTGTACAACTTAGGATTTGTAATGAAGAATGAGAATACAATTATATGAAGAACGTGCAGAAATAAGCAAGAGTCCCAGAAAGAAAGAGATGCCACCCTGAAATGGAGCAATTGTGGGGGGTTGATAAAGGGATGATATGCGTGGAGAACTAGTGACAGGTGCAAAATATCCCAGGGTTAGCAAAAGAGAGGGACTGATGCCTTCCTGAGGAAGTGAAGACAAGTCGAGGGAGGAAGGTCTGTTGCTGGAGCGACAGCTCTAGGAGAGGCGTCTCCTGCGGATGGTCACAGCTGCCATCAAGCACTCTGCTCTGCAGCTCCACCTGCTGGTGCCTCCCATTACTTGAGCATGACCACACTTTGGAGGGAACACAGCCACGCCCACCCTGCCCATCACATCAGCGCCCCAGGCCCAGGGCAGAGGAAAGAAGGGTGCGCCGCTGATCCAGCCAGCTCAACAAATTACACCCAGAACAAACTATGAGCTTGCCCTAGTTTCCAGAACTAGAGCAAAATACTAAAGCCCAGAAGAACTTAGTTTCTCAATGTCCATAAGGAAAGAACAGTGAAATTTACATTACTTTCTTCATTGTGTCTATTCAGCAAGTAGATAGCTCTTTTTCCTTATTTTCCGTTTCTAGAGGTGCTAATGGTATCCCTTTGTACGTAGCTATATATGCAAGATTCCACTGAATAATATATATGCTTTAAATCTCTGCAGACCTAGATACTAAGGAAATATTTATTGACTAAATTAATGAATAAGTAGAAAGAAATGCAACACAAACATTTATAACTATTATAATGCAATAGGACTATCTAGCAAATTACTTATGTAATCATATAAAAAATACAATATTTCTGGACAGGTGTGGTGGCTTACGCCTGTAATCCCAGCATTTTGGGAGGCCGAGGTGGGCAGATCACCTGAGGTCAGGAGTTCGAGACCAACCTGACCAACATACTGAAACCCTGTCTCTACTAAATATACAAAAATTAGCTGGGTGTGGTGGCATGCCTGTAATCTCAGCTACTTGGGAGTCTGAGGCAGGAGAATCACTTGAACCCGAGGCGGAGGTTGCAGTGAGCCAAGATCACGCCATTGCACTCCAGCCTGGGCAAAAAGAGCAAAACTTCATCTCAAAAAAAAAAAAAAAAAAAAAAGAAATATATGTGTGTATATATACACACACACACAATATATATATATATATAATATTTCTATATACATGTGATAGAGCATATATAATCTAGCTAGACATAGACATCTGCACCTTACTACATTCACTGATGCTTCAAGGGCTCGGGAAGGAGGCATTGGTTATGCCCTCTACCCCTACTTCTGTCTCTTCTCAAATAAGGACAGGCTTCTTCCAGCTTCTGCTCTGTCCACACACTGCTAATCCCAGTGGCCAGGGACTCAGAGCTCACCGAACTGTGTGGTCAGTAGAGTTTGGGGTTAGGACGCAGTGTATACAGCCGCCTTCTTTCACTCATTGATAGGAGGTCCACAGCCTCTTTTCCAACCTTCTCTCCCTGCTCCTGCCTTAGGGACAGGTGTCCAGCTGCGGAGGACACTCAGCCCTGCTCCTTGCCTTCCGTGTCTCCCTGTTCCTGCCTTAGGGACTGGTGCCTAGGCGGGGTGGACACTCAGCCCTGCTCCCTGCCTTCCTTCTCTCCCTGTTCCTGCCTTCGGGGCAGGTGGCCAGGCGGGGAGGACACTCAGCCCAGCTCCCTGTCTTGTCCTGCTCCTGCAAGTGCCCTGTGCTGACTCTGGGTGATGAGATGCTAGGGTGCTCAGTGGAGCCTGCTTCCCCAAGCCTGGGATGCCACCCCAGATCTGAGGGTGACCTAGGCAAAGACTGAAGGGGAGGGAAGGAGAGGCCTGCTGTACACTGGTTCTGGCTGCATTTTCCAGGCCAACTTTTCACAGTGGCTGAAAAGGCAAACCCAGTTTCACTTGCTGTTGATAAAATGGATACTTTCTTTGCCAAGCTGTATCACTCAGTAGACCTGGGAAGAAACAGAATATCAGAATGGAGGGACAGGGAATGGGACCCTCAAATTTCTAAAATTTTTTACAAACTTCTAAATTTCTAAAATGTTTTACAAATTTCTAAAAGTTTTTACAAATGATTTAACTTTTACCAAGTCATGATTACAGCTAGAAAATCCTAAACTTCCTTTTCAACTCTAAAAATCTGTAAATCTACAAATTGTTAAAGTGGGAAAATATTTCCTCAAATAGAAATGAGACAAAAAGATTATTGGCTGGGTGAGGTGGCTCACGCCTGTAATCCCAACACTTTGGGAGTCTGAGGTGGGTGGATCACCTGAGGTCAGGAGTTTGAGACCAGCCTAGCCAACATGGTGAAACCCCATCCCTACTAAAAATACAAAAATTAGTTGGGTGTGGTGGCGTGTGCCTGTAATCCCAGCTACTCAGGGGGATGAGGCAGGAGACTCGCTTAAACCCAGGAGGCAGAGGTTGCAGTGAGCTGAGATCACACCACTGCACTCCAGCCTGGGTAACAGCATGAGACTCCAACTCAAAAAATATGTATTAATTATTGTTAATAATGATTACATATTAGCATATGTTTATTAAAATATACTAAATATCAATAGTCTAATAGCTCACATTAAAATATTTTCAGCAGTATTTTGGAAGATCACTCTTTTGTAAGGTTTTATATGGTCTTCATTTTTAATCCAACATCACTGGTTGACTTTTCCCCAGATATTTTCATATAATCCCCACGAACACTGTCATGAATTAATAATTAAAATATATAATCATGTTTTAATTCCTTGCTTGTTTCCCTAAATTCCTTGCTATTTATTCATGGACAACAGAGCATTATATTTGCATTTTAATTAACTTTTTTGTAGTTAATACTCATTCGTTATTGCCTTTGTATCTGTTCACAAACAACAGCTACTCCCTAATCTATACGTGGACTCCATGATGGCTTTATCTTATAATTTCTCATTCAGTGGAGGAAGCATTTAGAGGTTTTCTTTCTTTCTTTGCCAAATATTTTAATTCACGGCTTATACTTCAGCAATGCTCACCCTATTAACCTGCAAAACCCACTGTTTTTCCACTTAAAGTTCAGATAAGCCTGTGGAGTTTGGGGGGCCACAAGGAAATTAGTGGGGCGCTAATCATGAGAAACACACTCACCCATCCAAACCCAAACAATGGACTTAGAGGCAGGAAGAAAAGCGAAAGTGAGACTTTTAATAACGGTCTTGCAAGATCGGCCTCTGGTGGGCAGGCACGCTCAGTACAGTTACAAGAAGCCGTTCAGCCCCCAGTGAGCAGGTCCCTCCTCCGCTTCCTAATAGGCTGAGCACTCCAGGGCCACAGTGTTCCCAGACGTCACCTATTGGTCGTTGGGTTGGGGCTTTTAGGTGTTTCCTTTACGGTTGGCTCGCTGCATTTTGTTGCATCCCATAATGCTTTGCAACCACAGTCAGCTCGGGGACTTTTTAAGTATTTGACTTATGACCTAGGTAGTCAGGCCAGCTGATGAGAATAGATAAAGCGAGCTATTTTGCAGGCTAGTAAGCTTTCATTCTCGACTAAACTCTTGGGTTTGGGTGAGGGCAACTAAGAGTCCCCCCAGCCCCCCACAAGCAGGCTCCGGCTGCGAAAGGAGGAGCCTAGTACATTCCGTTCTTCCGTAGTTTGCAGGCCCAACCCTATTCGAGGCACTTTTTTCTTGGAAATGAGCCATCATATACATTATTTCCTACATAACCAAACCCCTTAAGTGAGTTAATCATGCTCTCACTTTGCACAATAAGATCTTTTCATTTGATGATATGCAGAATCAATATCACTTCAATGTAAATTATAATCTATAGCTTTCTTTGGTTATGGACCCTCAGTCTGCAGGGCAGCTAGAGCTTCTTCTTTTTGTTTTTATTTACTTTTTTCTTAGTGATAGATCAATTCTGTGACATTCCTGAAATATGGCCTTGTGCAACTTCAGCCTCATTATCTTCAATAAAGTCCACAAATGCTGCAGTCAATAATAACACCCAGCTAGACTGGTCAATACATGGGCTGTAGACAGGTTTTGAAAGGCTTTTATAAACACTGGATTTAAAATAAAAGCAGTTTTATTATCTGCTTATCCAAGACCATATCTCATTTAATTTTTAAAATATTAAAACCATAACCACGCAAATATAAAATAAAACCATGCCAAAGATTTTATTTAGCTCAATTAATGAGCAAACCAGTGAGGTGTTAAAACTAGTTCACACTCTGGGAGGCCAACGTGGGCAGATCACGAGGTCAGGAGTTCGAGATCATCCTGGCCAACATGGTGAAATCCCATCTCTACTAAAAATACAAAAATTAGCTGGGCCTGACGGTGCATGCCTGTAATCTCAGCTACTTGGGAGGCTGAGGCAGGAGAATCGCTTGAACCTGGGAGGTGGAGGTTGCAGTGAGCCGAGATCATCCCACTGCACTCCAGCCAGGGTGACAGAGTTAGACTCTGTCTCAAACAAACAAACAAACAACAACAACAAAAAAACTAGTTCAAACATCCTTTGGGAGGCAGGAAATATAGAGACTATTTAATAAAGGATTATTAGGATACGACTTCTGTGCTATATTCAAACCTGGTTTATGAGATCATCCTCTGGGTTATCTTCCCTATTGGGCAAAAATTATTTGCATCTCTCCCAGAAAAAAATAACTTTATAAATTACTCTCTTTCCCTGCAATGTCAGAAAATAGCCCATTCAATTTAAATAAAAATCAATTGAAGTCTTAAGCCTAAGAGCACCTTTTTACAAGTTTCAGACAATTTTTCTGACCAAGTACTTTTAACAAGTAAAAAGAAAAAAAAAAATAGTATATCACAACAAGGAAATGGTGGCTTCTGTGGTAAACCAGTCAGTGCCAGACCCATCCAAACAGGAAACCCGGGTCTCCCTCAAGCTTCCAGTTACTTTGTGAAAACATATTCCCAGTGCTGTCAGAGCTCTTATTTTCTTTTTAATTTTAGAAAACAGAAGTGTTTTTGAAAAAGGTTTTATTTGTAAAATACCATGAAGACCAGAGAAACCCCATATCTCTTGGGTTTTTTTGGGCCCCAATTTTCATCTCTTAAACAGCTCTGAATAAACCTACCCTGGAGGAAGCTTTGTCCTGTGAGATGATAAACTTTCAGTTAACTTTTAACAATGCTCTTGTTTGCCAGAATCTGCCTCCTCCGTGTGTTGTTATTATCCCCAAAGGCAAGTTAGCAAATTAGACATTCACAATATTTACTTTCATGCAGTCGCCTTGGCTTTCTTGAAACCTGAGCACTCTAAACCTACAGTCAAAGCTGTAAAGTCTCCATTCTTTCCGGGTCTGTTTCTTGACCGGGTTTTCTGATGCTCCTAAAAGTGTTGGTCCCTGATGCTGGGAAAAACATGGATCCCTATGGCTGGTTGAAAATCCCTGGCTTTCTTCTGTGGAGAAGCTTTGGACATTTGAGAACAAATACAGAGCTCAGGTCTCACAGCAGAGTGGAGAGTCTGATGAATGGTCCAGCCTCATATCAAACACCAGGGATGTCTCCAGTGAGGTACCATTTTGGTACACCAGTGCCCTGGGCTTGCTGGGTTCCGGGGCAGATTGTTGAGGATGGGGAATCAGCTGCTAACACTCAAACCACCATGCTCATTCAGTAGGCAGGGAGTTTTGTAAGTGTGTTCTCAGACCAAACCGAGGGTCAGGCTGCCTCTTCTCAGGGCCCAACAACGAGATGCAGATGAACTGAGAAAGAAGAGAGTAACTGGGTACAGGGAGATGGCCAGGAAAATATCTCCAGACCAACCCAAAATTACAGAGTTTTCCAGAGCTTATGTACCCTCCAAGCTATATGTCTGCGTGCAAGTGTGCCTGCATCTAAAGACGTAAGTGATGAGCTACTTCTAATCTATAACTAAGGTCTGAGTCCTGAAGACCTTCCTCTGGAGCCTCGGTGAATCTACTTAATCTGGATGGGTCCAGGTGTTGGGGTGATCACCCTTATCTTGTCTCTTGCTAAATCATAGAGGTTTGGAGAGTTCCGTTAGACCTCAATCAAACTTGTTTGTGGAGGTCTGGGGAGTTTCTTCAAACCTCCAATAAAAACTTGTTTAATCCTAAACAGATCCTGTCAAGAATTCCTTTGAGCCAGGCATGGTGGCTCACACCTGTGATCCCAGCCCTTTGGGAGCCGAGGCGGGCAGATCACTTGAGGTCAGGAGTTCAACACTAGCCTGACCAACATGGTGACACCCTATCTCTACTGAAAATACAAAACTTAGCCTGGCGTGGTGGTGCATGCCTGTAATCCCAGCTGCTTGCGAGGCTGAGGCAGGAGAATTGCTTGAACCCAGGAGGCGGAGGTTGGAGTGAGCCGAGATCGCGCCATTGCGCTGCAGCCTGGGCAACAAGAGTAAAACTCTGTCTCCAAAAAAAAAAAAATTCCTTTGTTATCTTGTCATGCTGCAAGGCCCAGGAAAGTCCTAGGCAAAACTCTTGATGGGATTTGTTACATTCCAGCCTTTGTATGAGGGCAATAGCTCTTTTAGCTTTTAATATTTAACTTAACCACTCAGTCAGTGCTGAAATGGTTGTTACGGAGACCTGGCCTGCCACAGGTGGAGAAAGGGTCACATTCTCCCATAAAGACCCACCATGGGGCTTTCTTAGTAAAACGTATTCAGAAAGACAGACAACTAGCCTCTCCTCAGGACGTCACATGGACCCCCCTGTCAGCAAGACAAGGGCTATCTCTTCTAAAGGAAGTTCCTGCTTCCAAGTTGTCCTCTCTTGGGAGCAGTAGATCCATATCTTTCAAAGTGACTCCTTCTCTTATCTGTTTAATTCAGACCATCTAAGTCATGTAGCAGGTATGTAATTTGTGTCACGTGACTACTATTACCAGTTAGCTGAGTGTCAGTATCGTTGGCTGTAACAAATAATTTGGAATTCCTCTATCACATCATATCAAAAACCGTGCCCTGGCATAGACCACCTCTGTATGATCCAAAGGCAGAAATGAAAAAGTAATCACACCCATCTCACTGTACAGCAGGCTCTTCTAACACTGTGAGCTTTCTTAAATCAACCACAGAGGATGTGCTCCCCGCCAGCTGTGACGTCTTCAGTTTCTCCGTCGGATTCATGACACCAGGTATTTTTTAATTTCAAAATAATTTGAGAAGCATTGCTCAGATTATCCAGTGACAGTAAATACAAAAAACTGGAAAGAAAAAAATGGAGACCAGGAATTACATTTTCATTTATATGCCAGTATCTATTGAACTTTGAATTTGTACCCAAACACAGGTCTTGCTGATGGATACAGTGGGGTTCACAAAAGATAAAACCCATACCTTTGTGGAACTCATTTCTAACAGGGAAGATAAACAGAATATACAATATAAATTCAGCAATTGAGCATTCTTGTCTTGAAATACATGTACTCACTGAAATATTTATTACACATTCCTCAAGCGGTTCTTCAATTTTGTTTTTCATTCTCTCAATGTCTGGTTCAGACTATCATCTCTCTCCTTCCTTAACATTGCCAACCAGAATTCCAGTTTTTAGTGGACTTAGGAAATACCAATTTGTCTTCTAGTTAAGCAAATAACAAATTAACGAGTAAAGAGCTGAGGACTAAACTCTGATTTTTTTGTTTGTGTTTTTTGTTTTTTTATCTTGCCCAAATTCCTACCTAAGGAGTCTGGAGAGTCATGCCTTACAAATCATAAATTCTCATCAGATAGGTTTTATTTAATCCATGATTTACTTTCCAACCTGACTCTGGCATAACAGTACGAGACAAAGAAGAAAATCAAAATATTTTACCCCAAAATATGTTTCTTTGCCATATTTTGAAATGGCCCTGCAAAGCTGTTCTTTAAGGCGGAAAATTTGCATCTGTAAAGAATCTCTGTTAACGAAGCTAGATCTTTTTCTTTCAGACCCTCCCAATCCTAAACAGATTAACTAAGATCTGAATAGGAAATATTTGTCATCTATTGTCTCTAAGGGCAGCCACTATAAGACTTCAGAAGAACTTTGGTCTCCACAATGTTTATCTTAACCTGAACATTCCCTTTCCGTCAATCCAAGGTCTTTAGACAAACTCAACCAATTATCAACCAGAAAATGTTTAAATTTACCTATAGCCTGGAAGCTCCCAGCTTTGAGTGGTCCCACCTTTCAGGACCAAACCAATGTATTTCTTAATGTATTTGATTGATGTCTCATGCCTCTTTCAATTGTATGAAACCAAGCTGTGCCCCAACCTCCTTGAGCACATGTTCCCAGGATCTCCTGAGGGCTGTGTCAAGGGCCATGGTCACTCATATTTGGCTCAGAATAAATCTCTTCAAATATTGTACAGAGTTTGACTCTTTTCATTGACAGAGCAAATAACAAAACATCACTTTCTACACAGTTAAGTGCCATAGAGTACCATTCACTGCCATGGAACAGATTTTCAAGCTGACTGACCCTTTAAAGTTGTGTTTGTTAGTAGCTTACAGAATTTACAGTCCTACAGACTTACATAGCATCTTTTTGCTTCTGGCGTCACTAGGGTATGTCTGATCTCAATGAGATTTGCTTCCAAGTTCTGCCCAAGGTTAGGCACTATCAGGCTGGTAACTTCTTTCCTACAGACCCCTAAAAGAGCTTATTAAATGTCACTGGTGCCTTTAACTGTATTGCCTGCTTCGGACCTCACAAGCTCTCCATCTTTTCACATGCCTAATCAGACATGACTCTCCTTTTCTACACTTCCATTTTATTTGCTTTCTTTATTGGTCAATGAACATAAATTCAATTCCTAATCAATGCTTAAGGGAAGATAGTATATCTTGCCATTATAAAAATCACAGGTTGATTTGATTAACAACGCTTGGCAAAAAATTGAAAATTAAGTTTAAGAAAGACTAATGTCGGGTTGCTTGTTTACAAAATGGGAACCAAAGTTCCCATTTTAAAACTTTATAATAAAAAATAAAATTAGATAATGCAATTCCTCAACAGATGTGTTACTGCAAACATATGTCTCTACACCTGATTCCTCAGGGAAAACATCTCCCCACAGTGTGCTATAAAATATCATTTTCTATGTGATGTAAAAAAATTTTAGGCCAGGTGCAATGGCTCAGGCCTGTAATCCCAGCACTTTGGGAATTCTAGGTGGGTGGATTACTTGAGGTGAGGAGTTCGAGACCAGCCTGGCCAACATGGTCAAATCCTGATTCTACTAAAAATACAAAAGTTAGCTGGCGGCAGAGGCCCGTGCCTGTAATTTCAGCTACTAGGGAGGTAGAAGCAGGAGAACTGCTTGAACCTGGGAGGTGGAGGTTGCAGTGAGCCAAGATCATAGCACTGCACTCTAGCCTGTGTGACTGAGACTCTGTCTCAAAAAAAAAAAAAAAAGAAGAAGGACAGAAAAGAAAAGCCAATTGTAGGTTATACAATAGTGAGTTGAATGTGGAGGTTGCTATCCTTGTGACCTCTGGAATAATGGCTGGCAATCATTTACCTAGGCCTACATGTTAGCAGAATTCACTTCCCTCATATCCCCCTAACCTGGGAGCCTTTCATGTAGTCTGAGGAAGGGTAGTTATGATTTAAACTATAAACTAAATTTCTCCCAAAATTAGCTTGGCTCAAGCCAAGGAATGGCCAAGGGCAGTTTGGAGGCTAAACCAAAGATGACTGTTGGTTAGATCGAATCTCTCACTGTCGGTTATAATTTTGGCAGAGGTGGTTTCACTGACCCCATTTCTCTGGGTTGTACCCCTTAAAGTGAATTATATTCCAGCCCTTGCTGTTAGGCTTTCCTGGGACACTTTTAAATATGATGCAATGACTAAAGTCTTCAATATGATTCCTCTAGGGCACCAGAGTTCTGTAAACTGGGTGGAGGTGAAAACTTGTTTTCTAGAGTTCTTTGATTTTTGTAGGTTCCATTCCTCATAAGTCCCTTCATTCAGAAAGTTGGGAAAAGGAGTTGACAACTCCAAGATCAATATCACACTCTCTAAGTCCGACCCCGAGCACAAGAGAAGTAAAACATGTCAGAGATAAGCTCTCTCACCCAATTCCAGTTAAGTTACTCACTTGATTAATTGATGTTCATCTGAACCCAATTTCGGTCTTTCTCTGAATTTCTAAAACCTTTCTCTGTGCTCTCTGAAAGTATCCGTTGATTATCAGCCAAAGTTGCCATATCTTCAACACTTTCTCTGAAGGCTTTCTTCCCCTTATCTAACCTTACTCTCACCAAAGGACTTTACTTCTCTTCCACCCTCTAAAGCCAGCACCTCTAAGACCCCCTCCCACACCCTGAGGCCTTGGCAGTGGAGTCCACAAGTTGTTTGCTTGTTGTTGCTGTTTTCACACCATTTTTCCTCCAGCCTCTCTAAACCACTCTATGTCATCATTTGATATAAGCAATTCATTTTGAGTTAACATAAAATGAAGATTTGTTATGTCATTGCTCACATTCAATAAAACGTTACCATTTGCCTTATGAATGGCAGTTGTTAAGGGCTGTTTGCAGTTACCTCAGTGAGGAAGACGTATATTAACAATTACATACATTTAATTGTTGAGCCTTTGGGTTTAACCTTTTAAATAATATTTCTTCCATAAAATAGCCTTCCTCATTTTGTTTTTGTCAGCACATTTTATATCCCTTTAAATGGCCCCCTTTTGTATTGCCCCTGATAAATCCTTAATTTGTGTCCAAATGCTTTAAAAGCTGCAATCACTCATCCGCTGAACCAGCCTTTATACCAGACCTGTGTAAAGTGCTGAGGAAGCAAAAGTCTGGAGACACATAAAATGGGCTGAGCACCTTCCCAGCGTGGGCTTGCAGCTTTACTTATGTGTTACAGATAAAAATTATCTCCCCAGGCCGGGCGTGGTGGCTCACGCCTGTAATCCCAGCACTTTTGGAGGCCGAGGTGGGTGGATAACAAGGTCAAGAGATCAGGACAATCCTCACCAACATGGTAAAAACCCTGTCTCTACTAAAAATACAAAAACTGGCCAGGTGTGGTGGTGCACACCTGTAGTCCCAAATACTCACGAGGCTGAGGCAGGAGAATCACTTGAACCTAGGAGCCAGAGGTTGCGGTGCGCAGAGATCGCACCATTGCACTCCAGCCTGGCAATTGAGTGAGATTCTGTCTCCAAAAAAAAAAAAAAGTTATCTCCTTGTGATTCCTCTTTCTGGGAAACTGCCCCTGACCTATCCTACGTGGTTGGGTGGAGCTGGCCCTGTCACCATTACCTGGCTCACATCCCGCCTGGAGACCACAGGGACGGAAACAAGCTGCAGACCCACCAACCAGACCTTGCTCACCTCTCTCTTCAGAACTGACTTGTGATTTCTGACTGTCTTTGGGATTGCATGTGTGAAATGAAAGATCTTAGCCAAAGTAAATTTAGCAGAGTTTAACTGAGCAAAGAACAGTTCGTGAATTGGGCAGCCTCCCGAGCCAGAGGAGGTTCAGAGAGACTCCATCCGGCACAGCTATGTGGTGGAAGATTTATGGGCAGACGAAGGAAAGTGTCGTACAGCAAGTTGAAGTTGAGGCACAGACAGCCAATTGATTACAGCTCAGCATTTGCCTTCTTTGAACATGGTGTCAAAAGTTGGCCCCCTTTTATTGGCCAAAACTTGATGATTGTTACAAGAATTGAAACTGCCTTTGCAAAATTATGACTGAGACAGTGAAAGAGATCCAACTTAATTGATTCTATCTTGCTTCTAACCTCCAAGTTGTCCTTCGTCATTCCTGGGTGTAGGCTGAACTAACTTTGGGAGGAACTTAGTTTATAGTTTATAGTTTAAAGCCAAGATGATAGCAGCCCTTTCCCAAAGCAGACTTTCTTCTTGCCTGGAGACCAGATGGTCTTTGTAGGACTCACATTAGCCATGAGATTAGAAATTATGGTTTAGGAGTCACTCAGCTGGAGGCTACAAGATTCTGACCCTCCCTACACTGCTCCTAAGATCAGTGCTTGAGAGATTTCACAGACCCTGCACTTGATGGATCTGCTGGTACCACCAAAATTGATAAGCTGGCTCATCTGATCTGGCCCCACCCAGGAACTGACTCAGCACAAGACAGCTTCCTCTCCCTGTGATTTCAGCCGTGACCAGTCAGCACTCCCGACTCACTGGCTTCCCTCTACCCACTAGGTTATCCTTAAAAACTCTGCTCCCTAAAACTCGGAGAGACCCATTTGAGTAACAGTGAAACTCCAGTCTCCTGCACAGCCATTTCTGTGTGAATTACTCTTTCTCTATTGCAATTCCCCTGTTTTGAGAGATCAGTTCTGTCTAGGCAGCGGGCAAGGCGAAGCCACTGGGTGGTTACAGAGTAGGATACTGTCTGTTTAAACCTCCATTTAGGTTACAGTTCATGAAGTACAGAGAAAACTTTAGGACTGAAATAAAGTATGTAAGAAGGCAGCTTCAGGCTAAACTTAACAGGTGAAAACTGACAGTTCAATACAACCTGGAAATACATTTTTTTTTTTTTTTTGAGATGAAGTCTGGCTCTGTCACCCAGGCTGGAATGCAGTGACATGGCCTAGGCTCACTGCAACCTCCGCCTCCTGGGTTCAAGGGATTCTTCTATGCCAGTCTCCCGAGTAGCTGCGATTACAGGTGCTTGCTACCACGCCTGGCTACGTTTTGTATTTTTAGTAGAGACGGGGTTTCACCATGTTGGTCAGGCTGGTCTCGAAACCCTGACCTCAGGTGACCCGCTTGTCTCAGCTTCCCAAGGTGCTAGGATTACAGACGTGAGCCACAGCGCCCTGCCAGAAATACTCTTTCTGTCATGTGCGTCCGTGTGAAGAGACCAAACAGGCTTTGTGTGAGCAATAAAGGTTTTTTTTTTTTTTTTGAGACGGAGTCTCGCTCTGTCACCCAGGCTGGAGTGAGTGGCGCGATCTCAGCTCATTGCGAGCTCCGCCTCCCGGGTTCACGCCATTCTCCTGCCTCAGCCTCCCAGTAGCTGGGACTACAGGCGCCGCCACCTCGCACGGCTAGTTTTTTTGTATTTTTTAGTAGAGACAGGGGTTTCACCGTGTTAGCCAGGATGGTCTCGATCTCCTGACCTCGTGATCCGCCCGCCTCGGCCTCCCAAAGTGCTGGGATTACAGGCTTGAGCCACCGCGCCCGGCCACAATAAAGCTTTTTAATCACCTGGGTGCAGGCGGGCTGAGTCCGAAAAGAGAGTCAGCGAAGGGAGATAGTGTGGGGCTGTTTTATAGGAATTGGGTAGGTAAAGGAAAATTGCAGTCAAAGGGGGGTTGTTCTCTGGCAGGCAGGAGTGGGGGTTACAAGGTGCTCAGTGGGGGAGATTTTTGAGCCAGGATGAGTCAGGAAAAGGAATTTCACAAGGTAATGTCATCACTTAAGGCAAGGACCGGCCATTTTCACTTCTCTTGTGGTGGAATGTCATCAGTTAAGGCAAAGACAGGGTATTTTCACTTCTTTTGTAATTCTTTAGTTACTTCAGGTCATCTGGGCGTATACTTGCAAGTCACAGGGGATGCGATGGCTTGGCTTGGGCTCAGAGGCCTGACACTTTATCAACCTTGTTGGACATGGGGTCTATGTGCAGGAGGACAGGTCCTGTCGGGCTGCAGGGTCATCACTGGGGAGCTGGCTAGGAACACAGACGCTCAGGCATCCCCTTCCACCTAACCTGGCCTGAGCTGCCCGGTAACAAGCTCTCCAGCTGAGGCATGGACACATCGGAGTTAGAGAGGCCTTGATCTCAGGAGGTCAAGAAACAAAGCAAACCAACTAAATGAGGAAGACTACTTTGTGGAAGAAGCATTATAAAAAAAAAAAGTCAAACCATAAGGATCAATAATTACATGGACGTGATTGTTAATATATCTTTCTCATGAAACTAAATGAAAACAACCCACAAACCCTAGAAATGTCTGTTAATATCATTTCTGCTCTGAATACATCTATTTCAAAATCGAGTCTTTCCCAGATCTCCGTGTTAGGTCAGCTGACAAGCTGCCTTCGCGGATGACCGTCTGATGACTGTGCTTTCGTCGGTGACTCAGTGTCCTGATTACTGCACCAACCTTCTCCTGGAGTCCTCACAACGCCATGAAGGTGGATGTTATGTCTCCGCTGAATACAAAAGCAAACCAAATGACAGGAAGGAAAAGTTAAGTTGCAAAGTCGTCGCACATCTGAAATGTAGTGCAGAAGGCTTCCAAACAAAGGTTACCTGATTCCAAAACGTTGCTTTATACCTGTCCTATCTGTGACAGGAGGGAGGCCCAGTTTCCTAGAGACGGACCCAGCAGTCCTCATTCAGGCTGTGGCTCAGGAATATGTTCCCCAGGTAAGATCAGGATGGAGCCCCCGCCAGCCCGGTGTGGCCCCGCAGTCAGTAGCTGGAGTCTCTTAGGGGGAGAAGGGCAGTGTATTCATCTGAAGCTAACAGATCCGATTGGTTTCTTTTATATCTTATAACTGCAATCCCTTTTATATGTTAAACTCCCTCTAACAAAGCAAATGGTAACAGATGGTTCATTTTTTAACACAAATTCCGTTGAAAGATAAGGCAAAGAGAAGAAAGCCAATTTACGGATCTGATTTGCAGATTAAAGTAACTGTCATTTACTGGATTTAACCTTTTAAGACCATTCATCTCATAAAACCTGCATGCCAGAAATAAAGAGCATCTTCAAATGGAAAACTTCCAAGCATTTTCATTGTTATAAATTCACTTTTCAGTGAGTTTTTCTAAAAGATCATATCTACCTGAAGGCTTCCCTTCTTTCGCTGAAGGAGTGAGAAAGTTAACATCGCTGAAGAGAGGCTGAGGTTACGAACAAGGTTAATTCAGTTCTTTGAATGATTTATTATTGTCCATGGTTTCTTTCAATGAATTTTTTTAAAAGGAAAATTTACTAGGGATTTCAACTGCAAAAAAAAAAAAATCTCTTTACAGTTTCCCTACACATTTGATTTGGATTTTTCTTTTTAGGGGGACAGGGTGGGCGGGCAATTGTTTGCTTTTTTTTTTTTTTTCAAATAAATGATTGACCTACCAGGCGCGGTGGGTCACGCCTGTAATCCCAGCACTTTGGGAGGCCGAGGCGGGCGGATCACGAGGTCAGGAGATCGAGACCATCCTGGCTAACACGGTGAAACCCTGTCTTTACTAAAAATACAAAAAATTAGTCGGGCGTGGTGGCAGCGCCTGTGGTCCCAGCTACTGGGAGGCTGAGACAGGAGAATGGCGTGAACCCGGGAGGCGGAGCTTGCAGTGAGCCGAGATCGCGCCACTCACTCCAGCCTGGGGGACACAGCGAGACTCCGTCTCAAAAAAAAAAAAAAAAAAAAAAAAAGTGACTGACCTCAGGGAGATCCCCATCCAACTCGTTTCAGCGAATAGTTTTACCAAACTAATACCCGCTGCTGCACCTCAAACACACAGCAAGTAAAGAAACTGTTTACCTCATAGATGTTGAGGTCTTTGTATTTGTTTTTACAACCGTTAGCCTAAACTACGTGCTAGCCCTCCTTTAACCCTCCCTCCACATCTAATCCTTCAAGATTGGTTTGCTCTTCTGCAAAACATAGCTTAGACCATTTTACCTTGCTCAATACACACCCCAGACAAAGAGACCAACCTAGCCAGGCTGCAGTGCTGGCATAGTCTCAGAGTTGACATCATTCTGCCCCATTGTTTTGATTATGGAATTGCACAATTCCATAAGATTCTTTTAAAGAAGAAATGACTTAATGCATGCAAAGCAACTGAAGCAGGAACTTGAGCTTAGAAAACTGTAAATACAATTTGGCTTCCATTGTCATTTTGGTGGCTTGGGTCTGAGTGACCCTCCACCCCACCATTTGCCTTTCTCCCATTTCCCATCCCATACAGTTCTCGTGAATCTTCAGCACACCCATTTGTTTTGAGTGTTCAAACACATGAAAAGATATCTGGCAACTTCCCACTTCTTATGACTTCTCAGACACCTCGGGCCAGAGCTTCCCTTAGAGGTGGAAACTTCTCACTCATAAGGTATGGGACTAAATACCCTTTTGTCAGGTGGCTTTTTTTTTTCTGGTTATTAGATAGTAAAGAGCCATCTGTTATCCCAGCCAATTTCCTTTATGTCAAATCTGAAAATAAACTTTTCTTCTTTAAAAAATGCATGCATTTATTTTCCATTCCTATGTCTTCCCAAGAGAATTCGAACTCCTGGAGCTTGGGGCCAGGATGCACTGGACCAGGCTCAAGTTCACCCTCTCAATCAGAAAGAGCTAACTGATTTTCAGGAATTTTGTAAACCAGTTGTTAAGCATAATCATCATTAAAAATTATATCACAAAAATTAGCCAGGCGTGGTGGCGTGTGCCTGTAGTGCCAGCTACTCTGGAGGGGCTGAGGCAGGAGAATCACCTGAACCAGGGAGGTAGAGGTTGCAGTGAGCTGAGATGGCAGCATGTCAGTCCAGCCTGGGCAACAAGAATGAAACTCTGTCAACAACAACAACAAAATTATATAAATGAAAAATTACATAAACTATATGAAAAACAAACAAAACAAATACTCAGAATGCATGTCTTCCTGATTATGTTACTATCATCGATGCATTTGAGTCCACTGATGCCAATGGTGTCTGTTGGATGGAAGGAAGCACCTTGCAAGGCTGTTCCTTGTACGCAGAGTCTCTTCCCAGCTTTGCAGTCAGTGATGTCACGTGTGTGGCTTGACCCTGGCCATGGTGTGAAAATCAACAGCACAGAAATCACAGAAATCAGCAAATACCACAGTCAGGACTTTATTGTTTTGTTGTTTGACTAGAATGAGAAGAGTCAAGAAAAAATGTTAATTAGATTTAAGATATGTCATATTTATAGTTTTTACGTTGTGAAAATATTTTTTAAAAACATGGAGGCAATGTTTTTCCAGTGTTCAAAAATCGTTAGTTTTAGTCAGGATTCTGCAGAGAGATAGAAGCAACAGAGAGAGATGGGCAGGGATTGATTCGAAGATTGGCTGAGTCGATTATGGAGGGTGAGAAGTCCCAGGACAGGCCGTCCGCAAGGCGAAAACCCAGGGAAGCTGCTGCAAATGGCTCGGTTCAAGTCCAAAGGCCTCAGCACCAAGGAAACCAATGTGATAACTCTCAGTTCAGATCAAAGTCCTGGAAGCCTGCAAGACCTCTGATGTAAGTTCTGAATTCCAAAGGCCACAGGACTTGGAGTTCTGATGCCCAAGGGCTGCCCTTGCTCCAGAAGAGAGAACAACAATTTTTCCTCACTCTACTCTTTTTGTTTCATCTGGACCCCGGCTGATTGGATGGTGCCTTTCCACATTGAGGGTGGGTCTTCCCTTCTCAGCCCACTCACTCACAGGCCAGTCTCCTCTGGAGACATCTGCAGACACAGGCAGACCTAGGGCAGCCCAAGAATTCTAACCAAATGCTAAACCACCTGGGCTCCCACTCAGCAGGAGGAGGATGGGCTCGGTGACTACTGAACCACTGAGACGAGCCAATGATCTACCAGTGATCTGAGTACCCCTTAATCCTGTTAAAACCAACCACCACATCCTGCAGAATGAACATCTGAGTATCTCTTAATCCAGTCAAAACCAACCACCACATCCTGTAGAATGAAGATGGGTTATATCATTGATAAAGCTGTGCTGTAAGTCATCATTGCTTACCTTCCCTCCCTTCCTCCCTCCTTCCCTCCCTCCCTCTTTCTCTCTTTCTCTCTCTGTCTCTCTCTCTCTCTTCCTTTCTTTCTTTCTATGGAGTCTCACTCTATTGTCCAGGCTGGACTGTAGTCACACAATCTTGGCTCACTGCAACCACCGCCTCTTGGGTTCAAGTAATCCTTCCACCTCAGCCGCCCAAGTGCGACTACAGTTGCACACCACCACACCTGGCTAATTTTTTGTATTTTTAGTTAGAGATACGGTTTCACCATGTTGGCCAGGCTGGTGTTGAACTCCTGACCTCAGGTGATCTGCCTGCCTCAGCCTCCCAAAGTGCTGGGGATTACAGGCATGAACCACCATACCCAGCCACAGTTCTATCTTATTCTTTAACATATCTGACAATATCAGTCAGCATTGTACAGAAATTACAGTCCTATATGCCTTTGCCAACTGCAACCACAGGTTGACTACAGATGCATGATTTTGGAAAAAAATCAACAGAAATGTTATTTATCTATACATTTTCTCTGGGAGAGTCAGTTGTTAAACATTTGCCAGCATATACAGGGTAGGAATATTGTCTGGCTGTTCACCAATCTACTTTTTGTCTAAAGAAGTCCTGGATACACTGGTTGAGTGTAATTAATATTTGTTACACACATGATTGGAATTTGTAATATAAGTTGGCTGAATCAAAGACATTTAAACCAAATTTATTTATTAAAATTGCTCAAGGAACATGAAATTCTGAATACTAACTGATCTATCATTTCCAAATTACCTTTCTGGAAACCTCAACTGTCTATATCTCGAATATTTTAAAACTCACCTTCTTTAGGTAAACTTTAAAAAACAAATTTGTTTTATTCCTATGTAATGATACAATCTCTTTAAATTATATGTACCATGGCCTAAACATTGAGTCATTATATGTTTTCTCTGAACCTATGTGCCAAGATTTTTATTTTGTCTTTACCTAGCAGACAATAAAATGTTTCTTATTTATATTGAAAAAAAATCTTTTTTCCCCAAATTTACAGTTATATACACATTGATTTCACTTTTCCAAATTGTGTGGGGTTCTTTTCTCTCCATTCTAAGATTCTACTTTCTACCTAGAAGAACATATTAATGTCAAGAACTGCAAGCTCACAAGACAAGTTATCCTGTCACAGTTTCATGGGTGCTGGGAGGAGACATGAAACTCTTGGTCAGAGACAAGGACAGTGCATTATTCACAGCAATCAAACTTAGTGGAGTATCTGTGGTTTTGCATGGTCTCCCTGAGTCCCAGTTCCTGCAGAGAGACAGAAAATGAACCAGAACACACCTGCACACACAGGAGTTTGCATTGCCAGAGGGAAATCCTGACCTTAAAAACTGAAATCTTTTATAATGGACAGTGAGCATGCCTGCCTTTTGCTCCTGAGCAAGACACTATCTTTATTATACTGGACGTTAAGTGTATCTGAAGAAAGATACTCTCTCTTCCTTCTAAAGATGTTTACCACACAAACATGATGGAAAAGATAACCCAGAATTATGAGTTATCAGTACCTCACAGGTGCAGACTGCAAGAAACCCGTGGAGAATTATATTCCAGCAACTTGGGGGATAGTAAACAACAGAAATATGCCTTAAACAAGCTAAACCAAA
Organism: Rhinopithecus roxellana; assembly: GCF_007565055.1. Lineage (NCBI taxonomy): Eukaryota > Metazoa > Chordata > Mammalia > Primates > Cercopithecidae > Rhinopithecus > Rhinopithecus roxellana. The sequence continues at coordinate 20,727,384 of NC_044557.1, forward strand.
AATAGAGCTTACTGGCTTCAGGATGAAGACTTTGTTTGCTCAAGGAGATTGCATGATCATCTTAGTGCCCATCTTCCCCTCTCTCTCTGTGTTTCTTTTCTTTCTTTCTCGTCATTTCTGGATTCTCCTAATTTGTGTATGTTGAACTTAGTCTCTCTGAAATCACATCAATTTTTACCTTGTGGCCAAAGAGAGATGGATCTAGATCTATGTCATCCTGGGTCAGGATCTCGGAGGAAATAGTTTTCTCTTCCCCAGTGTCTATATATTAATTTCAGATATACGGCCCTGCCTGGAATACGTGCCTAATGTCAGAGCCATGATGTAACCATGAGGTACATTATTATGATTGGCCAGGCCTAGACCATGCTATTCCCTTTGTCTCTTCAGTAGGGATCTAATTTGAAAAACAGAAAAATGACTGGGCATGGTGGCTCATGCCTGTAATCCCAGCACTTTGGGAGACCTAGGCGGGCAGATCACCTGAGGTCAGGAGTTCGAGACCAGGCTGGACAACATGGTGAAACCCCCATCTCTACTATATAAAAGTTATCCAGGCACGGTGACATTCACCTGTAATCCCAGCTACCTGGGAGGCTGAGGCAGGAGAATCACTTGAAGCTGGGAGGCAGAGGTTGCAGTGAGCCGAGATCATACCACTGTGCTCCAGCCTGTGGTGACAGCAAGACTCTGTCTCAAAAATAAAATAAAGTAAAATAAAAATAAAAACAACAATAAACAGAAAAAAAAATGTGAAAAAAAATTCTGCGTGTCACAGTCCACTGCAAACAAGGTTTCTTCTCACTGAAGCTCAGCAGTTTGTTAAGAGCTACCAGAATTAGATACAACACGTTTTTGGAATAAACCTAAGAAATATGCTGGATGTTGGGAAAATATGATAAAGAGATATGCACATGAACTCCTCTTGCTTTAAAAAAAAGACAGTCAATTTTCCCTGTTATCCAACATAATACAATGTTTTAAATAAGGATTATTCCATAAATCTGCTGCATCTCATTTCTTTCCTTGGTGGTTTTATTTATTTATTTATTTATTTTGAGACGGAGTCTTGCTCTGTCGCCCAGGCTGGAGTGCAGTGGCCGGATCTCTCAGCTCACTGCAAGCTCCGCCTCCCGGGTTTACGCCATTCTCCTGCCTCAGCCTCCCAAGTAGCTGGGACTACAGGCGCCCGCCAACTCGCCCGGCTAGTTTTTTGTATGTTTTAGTAGAGACGGGGTTTCGCCGTGTTAGCTAGGTTGGTCTCGATCTCCTGACCTCGCAATCCACCCGTCTCGGCCTCCCAAAGTGCTGGGATTACAGGCTTGAGCCACCGCGCCCGGCCTCCTTGGTGGTTTTAAAGCCTTACTGTTCAATGTCTTACATTTCCTTTCTTTAAATAATTTTTATTTCCAGCATTTGGGCACACTTTGATATTTTTGCTGCCCTTGTTATTTACATTTAGGTATTCAGCTAGCTAGATCTGGCTTTCAGCAGGAGTCTGGAATGAATTTCTACCAAGCATCTTTGTGATCTTAGATACTAAGTATTGAGATTGTCTTTTAGGAGGGGCTATGATTCATTAATTTTCTTGTCTTCTCTCTCTTTATATCTGCCCCTTCCTCAAAAACACACTAACACATATTCACAAACATATAGACATACACAGAAATCTACCAACTCGTGTACACTCAACACATATCTTGATTTACCTATAGAGAAGCTGTTTACTCTTTCAGCTGATGGTTTTTCTTACTAATCTATTGGGGTAGTCATCCTTCAGCCGGGTGTGGTAACTCACGCCTATAATCCCAGCACTTTGGGAGGCCAAGTCGGGCAGATCACCTGAGGTCAGGAGTTTGAGACCAGCCTGGCCAACATGGCAAAACCCCGTCTCTACTCAAAGCAAAACAATTAGCCGGGCTTCATGGTGGGCACCTGTAATCCCAGCTACTCAAGAGGATGAGGCAGGAGAATCGCTTGAACCTGGCAGACAGAGGTTGCAGTGAGTTGAGATGGTGCCACCGCACTCCAGACTAGGCTACAAGAGTGATACCGTCTCGAAAAAAAAACATCCTTATCATTTACATCTCTTACATTGACTGTCTATCCCAACAATCTCCATTGTGTCTATTCATAACACAGTCCAATATTTCATTCTGCAATTGATATTAAATCTGTTGTGTTGGGCTGACTCATGTATGAATAGTTATGTATATTGTAAATTACACACAAACCTACTGAGTAGAAAGATCTCATATTGAACCTCATGTACATGGAGATCAGTTATCAGAGATTACAGAAAAGAGCTGCTGGCCAGGTAGGTGTTTAAACCATGCTAATTTCCTCCCTCCTTTGGGTTTAAGCTGGTAAAAAATGCTTGCTCACATAGACTGCAGATATCCTGCCCTCACCATCAGTATCAACAGCCCATCATGACTTTCTTCTTGGTCGACTTAACCCAGCCTGTTCCTCCTCAAGTCCTCAACTCCATTTGGAGTTCGTCAATATTGAAGATTCCATTTGTTTCCTTGATACGGATTGGCTTGTGTCCCCACCCAAATCTCTTATTAATGGTAGCTCCCATAATCCCCACATGTTGTGGGAGGACCCGGTGGGAGGAATTGGATCATAGGGGTGAGTCTGCCTTGTGCTGTTTTTGTGATAGTGAATAAGTCTCAAGAGATCTGATGGTTTTATAAAGGGCAGTTCCCCTGCACACGCTCTCTTCTCTGCCACCATGTAAGATGTGCCTTTGCTGCTCATTCACCTTCCACCATGATTGTGAAGCCTCCCCAGCACGTGGAACTGTGAGTCCATTAAACCTCTTTCCTTTATAAATTACCCAGTCTCCCTCCCTCCCTCCTTGCCTCTCTCCTCTCCCTCTCTCTCTCTCTTTTTTTTTCTTTCTTTCAACGGAGTCTCACTCTGTCACCCAGGCTGGACTGCACTGGTGTGATCTCGGCTCACTGCAAGCTCCACCTCCTGGGTTCTCGCCATTCTCCTGCCTCAGCCTCCCAAGTACTTGGGACTACAGGCACCTGCCATCATGCCCAGCTAGTTTTTTGTATTTTTTATAGTAGAGACGGGGTTTCACCATGTTAGCCAGGATGGTCTCGATCTCCTGACCTCGTGGTCTGCCCACCTTGGCCTCCCATAGTGCTGGGATTACAGGCGTAAGCCACCGCGCCCGGCCCGGGTACATCTTTATTAGCAGCCTGAGAACAGGCTAATACATTCCTCTAAACCAAATTCCTACTGAATGCACTATAGATCAAAGGCACTGTTAGTGTTTAAAATATTGTCCCATTAACCTACCTCCTATTTATGAAATTTAACTTGCTATTTTCTTGCTGTTGGATTAACATGATTTATAATACGTATCTTTTTTTTCAAACTTCTAATCTCAAAGGCTTTAAAGTAATTGCTTTCTCTGCTGCTAGTTTTGGCATCCATATGTGATTATAAATGGTTGGTAGGAACAGGGTACGGCCCGCTGCGGTCAAGAGGCAGAGACATGCGCTTGATGCTTCTCAACAAGCTATTGATTTCCACTAATGCATTTCTATCAATTTTGTTGTTGTTGTTCAGCAGAACACAATGATAAACACACAGATCTTCTTTTTATGCAGACAGTTGAGTACTGAGGCACACATACACACAGAGAGAGTACTGGAATCTTGAATCAAACAAATATTGGAAGTCTGTTTTCTAACCAGACCCCATTCAGCAGGACTTTTTTTCAAAACGCTTGTGCATTTAGCAAAATTGCTTCCATACTGTATTCTACTACAAAATTTGCTTAGAAAAAGCATGTTTGATATTATTTATTGTAATTGTAAAATATATATATTGGTCTGGGAATAGAAATAAAATCTTAAGAAAAATTTCCAGTAAAATTGGAGGGAGCTGGGAGGCAGTCTCCCCCGCTCAGTGACAATCTTACCTCTGCCAGTACCAGGACACGTGCCTTCAGTGTCTCCTACTTTATCGGTAAAGCGGGGGTAGCGGTGGATAGCACAGCCTCCTGCATCGTGAGGCTTAGACGTGACACATATAACACACGTGGCTTGGAATGTGTTCACATGTGTTACATAGTAAGTGAACAACTGGTGCGTAACTATTTGTTTAATTATCTGCTCCCCGCCCCATAGAATGTGATTCATCATGGCCAGGCTGCACCTGCCCGGCTCACCGCTGCATCTCTACCTCCTGGCCAGGCTCCATGCACATTTGTCGAATCTGTTGTATTTAAATACTGGAATAAAATTATTGATATTTCAAAGGCATGTTTAACATTTCACAGAAAATGGATTAAAGCTTAAATGTATATACACACATAAGCTGCAGTGTGTATTTGTAGAATTGGTTAGTTCCTAAACCATTCAGTTAATTGCAGGCACCATTCTCTGAATAAAATTAAATCCTCCTTCCCTTTGCAAGCTTGGCACTAAACGGATGCTAGAACTAACTAAAGTAATGAGTTGGCTTAAAGACATGAAGGAAAGACAACCAGAAAGGTGAACTGTTCACACAACCTTTGAAAATTTACTGCTCTGATTTTAAATTTACACTAAATTTTGGTGGTTTTCCAGTTTGCTTTCCAATTTTCTCTTTTCTAGTTAAAATCATAGGTGCAGACTGAAAGCTTACAACTGTTCCGTTAAATGCAGATGGATTGGTTTATTTGCAATAATCATAACTCGCCTCTTTCTCCCACATTTTTAATATTAAAAAGGTGTCCATACAAATGTCCTTAGCCACATTTATGGTGGTTTCTGAGGAGGAAAAGTGTTCCATGAAAGAAGCTGGCCCAGAGTTACCAACTGGAAATCAGTCCAAGAAAGATAGTTTTCTGTGTTAATAATGTGTTCTCAGTGGGACTGAATTTTTGCAATGGTTACACACAGACAGCTTTCACTGATTCGAAACATTCTCTCCTCTTCGTCCCTTTCTCCTTCACCTCCTTTTCCTTTCGTGCTTTCTTGGATTCTTGTGACAGCCTTCTTCCACTGAGCATTCACATTCTAGTTCCAGCCTCAGCACACCTGTCCGGTATTAGGCTGTGATTGTTAGCATCATTAAAAAAATAGGGAAACTGAGTTATCAAAGATCTTATTGGTAGAATTGCTCTGAATATCAGACTGCCTAGCCCAACACAGGTAAAAGAGAATATCTTATGTAATAATAGAGTCAGGTTTCTGATGATAAAATGAAGCCACAATTTCATTAATATATCAAATGATAATGAGTAAGTAACCAAAAGCCCTCAAAAGCTTACATCCTAGAGTCATAAAATCCCAGATGCCAGGACTGGACATGGCATGTTCTTTTCATTCCTTATAAATAGGTGATAGGAGAAAAAGTGAGCACAGAGAGGACCAGGACACCCTGTCCAGGCTCAACCTAGGTCCGTGATCAGGTGAGCATTATTCCAACTGCCCTGAAGGAAAATCAGTCTTCTCAGAGATTACAGTTAGTGCTTGTTATTTATTCTCCTCTTTCTCCTGGGTCAGAGCCACGGTTTGTGGCTGAACACATGACTGTCTGGACTAGGATTTTATTCCCAGAGCCACTCACAGTGGAGAGGAGCTGCAGGGCCACTTTCCGAACAGTGTGCGTGCATGAAAATGGTTTCCACTGAATGTCCCACACAGCAGGAATGGATCCTTTGTGCCTTATTTCTAACTAATAGCTGCAAAGAGGATGTTCGAAGTGCATCTTGGACCAGGACGAAGAAGCCCATTGTGAGGATGGCAAAGAACAATAAATGGAGGCCTGTGGAACCCTGAGCGGCCGCCCCATCACTGCACTCTCCATCCTTCCCATGGTGCGTGGCTCTCAGGCTCTCCAGGCCCTGTGAGCTGTGAGCTCCTGGCACGCATGGCCTGGCCCCCAGGTGTGGAGTCTGTAGACTTTCAATGTGCCTTTACTCAGCCAGCATCTCCCTGGCTGGGTGCGACGTTGCGTGGTGTGATTCCTGACTGCAACCCTGAGGGTAAAACTCTCTTCTGCTTGCTTCTGCCTTGGCCCTCAGGTCTTCTGTCCCACCTTTCCTGCCAAATATGTCTGTCAAGAAAGTCAGAGAAAGAAGAAATCTTTTTTTTTTTTTTTTTTTGGAGCGGGTGTCTCACTCTGTTGCCCAGGCTGGAGTGCAGTGGAGTGATCTCGGCTCACTGCAACCTCCACCTCCGGGATCAAGCTATTCTCCTGCCTCAGCGTCCTGAGTAATCTGGGACTACAGGCATGTACCACCACGCCCAGCTAATTTTTGTATTTTTAGTAGAGACAGGGTTTCACCATGTTGGCCAGGCTGGTATTGAACTCCTGACCTCACGTCATCCTCCCGTCTCACTCTCACAAAGTGCTGGGATTACAGGTGTGAGCCACTATGCCTGGCCAAAGAAGAAATCTTAGAAACTGTTTAGTTCAGGTTTTTCCAAAAAATCTTTTGTGGGTTTTACAACTGTGTCCCAAGAGCAACTATAGACTGAAGGGGAGAGAGACATGGAGACCAGGCCTCCAGCATCTAGCCAAGGGGTGTGGCAGACACAGTGGGATTTGGCGTATATGTTGGGCTTTGGGAAAAGTGTTATTCCTTTTTCTTTTCTGAAGAAAGCCTTCCATAGTCCAAAAGTCCAAAACCCACCAAAATTTTTTCATTTCATTTTACAAATGAGGAAAATGAGTCTGGATGACTCAAAATCACAAAGCTAGGACGTGGCAGGGCCAGATCCAGGTACCTCATCTATTGATTTTGGGGGCTTCGTCCCACAAGGCCAACATCCTACCACATGTTCATCTGAATGAAACCTTCCCAGGCCAAAGAGAATATATGAACCATGGCTTTAGAAAGACAGCTCCATAAAAGATGCAGTAGCCTGGAGGAGAAAATAATAGAAATGGACTTCTCATCACTTTCATCTACTGTGGCCTACACCAACTATGAAAATAACACCAAGAAGAAAGCCATAGTTTTTGTTCAGTCACACACCCGTGATGTGTGCACGTTTCTGGATCACAACCAAAATGTCAGAATGCCATTGAGAATTGCACCTCACTAGCTAACGTGTGTTTTGAAATTTTAGAAATTACTTATACCAGACAGTGGTTAGTAATGCTAGAATGTTCGCTAGGTTGGTTGAATTCTAACAGTCTCCCAACAGCAAATATTAACTCCATTAATTTAGCTCATTGGATGTAATTACTATCGGTTTTTAGTGTAAGGCATAATCTCAAATCAATAGAAACTTCATAGGTTCTGCTCAAACACGGGACCCTCCTTTATGACCATGATTACCTTTGGTGATGGAATTTATGACTCAGATACGAAGACCCTCTAACAAATGTGAATAAAGTGCTTTGGTCCTGAAATGTCATCAGTGTAATGGAAATCATTATCCTGTTTTATTTCTCCTGCAATTATAATAATTATTACTCTGGTAAATATTAATTATATAATACACATATTATCTTTGCAAATGTGAAAAATAAATGCATAATTGACTGTGCCCCTGCCTAGTGTGTTGAGGATTGCACTCTATTCTCAGTGTTACTCTTGATGTCATATAAAGGATAAAATTAAGGAATGTGAATCAGAGACGGTTTGCAAGCCTGTGTCACTCCGGGACTCATTCCTCTTCCACCTTGTATTTGCTCACCTCCCAGAAGCTGGATTTCTTTTTCTTTTTTCTTTTTTTTTTTTTTTTTTTTTTTGAGATGGAGTCTCACTCTGTCTCCCAGGCTGGAGTGCAGTGGCGTGATCTCGGTTCACTGCAACCTCTGCCTCCTGGGTTCAAGTGATTCTTCCACTTCAGCCTCCTGAATAGTTGGGACTACAGGCACCCACCACCATGCCCTGCTAGTTTTTGTATGTTTAGTAGAGACAGGGTTTTACCATGTTGGTCAGGCTGGTCTCGAACTCCTGACCTCGTGACCCACCCAACTTGGCCTACCAAAGTGCTGGGATTATAGGCGTGAGCCACAGTGCCCAACCCAGAAGTTGTATTTTGTGGCATAACAAAGCTCTCACATGAAGGAAAGGGACATAAAAATATGTGAATGTGATGCAAAAGAAAATGTCTTATATCGTAACAGGATGAGCACTGGTGCCCCCGATCCCAGTGGTTATGACACGGGACCCCTGACCAGGCCTGCGCTTCTCTTCATATGGTGGCCATGATTTCCCAGCGTCGGGCAAGCCCTGAGAGAGCTGAGGTACTGAAGAGGAGCTCCGCCTCGTCCCTTAGGGCAGGGCATGCACATTTCATACTATTTGTTTCTTGGGTCAGAAGTAAAAAAGAAGAGGAAGCAACTGAGTTAGAATCCAAGTCCTTGTTTCCAAGAAATTTTGAACCTAGAGCAATTTATGTGGCCTGGCCTCGTTAACACAGACCCCCAGCTACCAGCTAAGGACTGCCTGGCATTCGGAGGTATCCCTTACAGAAGCAAGACTTTTGTCAAACGTTTCTGACAGAAGTCTTGTATTCTGAACATTTAAATAATTTCTACCAATCAATAAGAAAAAGATTTGAAACGTATAAAAAATGGACAAAACATCAGAGCAGATAAGTCAAAGAAGAATATAATATCCAAGTGTCCAGCAAGCAATGGAAGGGGCTCAACAGTGTTACTTATCAAGGACATGCACACTAATGCCAGAATGCATTATCTTTACAGATCCATGAGAACGGCTAAGCTTGGAACAAGCCATCCAACCAACGCAAAGTTGTTGATACGAAGAATTGAAAAGTGTGGAGGATCTGCAGCTCTGATAGTTTGCTGATAAGGGCAGGACCTGGTATGCAGGAGCCCTTTAGGTGGTAGGCATTAAGTTGAAAGTGGGTTTAACCAATGTTCCAGAAACTCCCCTCCTGAGTGCATACAGCAGAAAGGACCATAAAAGTCTGCAAAAGGCACATATAAGAAGGCTCACAGAGGCTTCAATTCTTAATGCCACAGCAAAGGAAAAAAGCAACGAAACAAAATTTCCCCATCAAAAGGAGAATTAAAAAATTGTGGTTTATTCGTAAACAATGGAATACTATAAATAAAGAAAGGTTAAACAATGGATGGACACAATTCTAAGACATCATGCTGATCAAAAGAAGCCATCCATGAATGAGCATCAGTTGTATAATCCCATTTGTATGGGGTCAGGAGCAGAGAAAATCCATCTGCTGAGAGTTAGAGGTCGAAATAGTGGTTAACTCCTCCAGAGACTGGAGTTGGTGACTGGAAGAAACGAAATCAAGGGGGGCGTGAGAGTGCTGGACATGTTCTGTATTTTGATTCATGTGGTGGATTCACAGGTGTGTATGTGTGCACAAATTTATCCAAGCTGCACGATTTACAGAAGTATACTTCATATATTTTACTGTGTTATTCCCCAGTTAAAACTATTAAAAGAAACAAATCTTGATCATTTCATCTGGTGAGGTTTTGAACAAGATAGTCTCATTACCCACACACTTTTGTGTCTATAAAATTGTTGGATTTCTTTGTATTTTATAAATTACTTTTGAGATAATTGCATTAACAATTTCTTGCTCTTAAATGAGATTTTGATGACTGTGTAGCTTCTAATGAATGTGTGCTAGTGGTAGCTAGGAATTTTTTTTCATTTTTAGTTCTAATGACCTGCCTGCATGGAACTGTAGCCTCCCTTCTAGGTCCAGAACTCTGTCTCCTTTTTTATTGTGTTGAGTCTCATTCTAGGGCCAAATGCCTCCTGTGGGAGCCTGTGTCTGTTACATCCCTGATTCTGAGACTGGACCTTTGGAATGCCCACCACTGTGCCCATCACTGTCACCTACCCAGCTGATTAGACATCTGGGTACGAAGTCTGCTTGAGTGTCATCTCAGTCTCCTGATGCCATTAGCCAACTCCCATACATAGTTCTATATCCTTCTTGTTTTTGCTTAGGCTTCTCTGCTCATTTAGGAATAATGCCTCCATTTTTAGTTCCACTTTCCCAAGGACAGTTGGTACTCAATGCCTGAATTAGCTGAAGGTCTGATAGTCACTGTATCACCCAATATGCATTTATAGGGTAACTAATAGGATAAAGCAAGACATTCAAAATATTAAACATGGGTCTCCCCTGTCAGAGACAGGGGAGATGGATTTTGACAGAGGATGGATCAAATCACTTTCCTCAGAACAAAATTTAAATGCAGATGAAGCATGTAAGAAATACTTAGCCTCTATGTTATATGTTATTATTTCCCTGACAACAATATCATAAAAAAGCTTTTATTCACAACATTAATACTAAAAAAAAAAAAAAAAAAAAAAAAAAAAAAAATTTACCATAAGCTATTCAGGATCCTAAAATAATAGTTTACGCTGGGCCATTTTTCATCTTTAGATTGCTCATGCGTTTTAGATTCCATTATTATTTACCTCATTTATTTTTATGAGGTATTTTAGCTTGTCAGATTAATGTTGATATTTGACCTTTGAAATTTAGTGCACTACTAATAAACTTTATATGCATAAAGCACAGTTTGTCACTTTTCAGCTTTGAAGTTGAGTGGAGAATAAAGAAATACAAGAAATGAGGTGGTAAAACTTGTTTTTGATAGGTTCTCCTGATTTCTATGATACATAATTTTTAGAATTTTGAAAGAAGTTTCACGCCCTGTTCAATAAGAGATCAGAAAGTACTTGAGGAAATATGGTGTGCACACATGAAGGAGGCAATTAGCAATGTTGCAGGTATTAGCAGAATGAAAAGCACAGATATTTAGGACCATGAGTTGACTTGCTGCACACATAACACTACCGGGGTTTCGGGAAAGGATTCTAAGAAATAGTAATCATTTCTGTGGTTTTGGGTAGAAAGAAAAGCAAGGAATACATTCCAGGTGGGAGGAGCTTACATTTTCCTGATCACTGACTTTCTATAGGAACAGGTCATGATTTGGAAAACAAGCAGCACAGTGTTGTTGGATAAGAGAAAATCAGTAGTGACGGAAAAAGATATATTTGGAAAGCCCGATTAAAACTAGATTATAAAAATTGCTAAAAACCAGATAATTTTCTCATTTAGAAAATGGAAAATCACATTTATTTATCAAGAAGTCAACATTATGAAGATATCCTTGTGTTAGGGTAACTCTCTTTCTGACTTTACAAGACATTACATATACACCCAAGAGCAATTACAATGAGAAGGCAAGAAAAATAAACTGGAAGCCTTCATATTTAGTGGCTTTTGAAATAATCTGCACTTCAGGTGATAAGGGGTCAGCTAAGATTACGACATTGAAATGAAAAGAAGAGTTGGCCTTCAAAGACACTTGGAAAGAAAGTTTGATAGGATTTTAAACCCTCTACATAAGACATGGGGTGGGGTGAGAGGAAGAATTACAATTTCAGCTGGACACGAGAGGAAATGAAGATAAATAGAAAGATGAAAACACTTAGTCGGGAAAGAGGAAAGTAGCAAGTGTCTATAAGAGCTAATTAATTTATAAAGTACATCCATGTTTAATAATTTAGCACAAATATGTATGTACAGACATTATATATGTGTGTGTGAATATTGATATATATATATATAAGCTCTTTGCTGTCAATAGATATACATATATATGTATCTATCAATATATATAGATACATATATCTATTGATATATATAAGCTCTTTGCTATCTATTGATATATAGATATAGATAAATCTGTGTATATAGATAACTAGTTAGATAGATAAATAGCTAGAGAGATAAGCTCTTTGCTGAACTTAAGCAAAGAGAAGTACACATTAAATATCCTGGGGTTTTCAGCCCAAAACATAGTCTGCCTCCACCCCCCCACCCCATATATATGTGTGTGTGTGTATATGTATTAATACACGCGAGGGGGGTGCGGCACATCACTGTGTAGCTTCATGGCTTGACAATGGACCCTTCCGGAGATCTGTGCCCTAATGCACATTAGTAAATTCTCTGCCTTCTTAAACTAGATTTAGGATACTCACTGATACAAAAATTGGTACGAGAGGGAGACAGAGATTGAGAGAGAGAGAGAGAACAAATACTTGGTATTTGTCAGCGCACATTTTGAGGACAGCCTGCCAACCTTCCTCCATGCCCAGTGAAACCGCCTTCTTTCCTCACATGGATGGATGCATTGGGTGGACCCCAGAAAGATACACTAATTCGTGTGAATCCTAACAGTGGACATTTGTCCTGTGATGTGGGTCTTGAACATCCTATGTTTGGGGCATTTCCCTTGTTACACCTCCCCAAAGAAAAAGTCATGAATCCTGTGACTTTAGTTTGAGTCTTCAGTAACAAGCCCGAGACGTCTTCAACTCTAATTCAGACACCAGCACATGTTTATCCCCAGAGTGGATGATGGCGGTGACCCAAGCTCAGGGACTGGGGGTGGGGTGTGATCCTCAGTGTGTTCAGGGCCAGCTGCAGGACTGACCGTGTCTCTTCCCAAAGCGGGCTCCACAGGGTCTGTGTGATCCTGGGCTTTGAACGTGGCACATCACTGTGCAGCTTCATGGCTTGACAAATGGACCCATCTGGAGATCTGTGACCTAATGCACATTAATAAATCCCCTGCCTTCTTAAACTAGATTTAGGATACTCACTGATACAAAAACTGGTACAAGTGTGTTGAAAGGCAATAAATCCTTAAGGAAATAAATAATGAAGGTTGTCAGCTGGGTTGAGTATAAATGCACAGTGGATTCTGCCAGGAGATGACACCCAGGTAAAATAATTCATTTCATGATCACTTAGATCCCCTGGAATGACATGCTCATAGCGATTCCAGGAGCCCAGTGACAGGCACCTGGTCTAACATGGCAGGAGAAGACCATGGGGTGGGCGAGATGCGTCTAAATTCGGTGTGGTGCGAAACTGGGGGGGGGGGGGGGGGGCACATTAAACATCCGGGGTCTTCCAGCCCCAAACAGTCTGCAAGCCAGGAGCTTTCTATGACTTTCCTAAAATCGTTCTCATCTTGTAGCTACAAGGCTGCGGGAACTGAAAACCAAACCCAAAGTTGGAACCTAATTCCTGAACCCAACACTGGACCCTGGCGATTTTACCTGTGGCTTTGGCCTTGCCTCCTGGCCTGCCTGCCCCACCTCTAATTCCAGGTGTAGCTTCTCACCTCCAACGCATGTCCTGTGTCTGTTGATGCCAGCCCCCTGGAGGCTGACAGGCAACCCCTAGACAGGCACGTGTGCCCACACACCACACACACACACACACACAGAGCCCCAAACATGCAAGCGCACATCACACACCCAGAACTACACCATATCACATACCCACAACCACATCACATACACAACCACACAGAGCCACGCACATGCATCCACACACAACCACACTACATCACACACCCTCAACCATACCATATCACATGCAACCACATCTCACACCCACAACCACATCCACACACAACCACACCACATCACACACACACAACCACACCATATACACAGCCATGCCACATCTCACACACAGCCACATCACACCCAACCATACCATACACACACACACGTTCCAGAGGTTGGTGGAGGCAGTTAAGTACCCGGCTGGAGCCCCTTCCCCAGTGGGGGTGACAAAACACACTTGGCGGGTGTGTGTGTGGATGAGTCTGAGAGTTCTGAGCTCCTGCATCCCCCTGCTTGCAGATCAGCCCCACGGCCTTGAAGACGCCATCCAAGGTAGATAATGCTCTTCTTCCTCACATCCTCTACCTCTATCCCTTGCCTGCAGTGGGTGGGCAGTTCCTGTTTCACTGTGAGAACTGCAGTGCTTGGCTGATAAGGAGTGGCTGGAAGTGGGGACAGAGAGAGGAGTGGGGAGGTACCTCTATTGCATAGACACTGGCTTCTCTGAAAAATGATTTAACACAATGTCAGGAAACCTGGAGCCTGTCTTCATAAGCAAAGGATGACTTCTTGAAGCTTAGACAAAACAGCCTGCTGTATATGGACTGGGAATGTTGGAACCTAAAGGAATGAGAAGGCCTATGGTGTCTACATTTTATACACGTGAGCCCCAAGTACCCCCAGCTGGCTGTGTTCCTGAGAGGGCCCGGGGAAGTTCTCTGCTGCTACTGGTAGGTGTGCACCGCTGAAGGGCATGGGCATTCTCGAACATCTTGAAACGGGTGTCCTCTGTGGGCCAGCGCTGACGGCACATGGTGCTATGAAAATGAACCTCTCAGTTTCATTGGAGATGATGATGAAATCCCAGACTAGCAGAGGTGGACTGGGACTGAGGGCACTAAAGATGGAGGCAAAGTTGGTGTTGGTACCTTAGTTGCCAGGACAAAATTGTGACCAGGAGCCTCAGCTCAAGGGTATCTGTGGTCACAGCTAATGGGTGAGGTCCACAGTGCACTGGATGGGCAGCCAAGGGGACTTGCATCACAGGTGGCTGGGGAGCTGGTTGCTGCAAGGTGGATGCCAGTCTCTGCAATGAAAAATAGCACGTTTCCAGGAGAGGGCAGTGTGCTGGCCCAGAGCCCATTTCTTGAAAGGAAAATGGTACCCTCTTATAAAGAACCTTGCGATGCCACTGCAGGTACAAATCCTAGATGTTCCCTCAGTCTTTCTTTTCCATGGCTATTGTGTCAGGACCACAGAGCATTTGAAACCTTGTCAGAGGGATCAGAGCAGACATTGGTGCCAGGAGACGGGAGCAGTTGACATGCTCCCTGGTGAGCATGGAGGTTCATCCAGTCCAGAAATAAGTGGGGTTCTGCTCCAAGTACATGTCCTGATGGCTACCTGATCTGTGAGTGCCCAGTTAAAATAGACAAGCCTGGCATCTGGCAGAAACTGACGTTGATTCTTTGACTTGTGGAGTAAGAGCTGTTACAGTGCGACGGCAAGGATGGTGGTCTTCCCTTCTCCCTAGTTAGAAACAGCCCTTGAGGAATTGCAAGGATGAATGCCACTCCAGAAATCTTACATGATGTGCTGTTTTAAATGTAGAGAAATAGTATCATCCATTGCAGTGGCCATGCCTGATGTGACACATTTCCTGACATAAGTAAATATAGCCTCTGGCATTGTGTTTGCAGCTTGAGACCTAGCAGCAGTTTGGTTTCATGTGGGAAGGTCAGGAGGCTGCATGCTCTGCCTGTTTCTGGGCTGTGTTCATATCCCTGGTCTCCATCGTAATAGAGTTTGGGGATATCTTGATCATCTTGATATTGGAGATCATGGAAACTAGGCAAGCTTAACTGCTGGCTGCAGGTGACAGAAGATGACAAGGGTGGTGGCAGGGAGATATGATGAGTGTTAGAGCTTTGGGAACAGTGGTGGCAGTGGGAGTCTTAGCATGTGTCAGTGACCCTCATGCACCAGGCCTTTTTAAAGAAACTACAGCTGACCATCACCTTAAAGATTCAGTAGTGGTTTGGATTGAATGCAGGAAAAAACCCAATTTAGTGGAACAAGGGATTAGTGTCCAAATCCCTCCTGTGTTTTCAGCCTCAGTCTGCCCATTTCAACTGTGGCTTTGAAAAACAGCTCATTCAAAATGTGCAATCCTACTCATTTTGTGCTGATCCTGTACCTAGCCTCAAACATGCCCAGGAGCCTCTTGTTTCGTTCACTGGATCTTTAGTACAGCCAGGTGGGGAAGAAGCTGGCTCCCTCTGGGCAGGCATGCATTCACAGCAATAGACTGTGGAGAACTAATGCTTCTTGTAGGCACAGAGCCATTGGTTAACACCTGTTCCTCCCCACACTGTTCGCTTGCCTTATTAAAAGGATTCCAGCTCTAGTTGTCAAAGACTGAACATATATCAGGCATCACTTTAAGCTAATACTAAGGAAAGATGTATTAGTCCTTTTTCATACTGCTATGAAGAAATACTGGGAGAATAAAAGAAAAAAAAAGGTTTAACGGACTCACAGTTCCACATGGCTGGGGAGACCTCAAAATCATGGCGGAAGGTGAAGGAGGAGCAAAGGCATGTCTTACAAGGCAGCAGGCAACCGAGCGTGTGCAGGGGAACTGCCCTTTATAAAACTAGCAGATCTCATGAGCCTTATTCACTATCATGAGAACAGCATGGGAAAAACTTGCCCTCATGATTCAATTACCTCCCACTGGGTCCCTCCCACAACATGTGGGAATTATGGGAGCTACAATTCAGGATGAGATTTGGGTGGGGACACAGACAAACCATATCAAATGGAATGTCTAATCAGAATCATGCAAATTAGAGACCTTACCCAGTTTCCAGATTTACTAATGATGTCAAGGATACAAAAAAACATCAAGACATGGCGACAAAGCAGAGCCGTCTGGGGCATGATGTATGGCTCTCTGGGTTATTTCTTTCCACACTAGACATATTCCCCAGCCCAGATGAGGTCTAGAAGGAGGTTTGCAGGCCATCTGACACAGCTGGGGGAGTTTAGGTGATCAAACAAGTCTATTTTGTAACGTATGTGACATGTTCTGGAGAACATGTAAGCACCATTCTGTAAGAACGTTTAAACCTCGAAGCATGAGCTGAGCAGTCCAGGGAGTTGCTCACACTCTGAAAACTGGGACTTGTTTGAGCGCTGCACACTGCCAGCATCATCTCACACTCACTCCCGCTCAAACATTGACTGAGCATACCGGTGTAGTAAAATGGTCAGCACGATTCAGTTGCTGTGTCTCTTTCTCAATCTCTTGAAAATCAAACTATCCTCGAGATGCTAAATCACACCACGGTTGAATTCTAGAAGTTGCTATGAGTAAACTCACAGCAAACCAAGGGCTGCACACAGTCTGCAAAGCTTACCTGTGAGTGGAGTGCATTGCAATTGGTCACATCGAGGGTCCCTTATCAGGGTCTTCTTGCTCTGTCCCATGTTACAACAGATGAGATTGCCTGGTGCGGAGCTGCATGCCACTGAGGGAGCTTGCTGGTTTGATCAGCTTGATGCAAACACATTATACCACTGTATCGTGTTTCAATGCTTATAACATAAACGCTCCATCCCCTGTTACAGTCCATGAGGTTGCTTGGTGGTGAGCTGTATGACACTGGACTGGGAGCACGCTGGTTTGATTAGCTTGATGCAAATGCCGTATACCAAGTATTGTGTTTCAATGCTTATAACATAAAATCTATAGTGCAAAGGATAAATAAAGGAACTGTTCTTTCCCAACGTAAGTAAAATGACTAAAAAGTTTAACATGTTTATTAATTTTCCTGTAACGAATCTTGTGAAAAATGAAGTACCAGATATGATTGTCTTTTATTTGTATTTCCTAAAAGAGGCCAGGACACATCTAAGCAGGTATTTTCCCCTAAAGACTTGTGATAGCTCATATCAAGTCACCAATACAGCTGTATGTAGAGTCCACAATAATATATATTTATATAATTAAGTAATTGATGAGCTGCAATGTATTTAACATATTCTAGTATTTTTCATTCTCATCAGGATAAGAATGATAAATTAACCTTAACCCCAAATGTTAATATGTTATTTCTAGGAAAAAGGCATATTAAAGTAATACTGAATTTTATAACAACAATAAAGGTGGTAAACTATAAAACTGTCATATTCCTATAAAGATATTTCATTTATGATACTATTATTAAAGAATATTCATACATATTTAAACCAAACCAATGACCTAAATCTATGTGGTAGCACTGCTATTTAATTTGTACCTGGTCTAAAAAGAATTTCCTCTTTATGTTGGTGTGGTTACTTGACTGTACCTACTTATGTTTCTAACAAGTTCTGTAGCCTTTTTTAATTTAATAATTTTTGTTATTAAATATCTCAAATCTCAGTCTATAGGAAATTCTAGAAAAAAAATGGAGAAAATATTTTTGACCTTGGAGTAAGCAAAGATAAATACTCTATAAATAAATGTAATTGATAAATTGGACTTCATCAAAATTATCTTTTCTGCAAACACTACAAAGATAAATAGGCACACCCTTCAGTAAGAGAACATTGTAACAATGCATATTTATAATACGAAATTTTTGTTCAGAATATATAATAAACTTATAATTCATTAACAAGAAGATAACACAATTAAAACCCAATAAAAATATTTGAATATATACTTTACAAAAGAGATTTTAAAATGACCAATCAGAACATGGAAAGATACTCAATGTCATTATCTATCAGGGCAATGTAAATTTAAACCAAAGTGAAAAATCTCTACCCATGGATTAATATGGCTACAAATTAAAAGTATGGACAGAACAAAGTGTTGGAGAAAATTTGGAGAGTGAAGGGAAATCTCATATGCTACTGATGGAACAATGACACAGCGTTTTCCAGATATGACTCGGCAGTTTCTTACATAATAAAAGTTATCATTGCCAAGCAACCCAGCAATCCTACTCCTAAGTATTTACCCAAGGTAAATAAAAAGGTATTTTTTTACAAAAAGATTTGTAGAAACATTCCTAGTAGCTTTATTCATGATAGTCCCAAACTGAAAACAGCTCAAATGTCCATCAACTGGTGCACAGATAAGCAAATTGAGGTAAAGTCACTCAACAGAACTAGACTCACCAAAGAGAAAGGCAGGTGCCGGGGATCTGTCTATAGATATAAGCAGTAACATGACTGACTCTCAGGATGACCACACTGAGATTTTAAAAAGCTACATGTAAAATGTTACATATATTTGATTCCATGTGTATAAAATTCCAGGAAAGGGAGGTTAGCCTCCGATGAACATATGCAGATGTGTGGTTTCCTGGACTCTGGTTGGGAAGCCACCTGAGGGAAGGATGAAGGAAGCTATGGGGGAAGGGAGTTTGCATCCTGACTGTGGCAATGATGGCAGGGTTGTGCACATCCGTCAAAATTTGTTGAACTATACAATTAATGTCAGTTCATTGTATTTATGAAAGTTATACCTCAAGTAAGAGAATCATAAGAAATATGGTCAATAGAATTAAAAAATGGCATCAGAACTAGAAATTAATGAGGCGGGCAGAACAGTAAGAAACGAAGCAAAGTTCGTACAAGATCAGATTTTACTTTTAGTAGGATGTCACATGTGAAATGTACGAAGTCGGAGAAGAACATCATTTGGTCTGTGTTTTTTAGATTGTCATCATTTTCAGACATCTCTAGCAGTGGAAGGTGTTCCAGGAGGTAATGCGTAGGAAGTGAAGGATGAGTTTATTTATTTATTTATTTATTTATTTATTTATTTATTTATTTATTTGAGACAGACTCTTGCTCTGTTGCCCAGGCTGGAGTGCAGTGCCACAATCTCGACTCACTGCAACCTCTGCCTCCTGGGATCAAGCAATTCTCCTACCCCAGCCTCCCCAGTAGCTGGGATTACAGGAGCCTGGCACCACACCCAGCTAATTTTTATATTTTTAGTAGAGACAGGGTTTCACCATGTCGGCCAGGCTGGTCTCAAACTCCTGACCTCCTCTGCCCACCTCGGCCTCCCAAAGTGCTGAGATTAAAGGCGTGAGCCACGCGTGGCCGAGGTTGTTGATATAGTACTGCTTATTTCATCTAGATGCAAAATTACAGTATAGATGTATAGGTTGGCATAGGATATCTGATAAACCAAGAAAGAGTAAAAGAAGAAAGAATGTAGTAGAGGGATAGGCTCCATATGTGTGATGCAGGCTACCTATTATACATATTTATAAAAAGCCTACAAATATAAATTTGGCTACATAAATAACAGCACTATATCTCAGAGAAGACGTGCAGGGTTGGTGCCTCATTACAGAACAATTTAAAAACTGGTAAGTGCTAGGTATAAAATTCAGAGATTCAAGTGTTCTGACCTTCAGTGATGATTCAACTTTTCCTGTATAATGACTTGAGCTTCCTGGCTAATTAGCTACATCATCAGCCTACCTCTACTTTCCTGTATCATCTCTTTACTTCCAGCGTCTCTGTGGTAGTCAGTCAGTTCCTAGAGAGATGCTTCCAGATGTAAATTTACTCAGGATAATGCTGACTAGAACAAACACAGCATAAGGAATAAAAAACAATGAATATGTTTGAATAACAGTAAGGTCATTTTAATATTAAAACTAGTCATTAGGCTATCTCACTTCTAAATTAAATCCTATAAAATAGATTACTTTGACCATAAGTGGCTTTTTTGTCTGTAGAGACTGAGGATGGCGAAGTCTTCGTCTCTTGTGTGAACTCCTTGAGGTTCCCTGGACTGAGAGTTTCAGGTGGCATCCGTTATGGTGGAACGAGTTCCCCAAAGGTGTCTAATCTCTGTCATCGACTGGGAAGGACACAGAATGGAAAAGTCACACCTCATTCTGACTCAGAAGATCGGGATTTAGGAGGACTGATGTGGCAACACTAAAAAGGAGCTCTTTAATTGCAAGCAACAAGAAGACAATCCGAACACTGTCAAATCAGCAGAACTATACAGAGAAATACTGAAATATGTATCTACAGTACAGGTGGACCCTCATCGTTTGTACCTACACACACTTTTCTGGGATGAGAATCCAGAACTGTGATCTGATCGTGATCCCTGGTTCCTGGATGTGTAAGAATGAGTGCCCCGAAGCCATCCTGGCCTTTGTCATTTGGGAACTGATGCCTGCACACAAACATGTCACTGAAGACCCCGGCGTGGCAACTTGAGAGCTATTAATTAAGCCCATAGTTCTTCCTACCTGGAAAAAAGTGAGATTGTCTCTCCTACCTCCTGTCACACGGCATGGCCAATAGAATGGAGAAGAGGACGTGCAAAACACCCCAGGACCATGTGTTGAAAATAAATGAGCCCCACAACCTGTAGGGTCTAGGTCCTATGCAGCGACTTACGGAGGACCTTCCTGTTAGAGTAGAACCCCATCCTGGACCTCACGTGACTAACATAGAAATAAATACACATTTTTTTCTTAATTGTCTTAGATTTGGGGTTTCATTTGGAAAGCTGTTACCTTTCCTTGATCAACACAACAGGGGGAATCTACACTGCTTGACTCCCTGCAGCCTCACCTTTTTTTGTCTTTTGGCGACAGAGTCTCCTCTGTCTCCCAGGCTGGAGTGCAATGATGTGATCTAGGCTCACTGCAACCTCTACCTCCCAGGTTTAAGTGATTCTCCTGCCTCAGCTTCCTGAGTAGCTGGGATTACAGGTGTGCGCCACCACACCCAGCTAATTTTTGTATTTTTAGTAGAAATGGGATTTCACCATGTTGGCCAGGCTGGTCTCAAACTCCTGATCTCAAGTGATTCATCCACCTGGGCCCCCAAAGTGTTGGGATTACAGGTGTGAGCCACCGGGCCCGGCCTCCAGCCTCCCCAAGTGGTATAAATGTACAGGCGCATGTCCCACCAGCCACACCAGTTGAGGCAAATCTGGAAATCATTGCATGACTGATGTCCAGCCAGTATACTCTTCTGTCTCCCAAATGAATAAAAAAAATTTACTAAAGTAAAGCTTTAGTTATGCAATGCTGCACGGCTCAAGAAATGTTTTCTGTTATCAGAAGTAATTTGCATGCTGAAATCCTTGCATAAGTAACAGACACTACTGAGGTTAACAGAAGAAATTGGAAGTCCTTCATAAAATTCCAGCGCTATCTATCATAGTACTTTGTATTTTAAGTCAAGTATAAGACCACAAGTTTTGCTGGACAGTAAGCTTTGGCTCATATATAGTAAATAAATGAAATATTATATCATTTTATAGATAGTATTACTTACCCAATGATAATATTGAATATTGTAACTATATTTGACAACAATTTGCTACTTTACTCTTTTTTGTTTTTTTGCAATGAAAGTTTGCATAAAAAATTCAATTGTATATTCAGGAAAACAGATATTTGTATTCTAGAAAATTTATATTAATATTATCAGTATTTTTATTAAAAGTATAACATAAGAAACACTTATAGGATATTATCTGGTGATAAATAGTAGAATCTGAATACAAAACAAAGACTGTGGAAACATATGAAAACTTTTTCTAAATAGTTTACAAACTCCATTATTGATAGAAACAACTGCAAAACTTACCATCTGTATAAAATTATGTGTGGACTAAAAATGAGAATAAAAATATAATATATATTGTTGTACATCTTTTTATGGTCAGATTTATTTTAATTGTCTCTTCACTATCAGTCACTATGCATCATCATCCACATTCAGACTACCGTAAGACTCAATCTCACTCTTTTCTGTTGATGCCTTAGGACATGGTTCTCTCTTTGAATGCACTTACCTAAAAATATTTTATTTTATGCTGAAAGTGATAAAATATTTTTCTATTATTCACTTAATATAAGTAGACAGAACAGCTTTAATTGCAAAAGTATCCAGTTTTATCTACCAAAACTAAAAGCTTGAGAGAGTAATATTGTCTATACTTAATAAGCCATGTGGATATATCTTTCTACCTGTCTGTAAATCTGTAGGAGATTTGTTCTTATAAGACTCACTGTTTGTCAAATGTCAGCATGGGGAGATTTTAGAAACATGTATTTGCAATATGTTTTGCAAAAAGAAAAATCTATCAGCTTTTGGAACCACTGGGAAAGAAAAATCACAGGCAAATACTGCAGGCTAACAATTTGACAGAAGTGTTGTCTTAGATGATTCCATTTCCTCAAAAGATGTGAGAAAATCATAGTGATCCAGAAAACTGCCAGTGGAATAATTCCTATTATTGTCTGTGTGTGTTTTTCATACAAATTAGTGAAGAGTGGGTGGGTGAAAGTTGGTCTTCTGTAATAACTATTAATTTAGAGAAACATTGGCTGACAAACTCCTTTTACTTTGGTTATTTTTGGATCATGTGGAAAACTTTCTTTAAATTTCTTGAGTACAAAAATATACAAATAGCCAGCCTCCATGAAATAAATTGGAATCATAAAACATTAAAGTATACCTATATTACCCATTTCAGGTGATGAAGAATATGACTTTTACCCCCAAATCAACTACCATAAATGGCTTGTTCACCCTGTGTTCTATAATGGAAGGTATGTAAGGACTGCCCTCCAAAGGAGGGAGCTGAAGGAGAAATAATACACTAGCTCACCTTTATAGAAGCATTTAACTTGTTTTACATGCTATTGTGAATTTGCTTCTTAAAACTACATATTTATTAAATATACTCAAGATAAGTTTGTAGTAAATGTGTTATTGAAGTGTTACGGACCAGTTATGAGGATGCATTCCAATGAGATTTAATAGCCCACACATTTTCTCTCTCTCTTTTTTTTTTTTTTTTTTTTGAGACTGAGTTTCTCTCTTGTCACCCAGGCTGGAGTGCAATGGTGCCATCTCAGCTCACTGCAAACTCCACCTCCCAGGTTCAAGCAATTCTTCTGCTTCAGTCTCCCAGGTAGCTGGGATTACAGGCGTCCACCATCAGGCCTGGCACATTTTTTGTATTTTTAGTAGGGACAGGGTTTCACCATGTTGGCCAGGCTGGTCTCGAACTCCTGACCTCAGGGGATCCACCCACCTCAGCCTCCGAAAGTGCTGGGATTACAGGTGTGATACACTGCGCCCGGCCTACCCATACATTTTCTAACTGTGATATGTAAGGTTTACTTTTCCTGAGAAGATTGGAATAACTTGGGGGCATTATGATTGTTCCCTTGGTTAGTACAAACTACATATAATAAAGTTGCATTTAAGTTGTTTTTTCTTTTCCCTCCAGCACATTTTTTTCCTCCCCAAACTAAACACTTTCAGAAACTAATATTCTAAGTAGCCAGTTTTGATTGTATAAGTGGGTCAAACTCTTTAATATACATCAGGGAGAACTGCTTACTAGGATTTTGTTTATTTGTACAGTTAAAATGTGAATAAACAAAATTTATACAGTTAAAATGTGAAGCTGGGCGTGGTGGCTCACGCCTGTAATCCCAACACTGTGGGAGGTTGATACGGGTGAATCACCTGAGGTCAGGAGTTTGACACCAGCCTGACCAGCATGGAGAAACCCCATCTCTACTAAAAATACCAAATTAGTCGAGTGTGGTGGCGCATGCCTATAATCCCAGCTACTTAGGAGGCTGAGGCAGGAGAATCGCTTGAACCTGGGAGGAGGAGGTTGCAGTAAACCGAGATCATGTCACTGCACTCTGGCCTGGACAACAAGAGTGAAACTCTGTCTCAAAAAAACAAAAATAAATAAAAAGTAAAAAAAGTGAATATACATTTGTTATAAAGAATATAGGTGCAAATTCTTCCTTGATACCTAACTTCCTTAGGAGAAATGCAGTTCCTTCCTCAGGGAAATCAGAGCTATTTTCTTATGTACATTCTTCCTAAAAAGCTGTAGGATACAAGTTTTGACCTGCTGTTGATTATCGTGTATTAATTTGATCATATATTATTTATATTTACCTAGAATTGCAAACATTACTTCATACTGCTTCTCCTGCAAATCAAAACAGTCTCAGTGATTAGAACTTGACCAGAGGACTAACCATGCAAAAGTTGTGAAGATTGTTGGCAAATTTCTTAAGGTTTTATAACCTCAGCTTTTCAGTCTTTAAAATGGAAATAACAATAATGGCATACACTTGCTAAGGTTTTTGAGAAGGGAATAGGAAATAATAGATGTAACAGCTTATTCTTAACCACAAATATCTGTCTATAAAATTATTATGTGTAATTTACATGAATAAACTGGAGAATTTGACACCGAGGAATACTTTGAGCCGCACTGTCAAGGTTGGAGCATCTTACGTTTGCATATTGTAAACACAGCACAGTACCATCCTGTTGCATATTTTAAATAATGCCAACAGGAGATGCATTTGTAAAACAGCATACTGTTCAACGAAGTTTTTCAAGTAACTCTACTATAAACCACGATCTTCTCAGAGACGTGGATTATTTATGTCAAGGTTAGGAAATGGCAATTGTTTCAAAGCAAAAATAAAATAAAAACTACAGGGAATGAACACCTACGAAATCCAAAGGGGGAAAAGTATCATATTCTGAGTCACATAATTACAATGACTCTCTCAGGCAGAAAAAAGCCAGGAACTTGTTCAGTAAGTGCTGAAGGACTTTTGATAATGTTTGCTGGTTGGAGTTTCCACTGCGGGTTGGTGCGTTTTCTCACTGTAGGACTGGCTCGTGTCTTTCTCCTGCCCTCTTAACCTCCCTTGTGTAGAGTATACGCATCAGCGTGATGCAGCCTGCAACCCACAAAAGTCCTCAGTTCTCTTTTGCTTTACTCCCTGCATAAATATGTCCCTATAATGTGGCATTCTGAAATTATATTCCTCTAAATCATTTTAACGTTATGTGCGCATATAACCCAGGGCTTGGAAACAATTTCAGTTGTCTGTATCCATTGACTTGCCCACTCAAACCAAACTATTTTGATAAACCGGAACTCAAGTATTCTGTCTCACTGACCTGGTATTGAAATGTCCTGAAAACATCAGATTTTCAGCACAACTGAGTACACATTGTTGGCGAACCCCACTCTCGTGTGAGTGAGCCCTCCGACCATCTAGTGCAGACTGGGGTGCCGAAGAGACGGCATTCTCAACTAAGTTTTACTAGGGAATTTAAGAAAACAAAAATGAATGCTGTGTAGTACACACTGTATTGTGTGGGTGATTAAAAATTACCCCAGCCCTTCTGTGGGTAATGAAAAATCATCCTTTTAACCACCAGGGTCTAAATGTGAAACCCACAGCCCACATGGTAAGAAACAAGGTAGAATAAGGTTCACACACAGCAAGCATAAAGTACAAGGAAATGTAAGGCTTTTCCATTATAAATTCGGTTGGAAAGTCACGGGAAGAGCTTCCGTTCCCCACTCACCTCCAGCCTGAGGTGTCACAGACAACCCCGATGGGGGTATTGGCACCGTGTCTGACTGCTCCAGAGGCAGAAATGCCCACTGTACCCCTTTTCTCGGAATCACTTTTCCAACCCAGGTCCTAATAGTTATGCCAAAAAGGGAGACGCCTCTGGGCAAAGGTGCAATGAGACATCCGAGGACACGGAATTCCCTTTTATTCATAGGTGTGGTGGCCGTGGATTTGATTCAGAACACTTGAGCTTCTGCTAGGATGAAGCCCTCTTCCCGTCTCTGAGCTCTGAGGTCCACGTTTCTCCTCCAGCTGATTCCAGTCCAGTGTCCTAGCGGGAGGGGAGGCTGTCTTTGCCTGAGTCCAGAGAGTTCTGTATTTTCTCGGCTTCCCTTTGGACGCCTAATTGAAATACAGAGTTGCTAAGAAGGGATAGAGTGAAAATCCTGGGCAACTCAAAGGTAAGAAAAGGAAAACCTGCCGAATGCCTAATAAACACCATCATTCTTCCTGCCTCTCCAGTTAGGCTCACGCTCTGCAGCATTGTTTGAAAAATGGGTAATTGCCTAACCTGGAACTTTGTTTAATCATCCAACCTACTCAGAGTAAGATCCTATTTTTTCTTATAATAAACATATAACTTGTAGTGAACTGAAAAATCCCTTTCAAGGCATTTTTTTTTTAAAGAAAATGGATAGTATTTTATGTGTACTGAAAATTTTAATATGCAATTTCCTATATGGGCATACATATTTTTAAACACTGTCAATAGCTGGCATGTAAATAGTGCAATTTCCCATAGAGTTATTGTTCGTATTACCTGAAGTTTGGAATTAAAATGTGCCATACATCAATGACGATGAGCCTTTTGTGTGATTCACAGCAGAGTAAGTGTTTTTGTAAAAAAGGGTACTGATTCAAACGTGACATTTTTTTTTCTTTTTTTTTTTTCTTTAGATAAAGTATCTGTTGCCCAGGCTGGAGTGCAGTGGCCCGATCTCAGCTCACTGCAACCCCTGCCTCCCAGGTTCAAGCAATTTTCCTGTCTCAGCCCCCCAGAAATTCTTATTTTACCAAACAAAAGAACACACACATGCCCACTAGGGACGGTCGAATCATTCATTCATTCATTCATTCATTCAACAAACTTTTTTTAGTAACTACTATTTTTTCTTTGCTGGGAATATAGCAATGGAAAGAAAAATGAAATATCTGTAGATTATGGAGCCAACATCCACATAAAATATAGTCACACACCCAGAGAAGTAAGGATAGACACTGTTCAACAATTGACTTCATTGTGCTTTACATTTAAAAAACGCTAAAGCAGTCCTATTATTGCCAATTCCCTTTAGACTTCTGACAGTGTTTCAGAGATAAGCTACAGTCCATGGGCCGATATTAGCAAACACTGAGACGCTTGTAAGGACAGACAACCTGTGGACTATTCTAATTAGTGTGTTTTGAAACGTATATATGTAATTGTGCTTTTGGTTACTATATATTTTTACCATGCCTCCTTCACAAATTTCATGTTTTATTTACAATTTTCAGGGTTATGATGTTTCTGGGGTTGACATCAGTTCTTGTTCTCCGCAAAGTGAGCCCTATTCAATATGAATTATCTGGACATATGCTTCAGAGATCTGAAGCCTCAGGCAAGAGGACGAAGCCATTGAGTATTTGTCAGGTGCGTGATTTCCAAGTGGAAAATAGCAACCGGTCCACGAAATGCGTTAGACGTTGGCAGATGGCATTGAAATCTTTTCTACTAAAACTTTTCAGTATGTATGCTTTTCAGATAAAATGCAATGCTAAGCTATAACCAACATTTGATTTTCATTGTTTTTGTCTTGTAGGTTTGAAATCACAGAGCTGAAACAGACACCTAAAAATTGGAGTATATCTTCAATTTTATTTACTTCGAATTCACTTCATTAATCCCTGAAGACCAAATATTCCATAAGTTCCTAAACATTGTTTTGGTTTGTTTTGTTTTGCTTGAGATGGAGTCTGGCTGTGTCTCCCAGGCTGGAGCGCAGTGGCACCATCTCGGCTCACCGCAACCTCCGCTTCCTAGGTTCTAGCGATTCTCCTGCCTCAGCCTCCTGAGTAGCTGAGATTACAGATGCACGCAACCATGCCCGGCTAATTTTTGTATTTTTAGTAGAGATGGAGTTTCACCATGTTGGCCAGGCTGGTCTCAAACTCCTGACCTCAGGTGATCCACCCATCTCGGCCTCCCAAAGTGCTGGGATTACAGACATGAGCCACCACATCTGGTCAACACTGGGCATTTATAAACCAGGTCTGGGCACCTGCCTGAGCCTTCTGTGGAAGAAAATGGTCTCTTGAGTTGCACTTCAGCCTGGTTCTGCCCTTTGATGTTTGCCCAGGAGAAATTTCAAGGAAAAACAATGACAACTTCATCTCTAGTCATGTTACTTTGAGCCTTCACTTTTTTAAAGTTGAGTCTACTTCTACTTACGTTACTGCTTAATTTCAGTGCTTTCTTCAGCAACAGTGATTCCTCCATAACCCGCCTGCAGATTTTTTATATAAACACTGGCTGGGCCGGGCGTGATGACTCACGCCTGTAATCCCAGCACTTTGGGAGGCTGAGACGGGTGGATCACGAGGTCAGGAGATCGAGATCATCCTGGCTAACACAGTGAAACCCCGTCTCTACTAAAAATACAAAAAAAAAAAAAAATTAGCCAGGTGTGGTGGCGGGCGCCTGTAGTCCCAGCTACTTGGGAGGCTGAGGCAGGAGAATGGAGTGAACCTGGGAGGCGGAGCTTGCAGTGAGCCGAGATCGCCCCACTGCACTCCAGCCTGGGTGACACAGCAAGACTCCCTCTCAAAAAGGAAAAAAAAAAAAGAAAAAAAGCACTGGCTGCACTGTGTTAAACCACCATGTCTATAAATTCTTCAGCTTTGAAATTATTTAAAAGTTGGATTAGCAGTCATAATAGCTAGATTAAAAATTCATATACGATATATCAGCAAAATTTATTCTCTGCTTAAAAACAGCAATACTAGTATCACCTATGGACTTAAATAATTATCTTTTTTCCTTTATCACCTGTCTTTTGATTCACTGTCTCTTGTTTCTGGTGTAAATCACAACCTAGAACCACACGCCGCTGGTTGTGTTCACCTTCGGACATGGTAAGTGTCTGTACTCACTCTCACTTACAGGAGCTGTTTTTGGACTCAGGTAACTCTTTCACAAACAGAACAAAATGCAGTTCTTATCTTGGTTCCTTCGTGGAATATATCTGCAGCCTTAGGCATCTTATTTCATTATTTCATTCCACCGGGTCTCAGATGCATCATGCATGAAGTTTGTAAGGGTGGACAATGGGATCTTTAAATTCTCAAAACCTGTGGTTTTATGATAGTACTTCTGAGACAGTGAGGTGCTAAAAATAATTTTATCTAAAATAGCAGCAATGGCCTGGAACATGGAAGTTGGCTCTCCGGCCCTTCAGTTTTCTCAAAAGGCTATCAGTGGAGTGTGTGGGACTCTGACGAACATTCTCCATGCTGGGGACAGCAGGTCAGTGGCATCCTGCCCTGCTGCTAAACCATCCTCTCATAATATGCTCCTCAATATACAGTCTGTCCAACTCTTGGATTCTCCTTGCCTTCCAAATATTTGAGTTATAGGTTAAAGTAAAGAAATATGCATGTGTTACTACCATCAGTGAATATAGGAATCATCATATCTCACCTTACACTTCTGTAAAAGTCATGTTTCCTTTGCCCATGCCCACCTTACATGGTACCTCTCTGTTTCCTCTGTGTTCAGAAGTATCCCAAACCCATGGACACATTAATCTTGTTTTTCCTTCAGAGTCTTGCACTTGTGTATCCTGGCAGCATTCATTAAATATGGGTCCATTCCTCCAAATGGAGAGACATCACAAAAAGAGATACTAGGCCAGAGTGCCACCTATTTGCCCAACACTTTATCTCATGCCATCTAAGTCGCTGTTTATAAGGTATCTCCACTGGGAAGCGTGAAATGGTCACGGTGAAAGTAGATGCATTTTCACCTCATACTATTCACTCCTGTGCGGCTTCTTAGTCTCAGTGTGAGAGATCTTCACTTCCATGCCTATAGTGGTCATATTGCTACACATTTTAAAATCCTTTCTTTTGTAACTTCAAAAACAGACCCTTGAAGAAATGATTCAGCAGGACGCACAGAGCAGATGGGTTAAAAGTCAGGGATCAGAGGACATGCCACCTTGGGTAAAGAGCTGTCTTTTCCACAAGGCAGCTGTGTGATTTTACAACTTCATGCCCTCATCTGAAAATGGAGATAACAAGAATATCCCCTCCATAGAATGTTGTGGAAACCTAATAAGTTAACACGTAAGTATTTAAAACACTACTTAATACACACCATGTGCTAGGTAAGTGTTACCTATCGTTTTTGCTATTGATGTTTCTTCTCCTTCTCCTTCTCCTCCTTTTTTTTCTCAGGGGTTTTGCTCCTGCTGCCCAGGCTTGGGTGAAATAGGGTGATCTCAGCTCACCTCAACCTCCGCCTCCCGGGTGGGTCCAAGCAATTCTCCTGCCTCAGCCTCCAGAGTAGCTGAGATTACAGGCATGCGCCTACATGCCCGACTAATTTCATATTTTTAGTAGAGACAGGGTTTCTCCATGTTGGTGAGGCTGGTCTTGAACTCCTACCTCAGGTCATCCAACCACCTTGGCCTCCCAAGGTGCTGGGATTACAGGCGTGAGCACCACGCCCGGTGATGTTTCTTAATATTAGCATTTTCCCACCAGAGAATTGAGCCTGTTCTTGAATACCTTTCACTAACATTTCTACACCTCGTCTTATCTTGGCTGGCTGGACTTTCTTCACGTTATACCAGATGCTACCACAAGAATTTCTCTTAGTTGTTTTAACCTTACAAACTTCTGTGAACTCAACCATTTTGAAATTACTATAAAGTACTTAAGAATAATAAGAACTTTTTAAAGTTTACATTTCTTAATATTCTTTCAGTAATGTTGTTCCTAATAGTTTTGATTTACTCAAATAAGAATCCTATCATTCTGGCCAGGCACGGTGACTCAGGCCTGTAATCTCAGCCGTTTGGGAGGCTGAGGCGGGCACATCACCTGAGGTGCGGAGTTAGAGACCAGCCTGGCCAACATGGTGAAACCCTGTCTCTACTAAAAATACAAAAATTATCTGGGCGTGGTGGCACTCGCCTGTAAATCCAGCTACTTGGGAGGCTGAGGCACGAGAATCGCTTGAGCCCAGGAGGCAGAGGTTGCAGTGAGCTGAGATGGAGCCACTGCACTCCAGCCTGGGTGACAGAGTGAGACTCTGACTCAAAATAAAATAAAATAAAAATCCTATCTTTGTACTAGTTTAGCAACATTGGGCAAGATACTATTGTAAATATCAGTTTTCTTGTCAGCTTAAGGGGATTCTCACAACTATTTATCACTAGTTTCCTTAAAAATTAAATGACCTAATGCATGCACTTAGCACAGTGCATGTCACATAAAAAGTACTGAAAAAATATTAGCAATTTTTCCCCAAAGTATAACACATAGTCATATCCTGGAATGATTTTAAGGTTTTAATAATATTTTTGGAAATCATAATTATAATCCTTACCTGCTTAAAGAAAATAGAAGTTAATCTAGCAGAACATCAAACTCATAAGTTCAATGAGTTATAATATTAAAGTTGGAAGGAATCTCAGAAAAATTCTAAAATAACTTTTGGTGATATATGAAGAAAAGTGAAGGTTTTCATTTCAGGAGAAGATGTAAGATAAATGTCATTGGAGTCAGTATGCTGTCATTCATATCACGCTGTAAGCACCATAGAATTATTTTATGAAATAAAAAAGAAACTCAAATTTATTAAATACCTTTCTATGTGAAGCATTATCTCTTGAACTATGCCAGTTTGTTTTATTCTCATAACAGTCTACAAGCTGAAGGCCACCTCTCATCCTGCGTGTTCGACAAATGAAGTTAAATCTACTCATTTTATAGATTTCCTCTCTCTCTCTCTCGCTCCCTCTGTGTATATATGTTTACATATACACATTTGTATATACAATATACATTTTATACAGATGTACAAATATATATATGTATATTCGTGCGTGTGTTTGTTTTGTAGAGATGGGGTCTCAATATGTTGCCCAGGCTGGTCTAAATCTACTAGGCTCAAGTGATTTTCCCACCTCAGTATCCCAAAGTATTAGGATTATAAGCATGAGCCACCAGCCAGGTTTTATAGCTATGAAAGCAGAATCTTATATATTTGTACATCATAAATAAAATGCAAACTGTATTTCCCTACAGATACACTAATATGGTTAACATTGGAAAACAATGAGATGAATGAGTAGGAAGATGTGCAGTGGTTGGTACTCACATACATAATTCATTGGAATGAAAAATGATACAGCTACTTTGAAAAATGTTTTATCAGTTTCTTAAAAATCTGATTTACTATGCAATCCAGTAATCACACTCCTTGGTATTTATCAGGAATAATAAGACATATTACCACCAAAAAACAAAACCAAACCAAACCCTAAACCAAAGACTTGTCTCTGATGGTTTACAATATCTTTATTCCAGTGGCCAAAACCCAAACATCCCTCAAATTTTGAATAAATACAGCATGATGCATCCACATAGTGGAGTACTACTCAGCAATAAAAAAGGAATAAGCTACAAGGTCATTCAACAGCACAGATGAATTTAAACCTAGTACACTATGAGTGCATTACTTTCTTGTGCCTGCCTTAACACATTGCTGCAAACTTGGCGGCTTAACAAGTGCAATTATCATCTTGTAGTTCTAGAGGCTGGATGTCCCCAATCAGTTTTTCGTGTCTTATTGAAAATGTCATTGAGGCTGTGCTTCTTCTGGAGGCTCCAGGGGAAAATCCATTTTTTTTTCTGGCTTTTATAGTTTCTATGCTCGCTTGGAGTCCTTGGCCTGCAGCCCTTTCTCCATCTTCAAAGCACATCATCCCAATCTCTGCTTGAGTCATCACAAAGCCTTCTCCTCTCAAGTGAAATCTCCTTCTGCTGTCTCTTATAGGCACATTTGTAATGACATTTAGAGTCGACCTGGGTAAGCCAAGGTACTTCCCCATCTCAACATTCTTAACTTAGTCACACCCACAGAGTTACTTTTGTCATACAAGATAACATTCAAAGGTTCATGTTATTAGGATCTGGATATCTCTGTGGGCCATTATTCAGACTACCTCACTAAGCAAAAAAGCCAGACACAAATTTTTACATTCTTTATGGTTGGATTTATATGACCTGGAAAAGGCAAAATTATAGTGACAGAAATCAGATCAGTGATAGCTAAGAACTGAAGCTGCATACATGGGATTGGTGATAAACAGGTATGAGGAAAGTTTTGGGGTGATGAACCTATCTACCTTGATTGTAGCTATGGTTGTGAAAATCTACACATCTATCAGAACTCTCGGCATTATCCACTGAAAACTTGTAAATTTTTGTACATCAATTATACCTCAATAAATGCTATTTCAGACAGGAAAAATAGGAACAATCTATCATGAAGTTTTAACACACATGCAGAGGGGAATGAAGGGTTGGACTTTCAGAATGGTGGTATGAGATGCTCCATAGACTGTCTTCCTGGCAAAACAACCATTTTCTGGGTACAATTTGAAAACGAAAACAAGAAAAACAACCATTTATAGTCTTCATAAATTTTCCTAAGGACGTGCAGCAAATGGAGAAACATTTATCAAAGAAAATCTACCAAATCTTGGCAAGAATAGCAAGAATCTGTGGCATTTAAGTTACAACCCACTATCACTGCCACCCCCAGCTCAGGGTGACAGACGCTTTATTCTAGGTGAGGCCCACTGAAGACAGCATGCCACTGGTGTCCATTTTGCATGCAACAACATGCATTGCAAAAGTTCTATTCTAGGTGAGAATCAGCAAGTCCTGAGACAAAGTTTCCCTACCCACCACTGAGTTGTACAGCAGAAGCTCTACTCCAGGTGTGACAGACTGAGAATAGTGACCCCTGACTGCTCAGCTCTTTTTTAGGGCAGAGATTTCTACCTGGGGGAAGCAGCTGAGAAGGCCAAGGACTACCTTCCCCTCCTGGAATCCTACTCATAGAGCCCAGGTGACACTCTGGAAGAACTGGGCTGCTGCCCCTGCCTCCAGCTCTGGTACAATGACACAGAGTTTCTGCCCAGCGGAAGAAGTGATCTTAAGAACAAATTGATCCACAACATCACCTAAGGGGCCAGTCTTTATTTGAAGCAAAGCGTAAGGAAGTTCATACCCAACGTCGTTATCACAAACAGTAGAAATCATGAGGCTGAACAATTAAGAAGAGCCCGATAGTTCCACAGTACTACTAATAGCAAGCAAAATGATGACCAACGAAAGTTTAACCAAGAAAACCAGGAGAAGAGACAACTAACGACAACCTTATTTGGTTAGGTTAAATTTCAAAGACACAACTCTCTACTTCTGCAAAACCGTCCAAAATTAATTGGACAGGACTGTAGAGCATTTTATGTCCAGGGTATTATTAAAGAAAAAACAACAAATATAAAAGCAAAACAAAAAAATAGAGCAATCAGGTAGCAATACCAGAGTAATCCCTGGTGGTCAGAGAGACTACAGGTGCCCAAGGCTGTGACCTACTAGGAAGGTTCAATGGCTGCAAAATGTGGGGGAAGTAGACCCAGTAAACTAGTGCAGTTAACTCATTAAACAAATGAACAAGAAAGTAACAAAAAGAACACTGAAAAACTGGGGACATGTTTATCTACAAAGCTTAAATATATTAACTAAAATGCCTAGTTTTAAACAGTTGAATAATAAAATTAAACAGGAAAATGTGACTTATCAACAGAATATAAAGTTGGCAATAGACACTGCCTTAGAGAGGGTTCAGATGTTGAACTTAGCAGAAAAAGACTTCAAAGCAGATATTGCAAACATATTTAAAGAACTACCGAGAATGATGTTTAAAGAACTGAAGGAAGGTGTAAGACCAATGTTGCATCAAACAGAATAGCAAGAAAGAGAAATAAATTTAAAAAAACAGCATACTCTCTGGAATTGAAATGTATAATAACAAAAGTAAAAATATCATCAGAAGGGCTCAAAAGCATAATCGGGTATAAGAAATAATTAGTGACCTTGAAGAGAGATTTACAGAAGACAAGCAGTCTGAAGAACAAAGAGAGAAACAGACAATGATTGAACAAAGCCACAGAGAAATGTGTAACAACATTAGACACATCAACACAGGCACTAAGGACACACCAGGAAGATGAAGGAGAAAGGAAAAGAAAGTGTATTCAAAGAAATAATGTCTGAAAACTTCACATTAATCTAGACTTCAAAAATCGCAAAGGAATTCAAGTATAATGAACAGAAAGAGATACAATCCTAGATCCATGATAATCAAACCATTAAAAGACATAGAGAAAATCTCAAAAACAGAGAGAAAATGAATTGTCATGCACGAGAAAATCCTAAAAATAATGACAACTGACTTCTAACCAGAAATAATGGGAACCAGAAGGTATTAGAATGACATATTAAAAGTGCTTAGAGGGTTAAAAAAAAAAGCTGTCAACCAAGAATCTTATATTCAGTAAAACTTCATTTTAGAAAATAACACAGAATAAATGCACTCCCAGATGATCAAAATTTGAGAAAATACGTTGGTAGCAAACCTGCCTTAACAGAAATACTAAAAGAAGTATTTTAGGCTAAAAGTAATACCAGAGACAGTAATTTGAATCCACGTGGAAAAATAAAAAATGAGAGTAAGAGTAGTTATATAAATAATTATAAATGATAGGATAATTTATATTTATTCTTTCTCTCTCTCTAAATTGATTGAAAAAGTAACTGTGTAAAACACTATCTACATAATTATACTGCTGGCCTACAACACAGAAGTGTAATATATTCGACAATTGCAACAAACTATAAAAAGGGTGAGAGAAAAGTTGGTTAGAGGGAGATTGATGACACTAAATGGTTCCTCAAGTTTAAAGTAAGAAATGAAAAGAAAATGATAAATAAGAAAATCAGTATAACAAATTCTATAAATATATGCTTGCTCTCATTTCGTCTTTCAGCTCTTATAAACAGCATGAAATTACATGGAACAATAACCAGAAAACATCCACTTAGTTATAAAGAAGCCAGTAAAAGAGAAACTGAGAAACAAAATACATTGTGACATATAAAAAAACAAAAATTGAAAAGCAGGTATGATTTCAACCATATTAATAATAACATAAAATGTGACAGATTAAACTACCCAATTGAAAGTTAGAATTTGTTTGAATTTAGAAAATGATTTCATTATATGTTATCTATAGGAGACATCCTTTAGATTCAAAGATACAGCTAGGTTGAATGTAATACAAGGATAAAAAATGTCATTCAAACAAAATGTAAGAGAGTTGGATTGGCTATAATAATATTAGACAGAATAGACATTAAGAAAAAAATGTTGCAAGGAGTATAAAGGGATGCTTTAAAATAATAAAAGATAAGTCCATCTAGAACACTTAATGATTTTAAAATATATGTACCTAACAGTAGAGAATCAAAATATGTGAAGCAAAATCTGACAAATTTGAAGGGAGAAATGAGCACTGTAACAATAATAGTTGGAGAATTCAGTACCCTAATATCCAGATACGATAGAATGAATAAACACAAGACTACATGGGTGTAGATAGAGACTATGACAGCCACATATACCAACTTACCCTAATAGACATCTGCAGAACACAAAACCGTGGAACACATATCATTCTCAAGTATACATAGAACATTCTCCAAGGTAGAACATATATTAAGTCATAAAACAAGCCTCAATAAATTTAAAATCATAAATCGATTTTACTAATAAGTTAAACTTATGACAAATATTTCTTCTGATCACAACAGAATGAAATTAGAAATCAATAACAAAAGAAAATTTGGTAAATTTACAAGTATGTGGAAATTAAACAACACACATATAAAGAACTGATGAGTTGAAGAAGAAATGATAAACTTAGAAAATATTTGAGATGAAGCAAAAATTTAAAAAATGCACACATACACAACATACTAAAACGTACTTATAGGAAGTAAATAATGCAGTGCTTAGAGGTCAATTTATAGTGTTAATTTATAGCTTTAAGATATATCTAGAAATAAAATCTATATTGGCAACAGACTAAATTCTGAGAGGTAATAAATGAACTTCAATTGTATTCTCATTTTACATAAAGTGGTATGTTATTATTTGAAGGTAGACTATGATAGGGAAAGAAAACAAAATCATTTGGGACACATAGAAAAATCAGCATACCAATAATTGTGTTTAATATAAATGATCTATTTATATTATTAATAATTGCATTAAGAACAAATGGTGTAGACTAAGTAAAGGCTGAGATTGTCAGAAAGATAAAGCCAGACTGTACATGTTGTCTACAAGAAATACAGTTGAAATATACAGACACAGTTAAGATAAAAGTAAAAGGATGAGACAAGTTATATTATGCAAACAGAAATCATACGAAAGCTGGGATGACTCTATTCATGTAAAGACAAATTAAACTGCAAAACAAAAGATAGTAAGAATGACAAAGAGTTTTTAAATGAAATAGATCTTAATTCCTCAAGAAAAATTTAAAATCTTTAGTGAATATGCGCCTGCAAAAAAATTTCAAAATATGCAAGGTATAAACTAACAGTACTGTAAGTAGAAATAAATAAAAATCCACAATTGTATTTAGAGTTTTCTACATCCATCTTTCAGTGATCAATTGAATCAATGCATAAATCAGTAAGGTACACCTGGTTGCTTTATGCTCTTTGTAAATAATTTTTATAGAAATTACGTTTTTCTGGTATTTATTTGGAAACTTGCATGATGGTATCTTTTTAAAGAAAGGACTTTTGTTCATTGTTGCCAGGCACCTGTAGACACTCATGAGTCTAAAATTACATCATTTTCTAAAGTCTCAGTTTGGAGTTCTATAAGTTACAGTGGTGACATACACACTTGCAGGCCCATAGTTCACAAAGATCCACCCTTTAAGGTCTTTGTAAGAAGGTAAATCTTTCTGGTCTCAGCTGAAAGTAGAATGTGTGGATCAGTGCATTAGTCCATTTTTATGCTGCTAATAAAGACAAACCTGAGACTGGGTAACATATAAAGAAAAAGAGGTTTAATGAACTCACAGTTCCACCTGGCTGGGGAGGCCTCACAATCATGGCTGAAGGTAAAGGAGAAGGAAAGGCACATCTTACATGGTGGCAGGCAAGGGCGCTTGTGTAGGGGAATTTCCACTGATAAAATCATCAGATCTCATGACAGTTATTCATTACCATGAGAACACCCACTGCTATGATTCAATTACTTCCCACTGGGTCCCTCCCACAACATGTGGGAATTATGGGAGCTCCAATTCAGGATGAGATTTGGGTGGGGACACAGCCAAACCATATGAGTCAGAATCCTTAATTGGACAAATTTTAAGCTTTGACTCTTGGTTCCACCTTTGAAGCCTACTACATCTGCAGTGGGAGCCCAGAGTAGTTTTTGCAGAATCAGCAAATGCCCTAGGTTTGCCCTGGAGTTTACCTTTCTGAGATCTTCCTTATCTGGTATTTTGAATGAGTTATTTCTCAGTACCTTGCTATACTTTGATGCTTGTTGGAGATACTATAATTATTATATGCATATAGATTATTTTAGGTGTTTGAAGCCATCAGAGTCTTGGGTATATGATTAATTTAAAATGCTTAATAGTTTAAAATTTTAAGAACTATTTTGTTTTTTTTAAAATGAGTACTCATTCTTAATTATATTAGCAAAAATGACTTTTATTAAAATGTCTATGGTGTGCAGAAACACTTAAAATGTTAAGAGACTTAGATTCAACTTCTTTCCAAAATACCTAAATGTTAGAAGCATCTGGGAGGGCAGGCTGATTTGGATTCAGTATTAAAATTAATTCATTCTGGCTTTGTTTCTTTTTATTTGTACAAGTGTAAGGGGTAAAAGTCTAAGGGATAAAAGTGCATGTATTATACAGTGGTGAAGTTTAGGCTTTTAGTGCATTCATCACCACATAGTGTACATTGTACCCCTTAAGTAAATTAAAATCTTTTTATATATCCTCTGCAATGTGTTTTCACAAGTACTATAATTCATTAGAGAAGCAAATTTATTGTTCAGTTTTCTCCGAGACTTCAATAATTAGTTTCAGAGAAATTAGCTTTAGCAAACATCACAAAGTATTGAATCAGTTCTAGAATTTCTGTGTTAAAACAACAAAGATGACCCCCCAGGAATGTTACTAAGGTCATTGAGTATATACTTATTTTAAAACCACACCAGGATAGTGCATTGTCCTCAGAGATATACTAACTTTTCTTTTTCCTGAAACTCTTTAATTCAGTCTAATTTCCCTATGATTTTTATCTTGATCAACAAGGCAGATGCACATGTATTCCAAGGACTGATTAGGGCTTTTGCCACAACGTAATTGAATAAGACTTTAATCCTGATATACAGTGAATTGTTACCTAGCTATTTTTACACAAAAGTATGTTTATATTCTTTATCTCTACTTAAATTCAAAAGTCAGTCTTTTAACCAGAATTCCTCTTCCTTGCCAAAAGTAATATTATTTTTAAGATTTTTTCTATTCATATTTTACTTTACATTTTATCTACAAAATTCTATAAAATGTGATGTATTATAAAGAACATGGATCAACTCAAACACTGCATATATCACATCTAACTGTGAAATACCCTATGCAAAATACGCTCTTATAATATTATTTCTTACTTACAATATTCTTTCAGAATTGCTTTTTGGCACAATCAACCTATTTTTCTGAGAATTTTTAACAAGACAAAAATGTACTACATGTACAGAATAAAGCTCTAAAGTTAGCATTATTCGCAGGTGGTCCATTATGAAATTACTTTTTTTCTGACAGTGAAGACATTTTAAAGATAAAGAAATACAAATATCCCCATCTACACTATAATTGTATTATTCAATGGAAATGCTTTTTTGAAAAATTGTTGCTGTGTAATATAACAACATGATTAGCAGCTCACCCTGAATAACCTTCTAATCAGTGAGCACAACACGCCATGAAGTTTCCTGCCCTATAAAACCTCAGTTAATGGTACTTTCACTATGCGATTGTAGGCTTCTAGTTTTCAAGTGAAAAATGATTTGTTTAAAGCATAATTTTTGTTTTGATGTGTGCCCTCTGCCCACCTTTTCACATGTGCTCCCCACAAAAATAAACAGGTGCAAAGCCCAAAATGTCAGTCCTGGGGGAAAATATCCAGAAAGATGAAATAATAATAATAAGCACAGAAACTTCTCTGTGTTCTTAGATTGTGAAAACTTCATCACATAATAAAGTCCATAATAGTACAGAAAGATAAGGAGGCTCTTAGGAACGCAATGGAATAAAATCTTGTCTACTCAGCGGCATCCTCTGAAATGCAATCCCTGTTTTGCAGGAGATGGAGACTCAGAGGAGCTGCACAGCTTTCCCATGACCACACAGTTCCAGGACCCAGAACCCGGCTTTGTTTCATTGTTCTTTGTTCTCCCCAGGGCCCCCAATGGGGCCTGCCTCATGAAGTCAGAACAGCTCATTCATGAGGCTTCACAAACCTGACATCTTCTACAGTTCAGCAAGAGTTAGGCATACCTGACTCTTAATTTAAAATGTAATGTTTAATTTAAAATGTAATGTTTAAATTAAAATGTAATGTTTAATTTAAAATGTAATGTTTATATTACAGTTGCTTATGACTTCTGTAGTATAGAAAAGAATGAAGTCATAACAAAAAAAGGGAGAGAGAGAGGCAGAAGAAGTTTAAATTGCTTTTCTGAAGCTTCTCTTCATTTACAAGATACTCACCCTTTAACTGAAAAGGGTGAAGTTAGGAGAGAAATAACTCATTTTATTTTGCCTTTAAGACACCTGGCCAGGTGCGGTAGGTGGTTCATGCCTGTAGTCCTAGCACTGTGGGAGGCTGAGATGGGAGGATCAACTGAAGTCAACACTTTGAGACCAGCCTGACCAACACGGTGAAACCCTGTCTCTACTAAAATACAAAATTATCTGGGTGTGGTGGCAGGCACCTGTAATCTCAGCTTCTCAGCAAGCTGAGGCAGGAGAATCACTTGAACCTGCGAGATGGAGGTTGCAGTGAGTCGAGATCATGCCATTGTACTACAGCCTGGGCAACAGAGTAAGATTCTGTCTCGAAAATAAAATAAAATAAAATAAATAAACTAAACTAAACTAAACTAAAATGACTCTTATTCCCTGGTTACGCTGCTTTATCACTAATTTATTATTATATTATTTTACTCAATTTGCCAGAGAGCTGTCCACTGTAGAAAACATGATGGCTGAAAATAATCTCACTTTAAGAAACTGAGTTACAGGTCACTTAGATTAGTTTATAGGACTTTAGACACAGAGGGGACAGCTTTCCTAACATTATCTGAAATTCCAGAGCACTTTATTGTATTTGGTTGGTGCAAAAGTAATGGCAGTTCTGCGAGGAAAGTAATTGCATAAACCACAATCACTTTTGCACCAAACTCGTAAATGTTGGCAAAGCCACTCACAGTTGCTACTACATTGTCAAGGCTCTTTGTTGTTTGTTTCATTTATATTATCCCCAAACAAATAAACCGTGTGGAGGTAGTTGGGACCTCATCTCAGAATTCTAGAAATGTCTCAAAGCTCCAAAGTCTGTTTAACATTTGTAGTCACACACACCCATGGAGTGCCAAGGGGAACCCAGGTGACAGTCGGTCAGGAAGAAGGAGGCAGAGCTGGGACAGGGGATCCTACTTTAGGGGCCCCAGCCTTGGGGTCCAATTTCCTCACCTGCTGTTTTACCTTTTCCTGCTGCTCGGAGAGAGTGGCCTTCCACTGTTCAAAAACAGACCCAATTAATAATCTGTATTTTTAGGCATCTTGCTTTTTTCCCTTGGAATGTTTACCATATCCCTTCAACCAATGCAAACCTTGGGTTCAGTTCAACTGTTCTCATTGTAGTTTAGATTGAGTTATTTTGTGCACAAAACATGCCTCACAGAAAACCTGTCGCAGGGTCGGTACGGCAGAAACGAAGGCCAGTGAGTCCCGGTACCTGCTCTCAACAAGAGTGGAAACCCCTATTTATTGACTACCCATGGTTGAATGTATAAATTTTAGGTACACTATAAATAATTTATTGATAAACCTTAAAAACTAATTTACATGGAAAATATTATTGCCATTGACAGTCAAGGAAACAAAGGCTTAGACTCACGGACTGATTCCCTGGTAGCGAGTTCCTATGGATGGGGAGTAACTTCTTAATACATACTTGAATATGAGAAACTAAATTGCTGGAATGATGCATAGATTTCTGGTCACAGTATCATGAAGAGGTCAGAGAACCCCAACCTCTCAAAAAAACAAAGACAAATTGAGACAAAAACTGCAAGATCTTCAGGCAAGAGTCTGGCCCAGTCTAGCAGCCCCTCCCCCAGGGCCCATTAAGAATGGTTCCATGGTGACATGAAGAGCAAAATCAAAGGGTGACTCAGACAACATGTCTGGAAATGCAGGAAGCTAGGTCAGATATGCGGGAAACTCAATAGCCTATGTGGTGGTCCTGGTTGAGGCAATGGGGAAACAGCCAGAAATTTAACAGGAAACCCTGGGAAAGAGGGGGCAGTAGCAAGGCTAGATTCCTGGTCACACAGAAGCCAGGTAATGTGCAGAGGCGACCAGCGAGAGAAGGCAAGGCAATGCCAACCTGAGAGCTCTCTGGAGTTTGAAGGTGTCTCCTAACCCCTGCGCAGACAGGCTGACAGAAGGTGGAGCCTTGCAAACATGAAGTGTCTGAGAGAAATTTTACCAAATCATTGGCTAACCATTAAGCAATGCAGACAACAGGGCCTCCCATAGGAAGCCAGGCTACAAAGGAATCTAAGAATAAAAAATGTGAGCCAAGGCGTGTGTGTACACATGCCACACAGGATACATTTTCCACAGTGTAAGTACAGTCAAGTTACTAAAATGAAAAAGTTACATAAAATAAAAATACTCAGAAAAGAAAAAATACGACTTCAAATAACTGGTTCCCAACAATAGAAAACAAACGACACTCAGTGAAACAGGAAGGCACGACCATACACAATATTGCTAAGATGACGTATTTCCACAAAGTTTTCAACAGGTTCAGTGCAATTACTGACAAAATCCCATAGACATTTTGGTAGGAATTTGCACAATCATCATAAAGTTAATATTTAAATGCAAAGCATCCATCATAAAGGGTTTTGCAAAACAATAACAAAGTCCCAGGTTCAAAGTTAGGGGTCTGGGAGACTTCAACTACTGGACTTCGAGACTTATCCTGAAGCTATAGTAAGTAACTGAGTATATTAGTCTGTTTTCACACTGCTGTCAAGAAATACCTGAGACTGGGTAATTTGTAGAGGAAAGAGGTTTAATTGACTCACATCTCGGCATGGCTGAGAAGGCCTCAGGAGACTTACAATCATGGCAGAAGTCAAAGGGGAAGAAGGCACCTTCTTCACAAGGTGGCAGGAAGGAGAAGAATAAAGGAGGAACTTCCAAACACTTATAAAACCATCAGATCTCTTGAGACTCACTCACTATCACAAGAACAGCATGGGGGAAATCATCTCCATGATGCAATCACCTCCCTCCCTCAACACATGGGGCTTTCAGGTGGAGATGAGATTTGGGTGGGGACACAGCCAAACCGTATCACTGGGTCTAGTATGTACACAAAGTTAGACATATAGACCAATGGAGTACATTTCACGGTCCAAGAATAAACCCGTATGGTTATGATCAGGTCATTTTTTTACAAACATAAAAAGACAATTCAATAGGGAAATAATAGTGTTTTAGCAAATGGTTCTAAGACAATTGCTTATACACACTGGAAAAATTATTCCTAGATCATTACTTCAGACTATGCACAAAATTAAATTAAATGGATCACAGATCTAAATCTAAGGATTAAAATTTTGAACTTTCTCTAATACACCATAGGACAAAAGCATTGTGACTTTGAGGTAATACGATTAAGACATAACACCAAATAATCCATGATTAAAATAAAAAAAGGACTTCATTTAAATTAAATATGTTTGCTTTTCAGAAGATGCCCCTAAGGAAATGAAAAGACAAGCTAAATACTTGTTGACAGCACCAGTAAATCATATATATGTCTGATGATGTTT
Organism: Rhinopithecus roxellana; assembly: GCF_007565055.1. Lineage (NCBI taxonomy): Eukaryota > Metazoa > Chordata > Mammalia > Primates > Cercopithecidae > Rhinopithecus > Rhinopithecus roxellana. The sequence continues at coordinate 20,771,518 of NC_044557.1, forward strand.
AAAAAACTTTCAACTCAATAAGTAAAAATAATAAAATTAAAAATAAAAATGTTGTATAATAATTGCACAATAGATATACATTTTTGCTTATTACTTGGTGCTGCCAGTCCGTTTTGAATTTTGTTCAGCCCAGCAATATTGCTTTTAGCACCTTGTTTCCATTAAAACATTGTATTGACTATATCCACCCCAGTATGTGCAATCCAAAATAAAGCTAATTGTATTGTATATTTATAAATGCATGACCATTACAAATTTATATACAAATAATAGAAATCTGTGAAATATAAAAATCTACCTGCATATTCATAAAACTATACAGATAATATATAAAAATATATCTGTATTTTATGGGTGTAAATGTATTTCTACATACAAATATAACAGTATAATAAATAAATGTATAGTAACTAACAAACAACAATGATAAAACATATACATCCAGCTGAATATATATATATGCATATATACACAAAACTTATGCATAGTAAATCACATTTCCAGCTAAATATATATGTGCATGTATATGAGTATATAATAAATAGTAAAACAATGTTTAAAACTCCAAATTTAGATATAGAATGCTATACATCATGTTCATACTGCCTCTGCACCCTTACTTGATCATCCAGCCACAGGTCAAAGCTATCTGGGCTTTGCTGTGTAACTAGAGGTGTTTGCTGGTTCACTGGCCTATTCCTAAGTGGGAGGTTGATTGGCTTCGCTTGGCTTTGAGCTTTACGGAAATTAAACCCCACTATACATGTTCTGACTCCTTTTTTTTCATTTTGGCTTCCACTTCTGAGCTTGTATTACTGTGCTGCAAACTTGGATGGACTGCTGAGTATTGTATCCAAGCAATCGCATGAAAATGTTTTAAAATCTATTGTGACTTTTTTTGTTTTGGTGTAAGTAAACTTTCAATTTTAGAACAATTTTAGATTTGCCCAACATTGCAGAGGCAGCCCAGAGAATTTCTGTTCATCCCTTACCTGGTTTCCACTCTTGCCTCATTGCATCCTAGGTCTCCGTGGGGAACAGCTCACAACCACAGGTCTGACAATAGTAGTTCTTGTGAACTACACTTGTAACTTCATTTGCATTTCATGAGTTTCCCCCGTAATGTCCTTTTTCTCTTCCAGGATGCCATCCAGGGGACTTTATTACATTTGGTCTTTATTTCTCCTTAGCCTAGTCTGTTTCATGGTAGTTTTGCAAATGATCCTTGTGTTTGATGACGTTAGCAGTTTTGAGGAGGTGGGTGGTATTGTGTAGAACGCCCCTCATTTGGGGTTTGTCTGATAGTTTCTCTCTTTATTAGACTGGGGTTTTGGGTTTTCAGGAGACTAAGGAGGTAAAGTGCCCTTCTCAACACGCCATGCCAAGCGGATGTGCTATCAGCATCCTGTGTCAGTGATGATGCGTCCTTGGTCGTCTGGCCCCGGTAGTGCTGCCCAAGGCAAGGCTGTGTTTTCCCACTACTCACAGGGTGCTCTTTGGAAACAAGTCCCCAAGCACTCACAGGGCCAGAGCAGGGAGTAAATCTCCACCTCCTGGAACAGGGAGCAGCTACACACATTATTTGGAATTCTTCCTATGGGGGATCTTTTTCTCCTCTAGTTATTAATTTTGGCAATCATGTACTCATATCTCCATGGACTCATGCGAATGTGTTTTATGCTTTGGTTCATAATTCAGATTATTCTGGTTTTGGCCACTGGGGGCTCTGTCCAGTTGGGCTCTACAGCCTTTGACAAGCTCCCCTCTGTATTAATCTGTTCTTGCATTGCTATAAAGAACTACCTGAGACTGGGTAATTTATAAAGAAAAAGCTTTTCCTTAGCTCACAGTTTCACAGGCCATACAGAAAACATGATGCTGGCATCTGCTTAGCTTCTGGGAAGATCCTAGGAAATTTTAATCATGGTGGAAGGTGAAGAGAAGCAGGCACTTCACATGGCCAGAGCAGAAGCAAGAGACGGACGGAGTAGGGAGATGCCACACACTTTGAAACAAGCAGCTCTCAGGAGAACTCACTATTGCGAGGACAGTGCTAAGGGGGAGATGGTGATAAGCCACGAGAAAACGCCCCCGTAATCTAATCACCCCTCACCAGGTCTCACCTCCAGCATTGGGGATTACAATTTAACATGAGATTTGGGTAGGGACACAGATCCAAACCATATCACCATCCCTTTACTTTTTGAACACTTCCTTTCAGGCACTGTAAGATGCCCCAGGCTCATCTTGCTCATGTCCTGCCCCAGACCTGGAATCAGGCATTTCTCCAAAGAGCCCTGATTCCTTATACTGGAGAAGAGAATTCAGAACCAAGATCTGAATGCTAGTTCTAGTCTGTTCTCAGACATTTTGCAAATGGGTTCAGGGAAACATCACACACACACTTTTAAAGTTTGAAACTCCACTGTTTGAAACATTACTGATCTTCATAATGCTACAAAATAAAATTTGTATTGTATCGCTTGAAGCAGGAATAATGTATCAAGTATCAGACAGAGTAATATTACAACAGAATACATGTTTAACTATAAGTACACTGGAAAATGGAATAGATCTCAAATTCACTGACTTTTTGTCAATTGGATATTTCAATAAATAAATTGTGCTAATATTTCAATTTTACCTGAATTAAAGAAAACAGTGTCACTAGTCCATTGAATGCCCTATAACAATAAACTAATACGTTTTAAATACTATAGGGAAAAGGGGAAAAACTGAAATACATTTTGTTTTCAACTCCAAGTTAACTTTTTCACAGAAACATAATTCTATATTGAGGTTTTGAAGTGGGAGATTGCTATAACCCATTTTGGATCACTGAAGATTGCTGTTACTACATCTATAGTTAAAGGAGATGTGATAATAATTTAAAAAGGACCATATAGAACTGAGTTCCTGAAGGACATATCTTAATCTTCTATGTACTGCACATTTTCTACATACATTATATTCATCATGTTTGTATATAAAAATAAACACACCCATTTAGAACTGTACGTTTCATGTAACAATTCAGAGGTATACTGCTTTTACTATTGTTTTAGTGTGCAGTGAATAGCTTCCATACAATGTACCATTTTGGAAGTAACTTAACCTTTTTGGTTTCATGACATTCATTATTTGGGGAAGATTCATTACTTTGTGGTTATTCCATCTGACATTTCTTCCATGCCATTTTTTTTCTTGTCTCTTCATTTCCCAGAGTTTTACTGTGTTTCCCAGGCTGGAGTGCAGTGGTGCAATCATAGCTCACTATGGCCTCAAACTCCTGGGCTCAAGCCACTCTCCCGCCTCAGCCTCCTGAGTAGCTGGGACTACAGGTGTGCACCATCATGCCCTACTCCTTCTAGCATTTTATTTCCATGCCTATTAGGCCACAAATGTGAAATTTCTTTTAGCTAATGATAATAACTGTGTAACTCCTTACACTTTGTCTTTTTCTTTAACTACCAAGAAACCAGGAGTTCTATCTGCACCTCAGTTTTAGAAATATATTTTAGTTTCTTGCACTAGAACACCTTCCTTCTTCTCTTGATTTCTTTTTCTTATTTTATAGTCTCAAGGCTAGGTGGCTTCTATTGTGTTTATAGAGGACATGGAGAGTTCCATTAGGAGGATGGAGAGTTTTTGAGAAAATGGAGCGTCTATTGTGCTTTTTTGAGGAAATGGGGTTTTCGTTGGGAGTTCGCATTGAATAAGCCCAGGTAATCCTCCTGGAGAATGAGACGTTACATGGAGAGAACCCCAGCTGGGTGCCAGGCCCAAGCAGCACAGGCGCGAGTGTGAACACCTTAAACCACCCAGCCCGGGTTGAGAACTGAGGTTACTGCCATCCAGTGAGCTGTTTTCCAAGGAGTGTAGCAGAATAGCCAAACTAATCTCAAACACAAATCGTTGGCCATAACCAAAGCGAGTTAACGATATGGCTAGTATTTTAAAATATTTAGATTGAGATATTTTAGTGTAACTTGTCTCTCAGAAGTAGATAACAAAATAATTCAGCTGTGAGAAAACACAACTGAAATCAATGATCAAGGGAAACATAATTATACATTTATTATGACTGGGTGTGGGAACAGTACATTGAAATTAATAGCAAATGAGGATTAATTCATTCTTAGCAATTTTGAGGACAATAAAATATTTTCTGTTTATAAAAGAAAGATTATCTGTCTCTGATAAAAATGCCAGTTCCATAAGAAAGGTTGTCCCTTGGGGGCACTGACTGTTTCCAAGACACAACAAAATTCTATTTTGAGAGACAGACCCATAAGAATATGGGAGAAAGAAGTATGTGATTTAGGATAAAGGGTACACAGAAGTTCAGTAGGGAAAGGATGATATATTCAATAAATGACACTGAGTGAACTGGATATTAAGTAGAAAAAAATGAATATTGACCCCTATTACACATAATACATAAACATCAGTTACTAGTAGATTATATACCTAAGTGTGAAGGTCAAATAATAATAGTCCTAGTACAAAATAGAGAAGAATATCTTCACGGCCTTAAGGTAGAGAAAGATTTCAATAATCAGACAAAGAAAGCACCAATCAAAAAGGAAAGTTTTGAGAAACTGAACTTTACATTTTAGAACGTCTTTTCATAAAAAATACAATTAATATGAACATGAACACAGTTGGGTACTCGATGATATAAAGAAATTATTATCTTTTTCATATTGCAAAATGATGTTTTTTAAATCATTATATTTAGAGATCAATACTGAAATATACATAGATGAAATAACTGAAAAAAAAACTATGCCGGGAAGGAAAAATGGATGGCATGTGTATTAGTCCGTTTTCACCTTACTGATAAAGACATACCTGGGACTGGGCAATTTACAAAGGAAAGAGGTTTAGTGGACTCACAATCCATGCGGCTGGGGAGGCCTCACAATCATGGCAGAAGGCAAGGAGGAGCAAGTCACATCTTACGTGGACGGCAGCAGGCAAAAACAGAGCTTTTAGAAACTCCCATTTTTAAAACCATCAGATCTCGTGAGACTTATTCACTATCACGAGAATAGCACTGAAAAGACCCAACCCCAAGATTCAGTCACCTGTCACCGGATACCTCCCACAACATGTGGGAATTATGGGAGCTACAGGATGAGATTTGGGTGGGGACAAAGACCAACCCATATCAGCATGATCTACACCAGTGTTTGAAAATTAAGTATTTGGAAATTATACAACCAAAAATAGTAGGAGACAGAGAAACATAAATATGACCGGTATAGACATCTCCATAACAAAATTATGTACTTTTTCTCATAAAATTCTTTCTAGTACATATATTATTTTATTTTTTACACTTAATCAGTAATCTATGCTGACTTTCACTTGGTGGGCAACTGAAAAAATACACAAAATTTTGAGAAGTTGAAGTCTGGGATGGATGCATTTCTCACGAAAGAAAATGAGAAATCATAGCTGGGCGTGGTGGCTCACGCCTGTAATCCCAGCACTTTGGGAGGCTGAGGTGGGTGGATCATGAAGTCAGGAGTTCAAGACCAGTCTGGCCAAGATGGTGAAACCCTGCCTCTGCTAAAAGTACAAAAATTAGCTAGGTGCAGTGGTGGGTGCTGTAATCCCAGCTACTCGGGAGGCTGAGGCAGGAGAATCACTTGAACCTGGGAAGTGGAGGTTGCAGTGAGTCGAGATCATGCCACTGTACTCTAGCCGGGGTGACTGAGTTCTAGGACTTTGGTCAGTAGGAAAGGGGACGACCATATCTCAACATATTGCTCTTGAATTTTAAAAAATAGGGATAAATGGGTTGAGTGCCAGGGGTCATACCTGTAATCCCAGCACTGTGGGAGGCCGAGGTCGGCAGATCACTTGAGGTCAGGAGTTCGAGACCAGCCTGGTCAGCAAGGTGAAACGTCATCTCTACTAAAAATACAAAAATTAGCTGGGCACCATGGCATGTGCCTGTAAGTCCAGCTACTTGGGAGGCTCAGGCAAAAGAATCGCTTGAACCTGGGAGGCTGAGGTTGCAATGAGCTGGGATCACACCATTGCATTCTAGACTGGGTGACGCAGTGAGACTCTGTCTCAACAACAGCAACAAAATAGGGAGAAATGCTGCTTGAAGCCAACTGATCAGGAAGTAGTGGTGCCTCAACCCAGTTCACTAGCAGAGGGTAACATTTCCCCAGATCATTTCCTTCTTCCCAAAAGAGGGCAAAAAAGTAGCCTCACTCTTCACCATCTGTTGGCTACTGCCCCAGGGGCACCGACTGCACCCCCCATATGGGTGGTCTTGTAGCTGTGGCTGCCATAACACCGTACCACAGACCCTGTGACTTAAACAGCACAGATATATTATCTCACAGCTCTGGAAGCTGCAAGTCTGAGATCAGGGTGTCCACATGGTCAGGTTCTGGTTAGTGCCTTCTTCTAGGTTGCAAATGGCCAACTTGTCCCTGTGGCCTCATCTGGCCTTTCCTTGGTGTATTTCCTTTACGAAGTCACCAATTCTATTGAACACCACCCTGATGGCATCATTTAACCTTAATTATCTGCCTAAAGGCCTTGTCTCCAAATATAGTCACCCTGGGGCTTCGGGTTTCACCGTATGACTTGTGGCAGGACACAATTTGATCCACAGCAAGGGTGCTGAGAAAGCGAACCACTATCAGTAGGCAGAGAAGGGACTATTCCATGAGGATATTCAACGTTGCTTCTGCAAACTACCACCAAAAAGCCCGCTGAAAAGACAAAGCCAAGTTCACTGCTTATGCACCCAGGGACGGCAGTACTCCCACAGGGCATCCGTGCTGAACCGTCAGGTAAAACACAATTCAGGATACTTATTGAGACTGAAAAATCTGACTTATGATGCGTCTTTCAATTCAGGATATTGGTTAATTTAGGAAAGATTATGATATAATTGTTTAGAATTTGTAGCCAGAGAATGCCAAGAACTTTGAGGCCGAATTGTTCAAAAAGTCTTAGACTGTTTTAAACAGTTTCCTATTGAAGAACAGATGAGTCTTTGGAGTAAGCAATAAAGTTAGTTGCAACTTTCATCATCTGGTGCAAGTGTCTCCTAGGATCCTAAGCTAAACACAAGTAAAGTTATGTTCTTGAAAACAGGGAATTATAGAATCATGTTAATAAAAATAGGCAAGCTGCGTGGGTGGTTTCCATTCTTGAAGGAGAACCAAGTATCTACAAAGGGAGGAAAGACATCTGGAAGAGGTGGCTTACACTGAAGAGAGAGAGAGAGAAAAAAAAAGATATTTTACATAACAAAAGCCAAACTCAGTAAGATACAACTACAGTACCCAAAAGGCTTTAAGAACTAAAGAGAAAAACAAATTTAAAGTACAATTAGAAATTCCATGAAGGAAATGTGAAAACAATGGGTAACGTATGAGATCCATTGAAGCCTCATGTGTATAACTCGTCCAAGAACAGTAGACCCTAAAGAAAATAGAAGAGACCCCAGAATATGAGTGATGATGAAAAAATATTTAACAATAAAGCTGGTGTATTTGTGATAACTAATGACAAATAAAGGAAATTCAAATAACAAGTTATTACAAATGAGAAATAAGACAAACAAAATAATTTAATAATTTGTATGGCTTAATTGTGGAAATCCCAGTAATTCAAAGCATAGTGAAACTCTCCTGGTGGAAATAAGGAGTGAAGCTAAGAACACAAGAATTGACTGAAGGAATCTGAAGCAGGTCAGTGAGTCTCCCTGAACATCCCCTTCTCCCTTAAGGGAGCCAGGGTGTCAGAAGAAATTAAAACAGAACACCCCAGACTCTGGGCGTTGAGTGCAGGGATGCAATATGGTACTCAAAACAGGTTGATGGGCTGAAAGTTAATATGCTGAACTCCAAAATCCATTGTTTTCACCTTTCACTGGGGCCTCAGAATGTTCTCAACCAGTCATATACCTTTCACCCTAGCAGAAGGTTGATGATATTTTTTTTTGCTGAAACTTGACCATCACTGAGAACATATATACTTATGCTGATGCTTGGGGCCCCCCCCCCCAGTGAAATGGCCAGATGGTGGTTGTCATCTGATTACCCTTAAATGACACACACTGGCTGTTAAGAGTCAGTTATTCACGCACAGCTTCCATTACCTTTCTAGGCCTCTATTTTAAATAGAAGTGTGTACGCAGTCTCAGGCCTCTATGTGTTCGTGGGAGACTTCTAGAGATCAAGATAAATGTCAAAAAGAACAAATAAATGAGAAACAAAGAGAAGTAGGATGTTGGGGGAAAAAAATCAAAATAGGAGTCGAAGAAAATAAAATTTTAAAAATTTGTGCCACAAAACCAATTAACATCATGAATAAAAAAATGGGGAAGGTACCTCTCAGTATAAAAATCAGAGACACAATTACATAGAAACATTAAGGCAAAATATATGTGAGATGGAAGGCAGATCTAAGAAAAACAATTCTTATAATTCCCCAAAGGAGTAAAACTGGATAGAGATGCAAGAGTTAATAAGCAGTAAAAAAGTATTTATTTGTGGATAAAGAAAAATTTGTTTTTGAATTAAACCGTTACAGTGAATTGCAGATCAAATAAATTTTCCAAATAGTCTGGATATATGGATATACCCAAAAGTGCTGAAGATGGAATCAGAATCACATGAGCTGCCAGATTGTAAAAGCAGATAGAATACAAAAGAGAGTTGCACTGACGCTACCTCTCATACACAATCCTGGAGGCGCAAAAGCAGTCCTCGATGTCTTTAAGCTACTGAGGGAAACGAAATGTCATCAAAACCTAGCGAACTCAGACTACATGGTAAGGGAAAGACTTCTGTCGACGTACCACTTTCCAGACACTATCGCATCCCTGAAAAAAGGTCTGAAGTATCCTAAATGTCAGTTAAATCAAATTAGATCTCAGGTAAGAGAAAGTGAAAACAAGAATAACAATAACAAAATGGTGGTAAGAAAGAATATTGCAATTTGGGGTTCTCTAACAGTGTGACCATGCATCAATTATAAAATAAGCATTGTATTAGACCATTTTCATGCTGCTGATTTATAAAGACATACCCAAGACTGGGTAACTTATAAAGGAAAAGAGGTTTCACTGACTCACAGTTCCACATGGCTGGGGAGGCCTCACAAACACGGCAGAAGGTCAAAGACACAAGATACTTCTTACATGGAAGCAGAGAAAATAAGAACCAAGCAAAAGGGGTTTCCCCTTATAAAACTCTCAGATCTCTGTGAGACTTATTCACTACCACGAGAACAGTGTGGGGCGAAAATGCCCCATGATTCAATTATCTCCCACCAGGTCCCGACCATGACACATGGGAATTGTGGGAGCTACAATTCAAGATGAGATTTGGGTGGGGACACAGCTAAACCATTTCAGGCATTTATCAGAAAGTGAAGAAACTTAGGGTTAGAGGACATTCTAGCAATAACTAAAAACTGATTAAATCTTCTGCAGTACCTTTGAAAAATCCCAGAAGTTTATGTGTCTTCAATTCCTTATTGAAATATAATCAGTAGAATTTTAAAGTATTGTAACAATTTCAAAGTGTAATGAAGAAACAAGAAGGTCGAGAGTCAAAATAAGAAATTGGCATAAAAATACAATGTATAGAAAACAAAACTAAAATAGATAGGAAACCAAGCAGATCACTTATCAAAAATACACGTAAATGGCTTAATTTGGCCATGAAAAGACCAAGATGATCACATTATTTCAGCTGGTAACTCAATTTTTGATGTAGAGTAGTGGCGACATAGGAACCACTTAGGAAGATAAATTTGGTGGCTTGATACAGAAAGAATTAGAGAGGAGAGGTGATCCTTTAGGAGACTGAGATTAGTTGTTTTGACGGTGAGAGATAAATTACTTTGAAAGAATCCTAGCGCCATTGATAGAAACACTAGTTGGTGACAAGAAGGTGAAATGATGCATTGGATTTTGGATGTACTGGGCACTGAGGGTAATCATGTATATTTAGGGCACTGAGGGTGTGCATATTTTTCATGATTCGGTCTTGGATACCCTCACATATGTTCACACTCCATCTTTTCAACCTTAGCAGGCAAAATGATGACCTGAATAGAGCCGGGAACCAGAGGACATGGGATGGTCCAGCTCCCACCAGTCTGCTTCTGGGCTGCATATTTGCTATTACTATGGTACAAGTTTATTGTGGAACGTTTAAGTGGGAAAATATGAACTGGAGTTTTTTTTTTTTTTTAAGACTTTATAAAGTTATGTTTCATTATCATAATCATGATCATCATTGTCATCAGTATCTATTCCCCAGTCTCAGTTGGTCCTTCTCTGTTGATAGCTACCGACCAAGATGGTCTCTACCTGTCCCTCAGCCAGTCTCAATGTTAGATGGTTTATTTCTGACTCTAAGCCCTTGACCTCCCTTTATGGAGAGCATTTACTTTAGAAAACTGCTCATGATTGATTTTGTCTATCCTTTCAGATGTAAATCTTTGCCCAGTATCTGGCCAGTTTTACAGCTCAGGAGTGACTCTCCCAAGGCTGTGAGCACCATCCTTCTGGAATGCAGTCATCAAGGCAGGCGCCCCTTCCCAGTCTCTGTGGTAGTCCAAGTTGTAAAACTACCTTTCTGTCATGAACATAGGAGAAAATCTACCTTTCCTTTGGGGAAAGCAATTAGCAAATGCAGGTGACCTCTCCCCCACTCAGCTTTTGAAACCCTCCATTATTTTGTTTCAAGGAAGCTGGGTTTCCAGACCATATCTGTCTGTGCACTCTTCCCTACTGTTGGCAAAAGTGTAGGAATAAAATAAATTTTGTTTGCTCATCTTGTACAGCGCAATTTTTCTTTTACACTACCTAATCTATATCTTTTATTATATGTGTGTATATATATACATTTTCTATATTCCGTGCGTGCGTGTGTGTGTGTGTATTTTGAGGAGTCTTGCTCTGTCGTCCAGACTGGAGTGCAATGGCATGATCTCAGCTTACTGCAACCTCCGCCTCCTGGGTTCAAGCAATTCTCCTGCCTCAGCCTCCTGAGTAGATGGAGTTACAGGTGCACGCCACCATGCCCGGCTAATTTTTCATATTTTTAGTAGAGACAGGGTTTCACCATGTTGGTCAGGCTGGTCTCAAACTCCTGACCTCAAGTGATTCACCCACCTCGCCCTCCCAAAGTGCTGGGATGACAAGCATGAGCCACTGGGTCTGGCCCCACATATATATTTTTAATGTCTGACTGACACTGCTACCTAAGTTATTCCTGTCTAATAAACTCTAAATGCAGTTTCATGACACAAAGCCTTTAAAAAGCAGGCTTCTGTTCCCTTTTATTTCCCATGGACACAGTTTAAGATAACTCAATCTTAGAGACAGGAAGTAGCATAAGGCTGACAGTACTCAAGTCTGCCTTTAAAGAGTTTTGTCATCACTTCCAGCGTTTCTATCAGATTTCTCTGCATTTTTGGTTTTACTGGGCATCTGCCTCACATAATTCTGCAAACATAGCGAATTACATGGTTTAGGAGGTTACAGTGGCAAGCAACACATCCATTAACTAGGAAACCCTCCTGAAAAATTTTGGTTAGGATAAGTGACTTCTGAAAGCTAGGGTCCATTTGCGTTTTAAAAATGCTTAGTAAAGTATTTTTTTGGGGGGAGTTAAATTATTTAGATAATTCTAAAATTCTTCTACCTAGTTGCATATCCACCTGATGCAATCAGGGTCTTAATCACCATTGATTCCTTGGTTCTCTGCATCTCTCTATCACACAGGTGTATGGCTACCTCACCCCTCCACCCTACTTTCTGCTGTTGTTCCAGAACCTGTCTTTAGTCAGCATTTCCATCCTGGGGACTCTTTCTACTCTTGCATAGATTCTCACTCAACTTTAAATATTGCTTGACCAGAACAACATGATATCAACGTGCATCTCGGGTCCCACACACCTACGAGTGTCCTGGACCTGGGGCTCACCATGCCCTTTCTCACCTCGTACATCCTATGTCATCCTCATCATCCTCAACCTGTTCCGGCAATTATCTAACCTGAGTCAGAATCTTACCCCTTGCTTAGTTCAGTGATGATTTCCTCCCTAGGGGTCAGGACTTCTGTGTTCTCTTCTTTATGGAACTAAGTTGTTGGACAAACCCAGACGGACAGAGCACAGACCAGGGTTGTCACGCGCACCTGCCAATGCGTGTTGTCCTGATCAGCACTTCATCTCCCCGATGCTGGTGCTCAGATGCAGGAACCCACCGATGCCGACACAGACTCCCTGGCCCCTGCCTGACTAGGGCATTGATGCCAACTGGCAAGAGTGAGTTAGCATCTGCAATACATCTGAGCTCTAGAATACCTTAGAAATTAATGTGCTTCTGCCCAGCTTCCTTTTGAGAACTACTGCCATTGCCGCATCCCTAAATAAAGTGGTCTAAAAAAAAAAAAAAAAAAAAGGAAAGTGATCTTGTATTTCTAGGCAAAATTAATTAACCTCCCCAAAACTCTAAGGTAAAATTGACCAGGGCGATCTGCATAGACCCATAATTCTCAGCATACGCATATCACACAAGATGAGTCTTTTCATATCAACCTTGGATGCCCTTTGCAGAGATTCATTATATACACACAATGTATTATTTTCCAAAACAGTGGGATAATCTTGGGAGATTTCTGGAAGCACTAAGAATATGAGTGCAGTATTCCAAGTACTTTTGAGGATGATTTTCAGCTGTACAAAAAGGATGACTGCTTTTTCCTTTCTTAATTATTTTAAAATTTTTATTTTTATTTTAAGTTCTCGGGTACATGTGCAGGATGTGCATGTTTGTTACATAAGTAAACGTGTGCCATGGTGGTTTGCGGCACCTATCAATCCATCACCTAGGTATTCAGTCCAGCATGCATCAGCCATTTTTCCCGATGCTCCCCAGGTCCCAGTGTGTGATGTTCCCTTCACCGTGTCCATGTGTTCTCATTGTCCAGCTCCCACTTATAAGTGAGATCATGTGGTATTTGGTTTTCTGTGCCTGCAGTAGTTTACTGAGGATAATCGCTTCCAGTTCCATCCATGTCCCTGCAAAGAACATGATCATGTTCCTTTTTATGTCTGCATAGCATTCCATAGTGTATATGTACCATACTTTCTTTATCCAATCTATCATTGATGGGTATTTGTGTTGATTCCATGTCTTTGCTATTGTGAACCGTACTGCAGTGAACACGTGTGCATGTGTCTTCATAATAAAATGATTTCTATTTCTTTGGGTATATATGCAGTTATGGGATTGCTGGGTCAAATGGTATTTCTGGTTCTAGATCTTTGCAGATGACTGTTTTCTAAGCTAAATTCTGAAAACTGTGCATTAGATATAATTAAATGTAAGATTTTAACTTCCAGAATGGTGCTGCTGAGAAATTGACTCCTAGGCCATCACAGCTACCAAGCAGGGAGCCTCCTTCTGTAACAGTCATAGCAGGAAGCACAGAACTAAATGTGTCCTCTGTGATGTGTATATATTGGTCAGTGTGGAAAAACTGTACAGAGTAGGAATTTATATATCATAGGGTTAAAAATATTTTGAACCGAGGGGATGTGAATACAGAGCTAGTGGGTTGGTGGTTTGAGCCCAGCAGAACAGTTGGTAGCTATTGATTCTGTCTATCAAAACACAGAAATATTGATTGTGTATAAAAACAGTCTTCTTTTCAGAGACCACAAGTTTGCTAGTGATGACTCCACAGGAATGCTAATGAAGGGTCTTAATAATTCTTACAAATATATACATTTTTTATAGCATGTTACATTGTGCAACGTGCTTTCAACTCATGATTTAAATATTGCAATGACCTTATCACTCTGGGTGATCTCAGAAGTGCCTTCCAGATTTTTAAACTGTACGACTATGGATTCAAAGTAGTTTAGTAGAGGAACTGACCTTTGGGCTGATCCATGAAACATGAGTCACTTTGGCATCCAGGAGAATGTGTATTCCGTGATCATAATTTGAAAAGTCAGTAGAAGCATGATTCCCACTGCAGGCTCTCTCTGGATGCTGTGGTCAGAAGCTGAACACAGGCTACGTGAACTCTTGCTTTATTTCAACACAGTGCTTCTGATGTTGCAATTTATACCATGTTTGTTTCTAGCTATTTCCTTTTAGAGAGTTTTTATTGAGTCTCGCCAAGACTACACAATGTTCACATTAGAAAACCTAAGAGAACCTTGTGAATAATGACCCATAAACCTGGGCATATGTGTGTTCCTGAATGTACCCAGCTCGGGGATCAAAAATCAGTGAAACTCAACACCTACTAACCGTATAAAGATCAGACCAGGGATGTGCTCACTTAACACCGGCTAACCGCACACAGATCAGACCAGGGATGCGCTCACAAAGGTAAATCTATGTGGAGGTGTATTTCAGAAATTAACAAGACAACCCAGAGTGCAGGTTGGGTCTGCAACATGAGGCGAATCTCCAACAATCCTTGGAGGAGAGCAACCTGGATAGGTGGTACCATGACAGAGAGAAGCAGGTGCCTAATACTTAGGAGAAAAAATTCCAAGTGGAAGTCAAGCTGCCAGTGGTACCTGAGGCCTCTTAATTATGATCAAAATGACACCTACTAATGTTTAATTCTCAATTACAGCTTGTGCATGTCTTCAAGGTAATTTAAAACAATATGCAAATATTTAAATCAATATGCTGCATTCCTTATATCATCATTCTCTCTCTGATAGCTAAAATACTTCTTCTCCCCTTTTTTCTCTCATTATCCAGGGTATTCCGCTTCACTATTAAGCCTCCTGCTCAGGGAGAGGTTGTCCAGAGAGAGAACGGATGCTGGTAGTGATGAAGGCAGAAACCCTGCGGAGGGTCACACCTCTCAAGACAGAGGGTTATTTGGAACCAGCACCAGATGCTTAAAAACATTTGAGCAGTTAAATCACAGATTATTAAAGGAAAAAGATTATGCACCTGAAGTGTGGCTGACAAAATTGAATTCTCAAAGACATGCATGTTAAGGTTTAGAAAATGTATCTGTTGGTATTCTTGTTTTGATTTTTCTGTTTTCATCATTTTCCTAGTAGCTTGAGGAGCAGGGATAGCCACAGGAAAAAAACACTTTTTATTACTTTTAACCTAAAAATAATATGTATTTTTCCAGTGCAAGAAACATTATATCATCCTGGGAAATCATAGCTGACCGGGGACCCAGGGAAAACATTATTCTTTGAAAATAGAGTGTACTCAGCTGTTCAGTATCTTTAAAAGGATATCAGAAATTACATTCATTTTTATAGAATTTTGTATCTTTCTCGATTTTAATCCAGGTTTTAATCCTCCCATGACTTTAACTTTATGTCACTATTCAGTTTATTTGTAGATTGGTAAGTATGTCTGATTTTTTTTAAAAAAAAATTTCCTCGGAGAACTTGTACCGAGGAGAATAGCCCTCTTACTTTCTTTAAAATTGCTAAAATCTACTCTCAATGTGTCACCAAAAACAGAAGAACAAAAAAGAAGAAAAAAGCTCAAAGACAAAATTATTTTGACTAGGGTGGAGACAAAGTTTTCCAGATTTGTAGTTATCATTGTTTAGCAGAACTCACCAAAAGTTTAATCTTGTTATAAAATGTTGTAAAAAATAATTAGAAAGTATTCATAGTGAATCTTAAATCTCTTTTCCCACTTAATTTAGATTCTATAAAATATTGAACTTTTGAAAGAAAAACGTCATTAGGTGCTAAAGAGCTCTTAATAATAATCTTGGCCTCTAATGGACCTAAATATTTGGCTTTAGAATAAAAAGTAAATGAAGCTAGGGTGACCTTCAAGCATTGTAAATGTAGGTGATACAGAAGTGTCCAGAGTCAAGGAAAGATGAAAACAAACCAAGAATCTAAACCGGTGCTAAAGCTGCAGCTTCTTCCACTCTGGCTCAGGTATCACATTTTAGGAACTGACATCCCCAATCTATCTTGCATGATGTTATCTACTTCTCTTTTTACTGGCATTCATACAATGCTTAACTCAGACGAAGACAGTAATTTACTTTCTTAATTATTAGCACTTAAGTGGAAAAATGAATAGCCAGAAAAATTCGGAAAAGTCCCATATATTTTGAAATATGTTTTTGATTTCAAAACATATTCAACACTGCTAAACGTTCCTTTTATCAAAAATACATTGTCGAATGCAGAAAATTTTTTGAGCTGAATGAAATAATGAATGGAATGTAATAGCTTTCATATACTAAGAAGGACTTACAAAACGTCTAAATGCAAATATCAACGGGGAACAACAAAATATCTTCCTCTGAAAGTAGAAACAAGGCAAGAATGCCCACTCACAGTTCTTAATGCCATGCTGAAATTTGTGCCCACTGAAAAAGGAAAGAGGAACAAAACAACCTCTAAAATATGCAGCTTAGAAAAAAAGAGTAAAATAGTCATTCTCAAATGATGACATAATTAAATACATAAAAATCTAAGATACATATATATAAAACATATATATCAAAAAATTTTAAAAATCTTTCTGTACACCAGCAACAAAAAATTCAACAAAATATAATTCATAATAACATCAAAGGTGTGAAATAATTGGAAATAATTACAACAAAGTACCATATGTTGTATGGTACCAGAACCATATGTTGGAACTTATACAATCTTATTGAATTATTAAAGAAGATATTTAAAACTGGAGACATAACAGGCTCATGGTTTGGAAGATTTAATATTAAAATGTGTCATTTAGGCTGGGTATGGTGGCTCACGCCTATAATCCCAGCACTTTGGGAGGCCAAAGTAGGAGGATAACTAGAACCCAGGAGTCTGAGACTGCAGTGAGCTATGGTCATGCCACTGTACTCCAGCACTGGCAACAGAGGAAGACCCTGTCTCAACTTTAAAAAAAAATATCAATTATTCCCCAATTCATTTTTGGGGTAAGATGCAATTCTAATCAAAAGCAAAAATATATTGAGGAACCTAACAAGCTGATTCTGAAATTAATGTGGATGTGGAAAGATTCAAAGATATCTTAGATATTCTTGAAGAGTAACAGGGAAGAGAGCTTGCTATGCAAGAATTCAAGTTTCTACTAAAGCTATCGTAATTTAGGCAGAAAGCTGGTAGTGCCAGGAACGACAACAACCCGTGGAACAAAATAAAGAGCCCCCAAAAGAGATGCACACATGTAGGATTCCTGTAAGAGGAGACATTCTGGAGCTCTGTGGAGGAAGAGAGACCACTCAACAAATTATGCGGGAACAACTGGGTCTCAACTGTGGAAAACCTTCCAAAGGTAATACATAACAGGTCTTCAATCTTAATTTTTAAAAAGTAGAAAGAACTATTTAAGTCCACACTCTTATAGCAGGAACCATCTCTTAACTTGTCAAGTAATTTAAAAGCCTGGAATTTTACGATTGAGTTGAACATGGAGCACTAAAACCCCCATATATTATTATCAAAGTGTGACTTTTACACAAATGTGTGTACACACTCATGCTCACTTTGACATGCAGTTTCACAAACCTTTATCTAAAATGAGTCTTATAATTTAGAAACCTTTAGAAATTATGCAGATAATATGGTGGACCTGCCATGTATTAAGAAATCTAAGGTTTATTCCTAGTCCCATACTCTTCTCCTCACCTTCACATTGGTATATGCCAATACCTTCTTGAAATGCCCACTTAGCCAACTACCTTCCAGATTATGTTAAGCCACAAACAGCCTATGTTCAAATCTATTGGAGAAGATGTCTGTATCAAAGTAGGTGAAAATCCAACAAATCACTTTTAGCTATCATTTACTTCTGATCATTTGACAACCAACGCTTTTTATATGATTCTGCAGGGAACCTTTGCAATGTTAGCTATAGAGGTATATTTAACACAAAGGAAACGAAGTGATTTTCTTTTAAGATAATGTTTCATATGTGATGATTTTTAGTCAAAATAGTTTTGTTAAAGAAATAAATGTAAAATAACTGATCGACTTACAATATAATGTTTCATGAAAATAAAATTTCTTTAAAGATGGGATTGAATTTACTGAAACTCAGCTGGGTGCAGTGGCTCACACCTGTAATCTCAGCACTTTGGGAGTGATATGGTTTAGTTCTGTGTCCCCTCGCAGATCTCATGTGGAATTGTAATCCCCAAGTGTCAGGGCAGGGGCCTGGTGGGAGGTGGTTGGTTATGGGGGTGGATTTCCCTGTGCTGTTCTCATGATAGTGAGTCAGTGCTCATGAGGTCGATCTTATAGTTTCATGTGTTGGTACCTCCCCTTTTCTCTCTTGCTCTTTCTCCTGCTTTGCTATGGTAAGATGTGCTTGTTGTGCCCCTTGGCCTTCTACCATGGTTGTAAACTTCCTGAGGCCTCCCAGCCATGCTTTCTGTATAGCCTGCAGAACTGTGAGCCACTTTAACCTTTTTTCTTCATAAATTCCCCAGTTTCAGGTAGTTCTTTATAACAGTGTGACAACAGACTAATACAGGGAGGCTGAGGCGGAAGGATCACTTGAGCCAGGAGTTTGAGACCAGCCTGGTAAACATAGTAAAACCCTGTCTCTATTTCAAAAAATCAAAAAATTAGCCAGATGTAGTGACACACCTGTAGTCTCACCTACTCACCTACTCAGGAGGCTGATGTGGGAGGCCTGCTTGACTCCAGGAGGTCGAGGCTGCAGTGAGCTGTGATCACACACACCACGGCACTTCAGCCTGGGTGACTGAGCAAGACCTTGTCTCAACAAAAGAAAAGAAGAAAAAATATTGAAGTTACTAATACTAAAATAATATATAGGGAACCCGCTAGAGAAAAGCATTGACATAAAATATATTTAAGTAAAAAATGGAATCTCATTGTAATGTTAAAAAATGATATTTTCCTTGCCGCTGTAATATGCCTTGTGGAATACTGAGATCAATACTTGCAGAACTGCAGACGATGAAGAACAGTAACACAAATACCCCTTCTGGAACCGATGAGACTCCTCGCTGCTCACTTCTTCTCACAGGTAACATGGCACCGTTCACCTAAAGATGGTTTCATGGACCCGAAACATGAGCTGAGTGTTGTGAAATCTCTTTAGAAAGATTTTCTAGGGTCAAGCTGAATATTTCTCTGGTCTCTTGATTGGAAACATCTGGTGCCTCTTCTTCTCTGTAGTCTCAAGGTATAAAAGATGAAGGTTTTCAGTTATCTTATTTGTTTTTGTTTCTAAAATTCTTTTCTAGTGTCCTGCAACCAGTAAGACTATGAAGTGCACGGCACTTGAGGGTCTGTGCTGGGATTGCTGACTTCTGTGTGTGATTCTCATTACAGACGAGACACGTGCATGTTATGCAAGAAAAGGTGAGACTTCGGAAACGTTTACATGTTAATCCAGAACTCCATGAGTCTCAGACGTGTAATCTACAAAATGGGGGAAAAATGTTTCCAATTTCTATGGACTTCAGATGATAATTCAGTTATAAATTAAAATCCTATTTCAGTGATTGTCTGTGTTTAGCAAAGTATGATTATATCCTCTTTCCCTTCGGGGTCAACACTGTCTGACTTTCTGGACCAGCTTCTGCTGATGGCATCTCCAAATCTAGGCACCTGCCTTGGTCTTGTGTGGATCTAAATTGGCAGGTTGAATCTAAAGTTTGGGAAAAGCCTTCAGGGCCTGTGGACCTGTGAAGAAGCCTTTCTGTGAATTTCCCTGAAATACCATCAGGAATGGCTAAGTCTGAATGGGGTTGATCACTTCACCTCATGGTCAGGCATTCCCAGAATTGATTTGCTTCGGTGGTGGTCCCATCCTGGGGATAAACATTTCACAGAAGAGATGGAGGAACTAAACATTGTTTCATTTGGGTCATAGAACGATGTTTCCTTTTAATTTCTCTGTAGAAATTTATTTCTTCTCAGGCCTTTTCCTTTTGCTTGTCTCTTATGTTCTTCCATATCGAGGTGAGGTAAGACTGGCCTCCCTGGGGACCCCAAAAATTAGGAGGCAGGCAATTTACAATGTACTCTTCTCTAGGAAAGAGACTGTCATGCTCACCTGTGATCTAATACAAGTTCCAGACGTTTGAAGCAGGGATTTCAGGCAGCATGTTTGGAGGTGACATGCCTAGCAACTGATGAACACTATCTACTTACTTGAAAATATTGCTTTGTGTGATTCAAAGAGAAATGATGGAAAGCATCACACTGACAATTCAGTACCACTGGAATTACCTCTGAGAAGGATAGAGGAATTAACTATATTTCATAGATAATACTCAGATGGATTTATGTGCTGACATTTGAATAGGATTATACTAGAATCTGACACTTCCAACTCAGCATCTATCGCTGCATTCTCATGTATCAGAAAGTGCTGCTGCCTCTGTTGAAACAGGAATGCACTTATATTCACCAGGTGTGTTTTCTTTTCAAATAGTGAATGCACTCAGTCAAAGCTCCCCAAACACTCTCCATCTTCAGCTTTGAAGTTCTTTCAGGACTCTGTTGTTGAGGTCTATCCTTGGGCAGCTATGAAAGTCATACCACTTTCCCACAGGCAGTGCCACTCCAGGTCATTTTCCATCTCCCCAAAGTCTCCAGACTCTTGGTCTTGGTGATCAACTTTTGCCTTGCCTTGACTGTACATGAGCCATCGTCTCAGTGGGATTACCAATTCCAGTTGCTCAGCTGATCTCTCCTGACATATGGTCCCTCTTACCCTGAGTTCAGCCCGTCTCCAAAGCCACCCTCCTCCCCACAGACTCACAGTTTGTCTCCTTTTTCATCTCACTTGCGTTCTTTCTTCTTTAGCACAGTTTATATGTTCATCTCGCACAATGCTGTCTCTTCCTGAAGACCTGATCCA
This sequence comes from Rhinopithecus roxellana, assembly GCF_007565055.1. Lineage (NCBI taxonomy): Eukaryota > Metazoa > Chordata > Mammalia > Primates > Cercopithecidae > Rhinopithecus > Rhinopithecus roxellana. The sequence continues at coordinate 20,792,408 of NC_044557.1, forward strand.
CATCTCAGAACCTGTGGCCTGCCCTGGCTGTGTGGGAAACATTTGGAGATGCCTGGCATACAGACAATCACCTCTGACTCCCCACTCAGAAGCACCAATACTAGAGCCCTGGATGGCACGTCCGAGCTATCCAGTCACAGCTCTGCAGGAGCTCCCACTGCAGGGTACCTCTCCTTATTCTGCTTTTGTCTCAAGTCAAGCCCTCTGTTTTTGACTCAAAACGGTTAAACAATAATTATGGGAGGCCGTTGACTTGGACAGAGTTCCTGCACTAGACTCCAACAAACCAGAGCAAACCAAAATTAAAGCACTCATGATGGAACTGAAACTTTAAGGAAGCAGACAGTTCACAAAACAGACCAGTTTTTCTTGAAGACAAGAGATTCCAGTGTACTTGAGTCAGTGTCATGAGAAAGACCCCTCTGCTTTTACCTTGTAAGAAAAGTAACTGGAGGGAACCGATGTTAACCCATCAGTTTTTTTTTTTCTTTTGTAACTTTCTTGTTCCCACCTTACAAATCTCACCGTCTACCATTGCCCAGGGGAGCTGTCATTCTGTTTTGTAGAAGAGAGGCTGCCTCATTCATGAAGCACAGAGAAAAGCCAATTAGGTCTATAAATTGTTGTAATTGTGTCTTTTTTGTCCTACATTTTGGACCCTGTGTCAAACAGGAAAATCAGACTGATCTGCCCTGATTCCTAATGTCTATGAATCTTCTCTGCCTTAGAATTTTCTACCTCTTTTTCCTTCCAAAAAATCAACAGCTATTTCCAGGGCCTTATAAATCTCTATTCTGCAATTTTCATTCAAATTAGTAAATACAAAGTAAATCACTTTCAGAAAAAATAAATTCCCATTTTTTTGTCGACACAGTAACAGCATGCTTTTTAATGGTACACAGGCAGAAGTGATGTTCCACTGGGAGAAACACTAAAAGTGGATAGTTCTTAGATGGAAACATATGAAGACCTAATGCTCATGTAATTCCACCTGGTGAGTCCAAATTGTTAGATTTGAGAGATTATCTACAACAACCACGTTGATTTTGGATTGTGCAGTGAGTACCATGTGACAGAAGTAGTTTAACTCCTATTTTCCTTTGACTCCCTCTCTAAAACTAGCCCAGATCACAGTCAGGTGATTGCCTCATTCTCAGCTTTGTGGAGAGTATTATAGACAGATTCCAATCCATTCTTCTAATTGCAACTCACTATTCAAAACTTGAAGGCAACAAGGGACTCTCTGGGGATTATTGCATGAGTACTACCAAGAGGCTGTGTAGTTTGGCCACAGATGCTCAAAATCACACTGCAGTGTCCTAGTGTTGGACCTGAGACAGGGAAGGTGTGCCTCCCAATGAAGCACTGGATTTGGAACACAGTTACCGCCATGCCCTCCCTACGTGATTATCATCAGTTTTCATTAGAGATGGGCTTTCCTTGATCTTATGATGCTTTTGTAACATGCAAAAATAGCTTTTGCTCACAAAACGCATGTACTGTCCATTATGAGGAATTTTTCTTCCAGCACAGAAAGAATCACAAATTGCTAAACTTTCAGATCTGAAGGAGACAACAGGGAGGGATCTCCACAATGAACAGAATGTGGTTTATAGGAGCCAGAGGCCCAGATAACGGGGGATTATTTTAACAAGCTAGCACCTTCTGAAATTCTATTCCACCCCACTTATTCTGCATTCAGAAAAGATCTTTTGGAATTTTAAGACAATTTCCTACAGGAAATATAAAGACTGATATCATCAATTTTACCTTTCTGGTGTCTTTCATATTATTTTCTCTCTTTCCATTTCTCCTATTTTCCCTTTTTTTTTTTTTTGTAACTAATAGAATTATCCAGTGTAGTCATGACAGAGCCTTGTGTAATTGGATCCTAAAACACTGAAACAAATGCCATCAGGCTCCAAAGTCAAAATGCTACAAAGAATATTCACCCTAGAACCAAAGTATCAAAATACCACAATAAAATACACATTTTCAGAATCATGCTCCACATTTTTCTAAATCAGATTATTTCACTCCTATCCCTTCAGAATTGTCAATCACCAAACTATGCCTTTGAAGTTGGCTGGGAGGTCATAGGTTTCTTCTCTGTTTGCTCACATAAGGTTTTCTTCTGTTGATGATTTTGAACACTGGCATCTCAGCCAGTGAAGCTGAAAGAAGAGGAAATTTCATTTTCCAGATGTTTTTCTCCAAGAAGATAAGACTATCAGAACTATCTGGCCTCCTAATCCTATGCCATATTCATTCTCTCTCACAGTTCTTGATCATAAAATAGAAGTATGAATCACTTCGTGATTTCTTCCTGATTTCTCCCTTTCTTTTCAACCCGATCCCACGTCTAAGCTCAGTGCTGACAATAATGTGGACAACTGACATTTGCAAAGGACCCAGCAGGAGTCCGTGCCCCTCACCCAGAGAGGTGGGGACCCAGCATGAGTCTGTGTCCCTCACCCAGAGAGGTGGGGACCCAGCAGGAGTCCGTGTCCCTCACCCAGAGAGGTGGACATCACCATCAGCCCCATTTACAGATGGGAAAGAAAACTTGATAATAAACGTGAAGTGAATTGCACAAGGCCAGTCAAGTAGTAGGCGACGAATCTCTTCTTCTCTAATCCAGTAGTTTGTAATTATTCGTTTCTAAAATGTCGTGCAAACAATAGCTTATTTAAAACACAGAATAATGTTGCCAAACTTTTAAAAATGGCAACAGAATAGTTTTCTGTTGCTTGGGAACCAGATTTGACAAAGTTTGTGAACCTAGATAGTTCCAGCTAAGAAACTCTGCCTTTCAACTCAGCAGGCTGGAAGGGATGGAGTGGGGGAGAGTTTTCTCTTCTTCCTTCATTCTCAGGCAACGTTACTGAGAGTCTCTGAGAAGGCAAGGACACAGCATGGGACATGACAGGACGAAGCAGAGGCTTCCTCGAGCCCCGGACAGAGTTACTTAGCTGCCCCTCCTTCACAGATGCTTCTGCGCCCATCCACCCACCCTCCCCAGAATGGGTCTGGAGCCGGTTACCTGCCAAGTCCTAACACAGCCATCAATCTGCTGAGGTTCCAGCCCATTCCAGTCACTTGTTTTGAATTTGTTTGGAATGAACTTATATCACTTCAACACTTGTATTTTAAGTGCTTTAAAACTTACTTTTTTTGAACGCAGTCTTACTCTGTCACCCAAGCTGGAGGGCAGTGGCACGATCTCGGCTCACTGCAACTGTTTCATAGATGAGAAAATTGATCACTCAGTTGCAAGTAATTTACCGTATTTATGGTCACAGAGTAAGGGAGTGGCAGAAGAGAAACTGAAATCTTTCATTTTTGTTATAGAAGCCAAAATAATTAAAAGTTAAATTAGATTTTTTGAAACAAAAGCACTTACTGTGTTATTAAAATATAATACTAAACTCATTTTAGACTTTTCCTAATGATATTAACATTGTTTCTAGCATACATGGTAAAATACATTTGTCTAATTTGAAATTTGGTAGGAGTAGTATGTTCTTTTCTTTTTGATTTTATTTCAAAATCTGAAATTAGACAAAAGAAGACAGTAGGCTGTAGACTAATTGCATGCACAATGATTCTAAAAATTTTCTGCACTTACTCTGTCATCTCAGCTGTTTTCCTGCCTTCTTGCCTTTCCCTGTTCCGTCAAGTAAGTTCTATACCATTTGAACTGGGCGCCATGTTCGAGATAAGTGGAATCCAAACACATCCAGAATAACAGGCCGTTCTCTTCTCTGTTTAGGGGAAAGCAATTTCCTTACAACTTCCTGGTTATAAGGTCAATAGCTCAGAGAAGAGCTAATAGAATCACTGTTGTTTCCAGGAGGGTAATGTTCATTTGCAAGAGATTTGTGCCACGAAACTTAGGCGGACCTATTGTTTGGCTCTTCTCTGTGGGGTTCTGGGAGGAGAGTTGCGTTCTGTGTGCATATCCATCACTGTCACAACGGACTCAAACTCCCATAGCAACCTCCTTCTTTCTGTCTCCTCTCTCTTCACATGGAGACATGGCCTCGAGCTTCAACAATGGATTCAGGTCAGGCTGAGTAAGGTCACAGAAAAAGATGTCAGGAAAACCAGACTGTCAATACCTGAACCAGCTGAACAAACTTTTTTTCCTTTTGAGACAGAGTTCCACTCTGTCGCCCAGGCTGGAGCACCATCTTGGCTCACTGCAACCTCTGCCTCTTCGGTTTAAGCAATTCTCCTGCCTCAGCCTCCTGAGTCGCTGAAATTACAGGCATGTGCCACCATGCCAGGCTAATGTTTGTAGTTTTTTAGTAGAGACAGGGTTTCACTGTGTTGGCCAGGCTGATCTTGAACACCTGACCTTAGGTGATCTACCCGCCTTGGTCTCCCAAAGTGGTGGGATTACAGGTGTGAGACACTGCACCTGGGTAACAAACTTAATATCTCTAGAAATGAATGAATCAAGGAGTTAGTGCCTCCTGATATGACATAATGGAAAGTACATAGCAACATCCATAAAACTGAGTCAAGTCTTTAGTCAAAAAACTGAGTCAAGTCTAGAGAATATGGATAAAGGAACTAGTTTTAAAAACACCAGCAAGAAGGCAACAGAAATAACAAAATGAAAAACATTCTAAAAAATAACTAACTTGACATTTTTCAACAAGTTAAGGCACTAAAATATAATGTTGCACATGGAAGTGCACTATGCATTAAAACAGCTTCAGAGTCACAAAGCATCCAAACCTAATGTGTGTTCTTGTTTGGAACCGAATTCAAAACAACCAATACATTAAAATCATTCGGAGACAGGAAAATTAGAGTTACCTGTAGGTACCTGATGATACTGAGGAACTACTGTGGTTTTTATCAAGCATGAGAATTTCATTGTGGTTATGTATCTTAAAAAGTCCATAATCTTCATGAATACATGTAGAGAAATTATGGCACCATGTCTGAGATTTGCTTTAAAAGTTTCAGCTGGGTGCAGCGAATCACATCTATAATCCCAGTACATTGTGGGGCTGGGGCAGGTGGATTGCTTGAGCCTAGGAGTTTAAACCAGCCTGGGTGACATAGTGAGACCCTGTCTCTATAAAACAGAAAAATTAGCTGAGTGTGGTGGCATGTGCCTGTAGTTCCAGCTACTCAGTAGGCTGAGGTAAGAGGATCACCTGGGCCTGGGGTGGGTGAGGCTGCAGTGAGCTGTGATTATGCCATTGCACTCCAGCCTGGGCAACAGAGAGAGACCTGCCTCAAAAAAAAAAAGTTTCAATAAATAAGCAAACAGAGAATTAGATGAAGATGGTAAAACCTTAAGATGGTAAAATATTAATAATTTCATTCTGGATGATTGATATGTGATGCACATATACAGTTTATAACATTTAGGGTGTGTTTGAAAGTTCTCATAAAATTTTAAAATATATATTCATTAATAATTCAGAAAAAGAAGGATTAATATGTAAGAACTTTCAAATCACGAGCTACGTTGCAGACATTTTAGTTAATTTAACTTCCATCATTCAAAAGTGAATAAATTGTATAGTTAAAATACATATTTTACCTATAGATTATTTGTGCTGTTATCCTAATTTCACATTTGAACTTATTTTTCGTTAACATTCTCAAAAGCAAGCTAGGTATAAAATGCAAATAAAAATAAGCCCAGTAAAGGTTAACTTTGGAATTTTGTGGGTAGAAGTAAAATATTTTGGAAACTGAAAGGAATTTTCCATAAAAATTAAAATGACTAAATGGAGATTTATTTCATTTACTCAGTTTTTTCATCAAAATAAACGTGTATTCATAAAAATAAGCTGAAATGAACACTTAGTAAGAAATAATAATAAAATTTCACTTCATATCCTACTTCATTACTCAAAATATAAAGTTGGTTAGAAAAAAAAGACTTTCTTTTTACATCTAGATGCAGAAATTTTAAGAATTTATTAAAATACATTAATATTTAAAAATGATAATTTTACAGCTCAACCTAATATAATGTGCACTTAGACGATTCTCAATACAATATGCATGATTCATTTACATGCTTATAGATGTAAAATACTTTCCTTTAATTAGAACTACTTTATTATCTAAACAATTGGCACTTGCCGTATTTTGAAAGATATTCATCTATTATATAAAAATCTCATATTAAAGTTTAGTGGGAACTATAGTTTTTGTATTAAGTTGAAAACCTATTATTTAAAAAGAAAAATAAGATTTTACCTTTTCTGACACTTAGAAAAGTAACAGACTTTTTTTTTTTTTTTTTTTTTTTTTTTTTTGGAGACAGAGTCTCACTCTGTCGCCCAGGCTAGAGTACAGTGGCGCAATCTCAGTTCACTGCAACCTCCGCCTCCTGGGTTCAAGCAATTCTCCTGCCTCAGCTTCCTAAGTAGCTGGGATTACAGGTGTGTGCCACCACGCCCGGCTAATTTTTGTATTTTTAGTAGAGACGGGGCTTCAGCATGTTGGCCAGGCTGGTCTTGAACTCCTGACTTCAAGTGATCTGCATGCCTCGGCCTCCCAAAGTGCTGGGATTATAGGCACGAGCCACCGCACCCAGCCATAACAGAGTATTCTTAAGTCGAATTCTATTTTCCTTAATGAAGAGACCTGTGTGGCTTATTTTTCACAGATGCACATATTTGTTTTAATCCAATTTTTTTTTGTTTTCTTATTTGTGAGCCCAAATGAAATTACTATTTACTGTGAGATAAGTCTTCTATTTTAAATTCTGCAGACATACATAGTATGCTAAATAGTAACTGCTGAAAAGAAAAAGCACGTTAGGTAGTTGTTACCTCATATCAGTCACCATCTTATAGTTATTAGATATCACAGAAGATTGTTTTCAAATTTTGGCATGAAAAAATTTGTAATTCACTTCCAGAAATGGAAAGGTGTGTATTTAGCCATGCATGCATTTACATATGAATGCTGAAAATGTTTGTTACTCATTTATATGACTATTGTAACAGAAATAAAGAAACAATATTAATTTTAAAAAGTAGAATGTTCAAGTACTGTGCAGATCCCAACCTGTTCCACAGAATACCTTCAAAATACCTCCAAGTTTCTTTTTTTTTGTCTTCATGTTTTTCTACTTGTGCTTGGTGCCTGAGACAAAATCACTTACGAAAGCCTGGCACAACTTGTAATTTCTTGTCCCTAATTTTTGTTCACAATTTATTTTTTCTGCTTTGCAGAAAAAATTATATCTTTATAATTATATCTTTAAAAATGGTATGTTTTGATTTAAAATATTTAAAGAAACCTGGTATGAAATGTCTTCACCAATGTATGGCTTTGTGTTGTCACCATGTCTGCAAACATCTTACCTTTCTAATAGCAAAAGACAAGCCAGACATTGTGTCTTAGATACACTGTTGGTGGCAAACACTTGATACCTCAGAAAAGAGAAAGAAAAGCCAGTTATATGTGAAGGAATGTGTCTCTTTCACCATCAGTGATGCTGGTTGTAGAAACCTCAAATCCTAGAAGACATCGAAATGTTTTCTAAGTCATCAAAGAATGATCACATATAATGCAATGTAGTTTTGGTTAAACGCACATTATGGCATTATGCTTCAAAAGTTGGTAGTTTATATAATAAATACTAACAAGGTTACACTTACTAAAATGGACTTTTTAAAATCAAATTTGGTTAAAAAAACGTTTTTTGTGAAAGCTGAATGTTTAAAATCTCACTGCAGTCTACCTCACGGATTACAATGTGACTATCGTTGACTTCGATATTAGTGTACCCTGCTATGTAAACGCTAATTAACAAACACAGCAACAATAGCCAAGCACCGATGCATTCTGACAGTTCAATTCCAGATGAGAAGTCACTATGTCATCGTCAACCCCACATCTAAGAAGGCAATTTGAGTTTCCTGCATGATGGTCTGCTGGCTTCCATCACTCTAGTAATAATGACTCAAACGTGTTTTCTCAGCTGATAGAAAATGACAAGCACTTAGCTCAGTCATTCATTACAAAGCTGCACCCAGGGGAAGCAGCACTGTCATTTTAGATGCTGACAATGATAACTGGAAGGGTTAATTTGTGTCCAGCCAAGAAAAGAGCAGGATTTCTGATTTCACAGAAAGCAACCTGCCCCTTCACCAGGAGGTTTACATAGTCGCATGGGCCTCTTAGGCCAAATGGGGGAGTTCAGAACAGATTTATGTACACATAAGTTACAGTCAGCACCAGAAAATGTGGCATGCAGGGATTTTCTCCTTAAAAACAAAAATCCTATGAAGAAACCAGCCTCTCTGAAGAGATTACATCTTTTTTTTTTTAGTGATAGATATAAAATATAAATTAATTTCTATAGCTATTCTGAGAATATCGATTAGGAACTCTTTTTTCCCATAAATTATTTTGTATTATAAAATAGCAACAGTGACATCCAGTGTTTAATAAAATTAATGGCAGGTTATCCCTGAGGACCATTAAAGACATTAATGCTTTTGAATATTATTTTTACATAAGAACTGTATTAGTCTGTTTTCACGTTGCGGATATAGACATACACGAGACTGGGCAATTTACAAAAGAAAGAGGTTTAATGGACTCACAGTTCCATGTGGCTGGGAGGCCTCACAATCATGGCGGAAGGTGAAACGCACATCCCTCACGGTTGCAGACGAGAGGAGAAAGAAAGCCACGCAAACGAGGTTTCCCCTTATAAAACCACCAGGTCTCGCGAGACTTACTCACTCCCACGAGAACAGTATGGGGGAAACCGCCTCCATGATTCAATGCTCTCCCACCGGGTCCCTCCGACAACACGAGGGGATTATGGGAGCTACAATTCAAGGTGAAATTTGGGTGGGGACACAGCCAAACAATATCAAGAACCGAGAAAATGATACTTGTCTCAACTTGCTTGATGAGTTTGGAAATATTGTCAGCATGTCCCTTGTAGACAGGCATGCAGATTGCACTAGCTCAGTTCTCAGTAACATGGCTGTAGTACTCACTATGGTTTTGTTAAGGAGATTCGCTGAACTGAGTGTTCCCAATTTGCATTGTTGCTGCATCTTCTGACTCTGACTCTGCACCTGAAAGCGATTGAATCGTGGTGAAGAGAGTTCACTGTGTTCTCCCATGGGATTGGTTGAACCTGGTCCCTTTCGTGATCTTCAGCTCCTCTTTGCACTTAAGGATCAAGTTGGAGCTTCCAGCGTCTGGAGAGTTACTCTGCGGTGAAAGAGAACATGGGTGTTCTATCCATGTATAGATTGCTTGGGTCTGATTCCTCCTCTCTGCCCTGATTGATGGCTTCTTTTCTGTTGAATTCCTGTCACCACTCTTCCAGAGGTAGAGTGGCCATAATTTTCTGCTGTTTCTAAAATTTAACCTGTATTCCAGTAACATATATTTATTCTCTGACCAAAGTATGCCATATCAATTTTCCAGTCCTCATGTCTTTCTGCTGCTTCTTGATGTTGTCTTTGGATAATGCTTATCTAGTCACTTTGAATTTTTCTGCCTTAGTTTCTTTTTTGTAAAATCGGTATAAGCGATTCATTACCAGCCTTTTCACAAGGCTGATATAAAGAAAAAGCTAGAAAATGTATCCAAGTGAATTAGTCATACAATGTTCAAGGAAAGTGGATATTGAATAAAGCATTCATCATTTACGTATTTTCTGAAGTTTCTGGGTCATGTAAAAAATCAATGGAATGGTTGAAAGCAGTTCTGAAACTTTATTTTACAAAAATATTTCTATAATTTCTTATCTAAATTATTCAGAAAATATATTACATCCCAACTAGTTTTATGAGACCAGAGTAATCTTAATACCAAAGCTGGGTAAAAATTTATAAGGAAAGAAAATTCACAAACATAGAAACAATAATTCTTCGGAAATCATTAAGAAATTGAATTAAGTTCTCGAAAGAATGATGGTACATCATGAGCAGATGGGTGTTAACCAAGAAATATAAAGTTTATTTTGCATTCAAAGTTAATCAGTATCATTCACCATGGTAACAGAGTAAAGAAGTAAAAACAAGATTATCTTTGTAAGTGTAGAAAAAGCTTTTGGCAGCATTTACTACCCATTGATGATAACATCTTAGCAACCAACTTCATCTAGAAAAGGTAATTTTCACAGACCTGTTTCTAGCAACTTTCTTTACTATAAACATTGGATGATATCCCCATAATATTGGAAACAAGACAGGAATACCTATTCTCACCACTTTTACTTATAATTGTACAGGAAGTCCTAGGCAATGCAATAAGCAAGAAAAGTAAATAGAAACATAAACGTCGAAAAGAAAACTTTCATTATTTAGAGAAGACATATTTCTTTATATAGAAAACCCTCTCAAATCTATTAAAAATAAACCACAAATACTCAAACGAATTGAGTGAGATCATGGAATATAGGTTCTACTTATAAAAATCAGTTATATTTCTATATACTGGCCAATATGTGAAAAATGGTTTTCTTAAAAAAAAAACCCATCAATTTCTATAGCATAAAATTGATATCCTATAAATTACTCTAAAAACATTTCCAGGATAAATTAAATCTAAATGGATAGAAAGATAAACTATATTCAGTTTGGAAGAATAAATCTTTTCAAGATATCAGTTCTTCCCAATTTGATAAACAGATTCAAAGCACTCTTAGGCATAACTCCTGAAGATCTTCCTGAGAAACTGATGAGTCTAGAATGTATGTTTGGTTTTCATAGCTGGGGGAGGAGGCCACGCTAAAGGCAGCCAGTGGGTTGGGGCCAGGCACACTGCGAAACATCCGAGAAGACACAAGACGGTCCCTCCCCTCAACAGAAAACTGCTCTAAAATGCCAACAGCGGCATGCTTTTCCCAAGGATTTCTTCTACTGCCCTTTAAGATGGAAAGTTGTTACCTTCTAAAGGTTAATTTTTAAGCATGTATTAACCTGAAGGTTGACTTCTAACTTTTAACTCTGTAATCAATATGCATAGATAGTTGGGATCATCAGGAGATAAAGACTTCCGCTGGTTGCCAGCCTCCCTCCCACCATGTGTAACCAATTGCTCTAACACTACCTCTCAGGTGAATTATTTTGTCTCACTGAGTAGTGATGCCAACATTTGATAGATATTAAACTATAACATTGTAGGATATGTTTCCGAACTGCTGTTTTTTTTTTTTAAATTAAAGTTACCTGTACTACACTTTTTAGAAAGTTGTACCTTTTTCAATGTTTTAATATCCAGTAGTGGATTGCTTTACTTATGTTTTCCAATAGCCTTCAAACACCATAAAAGTTAGGGCTGTATTATTAATTTTTTAATCCTAGTTGTATCCTAGTACATAGTTCGTAATTTATCTGGTTTCATATTTTTTAAAAGATTCTTCTAAAATTTTCTTAACTTTTAAATATTTCATTCTTCCAGATAGATTTTAAATTTTTGTCTCATAATATCAAGAATTAACAGAAATGCAGCTGTCTTTTAGGAGTTCACTGACTGCATTAAAAAAAAAAAAAAACAAAAAACAAAATACTTGCACAGGATTTATGTGAAAATGACCAAACCTAAGAATGCTTTCAAATATTCATCCTGGGTCCTCGGAACATTTTCCTTGTGAGAGCTTATTCATTTGCTTAGGACACACTTTGCTTTTACAGATAATGCCATGTTAATTCAGCTGCTGTCTAAGTGATTGTTATTATTGGACTCAAAATAAATGCTGTAATTGAATTTGAGGAGGAACTATATTTAAAATATTTCTTTCTGGTTTTATTGATAAAGTCATTTAATTGGATGTCTTTTGTTTTGCTTTTGAAGCTCACTAACTTCTTGTCAAATCATATGCGTAGCTCGAGTAGCCTCTGCAGAAATTCTCAAAGGCTAATGATTAGTTGGCAAAATACTCCTCAAAAGAGAATTTGCATGCAAATGGGATAGACTGTTCCCCAAACTCATTATGAAATATGGACATATCTTTTAACTTTTCTAGTTAGTTGTGAGCATATCCAGGATCGCCCCTTTGAATTGTCCCTAGAGCAAGGCCCTAGTATTACAAACCTGTCAATAACGGCTGTCAATCTGCTGGTGCTGTTCCTGGCTCTGCCACCAGGTGTCTCTGTTTAATGGAGAATTTTGCTCCAGGCTTTGCAGGTGCTTAATGGGCTAAGCTCTGGAGATGCCATGATCCCTTTCTTCTTGGTAGGCTTAGCCAAAAGCACACCCCGTTTGGGATCCCAAATCCACAGATGTCTTTGATTAGCTCTTTAATTTCCTAGACCAAGAGTGCTGAGCCGGGACTGAGTCTAGCTCTGTCCAGTTAGCAGTTCCCCCATTAAGTATTTTCCCTGGGACAGGCATCAGTGCCCAAGAGGCAGGGCCCCTTTTTCTATGAAACTCTCAACACACGAAAGAGTCCATCCACCTTCCACCTGCAGAAACATTCAGGATCGCAGCCAGCTTTCCAAGGGATGTCTCCAAAGTGATTGATGTGCCCGAGGGAGGTCACTCCCAGTGACTCTAAAAGCCCAACTCAGCCTTCAATTAGAAATGCAGCTTAGTGACTCACGGTGAACGTCCACCTCGTCACATACCTAGGAGCATCTGCCAGACTCTCCTCCTAATAAACGGGGAAACTCAGCAGGGGCCTTTCTCCTGTAAGGTGCACGTTCCAACTTCTGCATATCCCACACCATTCGTATTCTATGAAAATGGAACAGGGGGATTTGAAGAAATATAGAATTCTGCACCTAGGAGTGTTAAAAACATCCTTTCGGAGGTGTTAATATGAAGGAAGGAGGCATAATGCGACCACCCCAGTTGTGAGAATGAACAAGGACCAACCAAATGGGAACAGGCCTGAGCTATTTATTCAGAGTTTGCTAGAGAGACGGAGCCATCACCACCCTTTGGGCTTGGCAGAGACTCACAGGAGGCAGGGAACTGCGAGAGAGGCTCAGGGAGCCCTGGCGGAGGATATGATGGTAGCGGAGGGCATCTCACGGAATTGACTAGGGGGAAAATTTGGCTTTCTCCACATGGTCCTAGGTTGGAAGAGGGGATAACATTAGGGAATCTGTCAGTCATGAATTACGTCATGGCCCTTTGGCACTGATTGCCTCAGGGTGAACAGTTTGGCCTCCTGGGCCGTTGCTTGACACACTGGCCTTCCTTCCCCGACCCTGACTTGCAGCCGGCGGCTTCCGAGCTGGCTCCTGCAGACAAGAGCTGGCTCCTGCGGCTGCTTGTGGCAGATTGTGGGTCAGAGTTCTCCTTTTATATGTGGCCTGGTAATGGATCATTTACAAACTCAGTCTCTCAAGGACCTGTTGTCTTAGCAAAAAATAAAATTTTTACAGATGGCTAATATATGTGACTTTGAGACAATCCTAAATTGTTATCATTACTTTGATTGCTTTTTCTATTTTATCCTTAGAAATGTAGCTTTTTAGGTTTGGGAATTAATTGTAGAAAAATATAAACTTAAGTCCTATACTCATATTTAATCATAGTTAACCATAGGGATAAATAACACCCAACATTGATACAACCATTTTGTTATTAGCAAGTGAATGTATGAAAGAACGAGGAGCACAGATCGACTCCTCTCACTTTGAGAGTCTTTTTCTTTCCTAATCCACTTTTCATTACGAGGTTTTCATATGCCTCTTAATGACTTCTATTCCCATGTGATAGTGTGACCTGGCAAGTAAAGTACTAAACAATAATTGAAAAAGAGTTTGATCTTAACACTACATTTGCAAGATCTTAACGACTTTATTATAAAATCCATGTACAAAAGCATCTGCATTTATTTCCAACAGAGAAAACATGAAATACAAAAGGTCTCAGTCATCAAATCTTTCCCAACAGGAGGTAGGAGAGGGCCTGGGAGTGCAGGCAAGGACAAAAACAGTGGTTTCCCAATAAAAATGTCTATGATGTCTGCGGTATTGCATTCCAGGAATCAAAGCCGCAGGCTGCAGAGGGGAGCATGCTCTTCCGCAGCTGCCGTGACGGTGGAACTGGAGAGAGACCGGCTTCCAGGGGTCCCTGAGCGGCAGTGACCTCCAGTCTCGCCAACTGCGGCTGCATTGGAAACTGGAGGAGGAGGTGCTGGTCTTCGCTCTGTCTCTGAACTCCTCTGGTCAGGTTAGACACTTCTTTTGTGCTTTCATGGGAGCTTCATGGTGTGTGCGATGGACCTTCCTAAAGTCCCAGCTGTTGTTTCTCACACGTTGAACCACGTGCTCGCTTTTCTTCTGATGGGGATTTGAAGCTGTCATCGGGCCGTCCTGAATTTCACCACTCTGTTTTCTGGGAGGGCTCCTGGGCAAGGCATAGGCATGGCCTGGACATAACTCGTGTTATGCATTGTTTAGGTCAGACGGGTGCCCACGTGATATATTTTTTATTTTCTATTTATTTATTTTTGAGACAAGTCTTGCTGTGTCACCCAGGCTGGAGTGCAGTGGTGTGATCTCAGCTCACTGTAACCTCCACCAGCTGGGTTCAAGTGTTTCTCCTGCCTCAGCCTCCCAAGTAGCTGGGACAACAGGTGCGTGCCAGCACACTGGCTAGTTTTTTGTATTTTTAGTAGAGACAGGGCTTCACCATGTTGGACAGGCTGATCTCCTACGTACTCCTGATCTCAAGTGATCCGCCCACCTCAGCTTCCCAAAGTACCAGGATTACAGGTGTGAGCCACTGCCCTGGGCCATGTGCTGGTGTGATGTAAATGTGCAGTAATTCCCTGAATTTGTGTTTACCTTTGTGCCTGGGAAAACACCTGATAGAGGCATTCCCACGTTAAGATGTTCTCAGGGACCACGCTGGTAGCAGCCATCAGAGCTTTGACAAATTTAGGGCCTGGTAACAGGTGCTTCTGTGCACATTCATGGAACGCTGTTTGTGCACAGGATGAACAGCAAACGCTGGAGCCCAGTTTGGCATGTGCCAAGCATTCAGAGATATGGTTTGCTTTTCAGAGTTCAGAATCTGAGTGAGATCAGCCCCAAGACAACTGCGGCATCTCCTGGGAGAAGCCCTCATCTCCCACGCTGCTCCGTCCTGTGTCCCCCACCCTCCCTTGCCTGCCCAGGCCCTGAGGGAGGGTTGCTTCAGGCTGTTGATCCTCCAGATTTTTCCTTTCCAATTTTTCATATTAGCTGAATTGGGATCCACTTTTTCAACGACTCTTCTGGACAATCGATGGTGGATATAATCAACCCCTTCACTGAGTGAACACTTACATCCAGACTTGTTGCTAATCGTTAGCTAGCCAGTCCTTAAAATTACTGAGGTAACGTTTTCCAGCAAAGGCCCTTCGGCAGGTGTCTCTGTGGGGATGCTGGGGCCGGGGATCACTCTCCTTGAAGCCATTTATCCCCAAGGTACTCTCTATGGGATATTCTCGCAGCTTCCAGAAGCCAATTGAGCTCACCCCATCGTTCAGCTGTGTGAATTTCCATATCAGATATAAATTAAGCAAATGTTGACTTTGTCAGGTCTCAAGGGAGATCTCAGGATGCTGGGAGCTGGCACCTAGAGTTTGCTGTGACCCGTGTCCCTCACCTGGGTGCTTCCTGACAAACTCCACCCTTTCAGGAGAGGGCCGGAGGCTGCGAGGGCACAGCATGGGGGTGAGTGGCAGGCCAGGAAGGCGTTGGTGGGGAGGGTCATGCTCCCATGACTGTGTTCATTGTTACTAGTTGGATTCCTGCTGCGCTCTTTGCGCTCATGGATGAGAGACAGAAATCAAATGGGCTCTGCGCTCATTAACCAGACCCGATGAGTCATAGTAAATCTGCGCTGGATTTTGCTTATGTTTTGCTTGAGAAACTGTCAGCTGCCGATACGGTTTGGCTCTGTGTCCCCACCCAAATCTCATCTTGAATTGTACTCCCATAATTCCCACGTGTTGTGGGAGGGACCCGGTGGGAGGTAATTTGAATTATGGGGACTGTTTCCTCCATACTGTTCTCAAGGTAGTGAATAAGTCTCATGAGATCTGATGGGTTCATCAGGGGTTTCTGCTTTTGCTTCTTCCTCATTTTCTCTTGCCGCCACCATGTAAGAAGTGCCTTTCACCTCCCACCATGATTCTGAGGCCTCCCTGCCATATGGAACTGTAAGTTCAATTCAACCTCTTTTTCTTCCCAGTCTCGGGTATGTCTTCATCAGCAGCATGAAAATGGACTAATACAGCTGCCTTCCTCTTCCTTAGGTGTTCATGTCCCTTCAAATGAAAGTTCATTCAAGGATAGGCATCTTCATTTGAACTCTTCCTCCAGTTTCCACTTCCTTGGCTGCTGTTTTATTGATTCTCCCGTTTGGCAGCATGTCCTGGGCACCTCCTGTGTGCCAGATGTGTTGGTGCCTCCCAAGATAGAGGGAAGGGCAACAGAAACAGCCTCAGCAGAACACTGATTTTGAGGGAACAGGAATACATACAGACCTAAAAATTGTCATCATTTCTACAAAAGAAAGAACACTATATGAAGAGAGAGAATACACTAGGAGAAATGGCACAGTTTAGATGGGGGAGTAGGAAAAGATCCCTGAGGAAGGGCGTTTATGGAGGCATGCAGGATGGGTAAGAGTTCACCAGAGCACTCTTGGGGATAAACCTTCTGGGCAGTGGACATGGGCTGTGCAAATGGCCCGAGGTGGTTTCGCAGAGTGCAGCAGGCATGGAAAAGAATGATGCAATCTGTTTTCAGAGATGTGGCTAGGTGTGGGGCTGGGTGATGTCCCATGATACATACATGTGATGGGGATTTTGATGCTTTAAAGTGAAATACACCATTGCCAGCTTTGAGCAGAGCTGTAATGTTACCCCATTTGTGTTGTGAAGATTACTCCTACAACAGGGACATTCCAGCAGCTCGTGGAGAGGGGAACACTCACACAAGGCCAGGGTAGGGAGGTGTGAATTCTCCCAGGGGAATTTTGGCCAGCAGTGGGGAGGGAAGCAAGGGAGGAACTCGAAAACAGCATGGGAAGGAGGAGCAAGACCGCAATGGATCTGAAATGGAGAGGATGAGAAGGCAAAGTTCAAAGATGGTGTGGAGATGCCAATGTGGACAGAGGTGCTGATACCTGAGATGGAAAAACCCAGAGGAAGAACAGAGATGAGGGATGAGGTTCATGGCTGCATGCATTCATGTTTGTGGCTATGCTTTTGTGCTGTTTTGCTTTATTTTGTTTTAATTCTTAAGTTTGTTGTAGGACTTGGACATTCAAAGATGATGAATAGAGTCCAGTCTTGAACATTAAATATTTTATAATCTAAAGTTGATACAGACTTTGGAACTAAGGGAGTGATATGGTTTGGCTATGTCCCCACCAAATCTCATCTTGAACTGTAGCTCCTATAATCCCCACCTCTTGTGCAAGGGACCCAGTTGGGGGTGATTGAATCATGGGTGGGTTTTCCCATGCTGTTCTCATGACAGTGAATAAGTATCATGAGATCCAATGGTTTTATAAAGGGCAGTTCCCCTGCACAAACTCTCTTGCCTGCCACCACGTAAGACGTGCCTTTGCTCCTCCTTCCTCTTCCGCCATGAGCATGAGGCCTCCCCAGTCATGTGGAGCTGTGAGTCCATTAAACCTCTTTCTTTACCAGAAATACCAGCCCCAGGTATTTCTTCATAGCAGTATGAAAATGGATGAATACAGAGAGGAATAGAGATAAATGAACACCTGACCCTGTGCCCAGGCAGAATGGGACCACAGCGGAGGGAGGCTGGTTGGTAGTTGCAGGAGGGCTCAGCCCAAGTGGATGCATTGGGTACAGGTTGTTGTCTTTTAACTTGGTGAATGCTGCAAGTTTGTGAGCCTCTCTGGGCCTGCTTTCTCCCCTGCAGGTGGAAATAATAGTTGTGAAGGATACATTAAGACCTGTACAGCACATAACACAATATTTTGAACAGAGTTCACATCAACAACTATTTTACTGTCACGATGTAAGCAGCATGACCTGGGGATGGAGAGAATGGGAGATTCCATTCTGGTCAGGCTTCTCTTCTTAGACCGTGGACAGCACTCACCACATCTGCACCGGGACCACACTGTCTGCAATTCTGACTTCTATTGTTGATAGTATTCTTCTTGTCTAACTTAGGTTGATCTTCTTTCTATATTATCTCTATTTGCATTCCCTCTTCCATTTACGTTTTCATTTCTAGTAAATAGCGATGAGTCTGTGGTTTGAGGCTTATTGCTGCTAAATTTTTGGAGCTTTTTGAGGTCAAATGCTATGTCATGTGCTTCTCAGTTTCCTCTGTAGCTCCCCAGCTGTGGAGGCTTACTCATAGAAGAGTTCAGTAAACATCCTTGCCTTGATTAGCACCGAACAGAACCACTCTCTTGTGATCCATATAAAATCCTCTTGAGCAATTAGTAGGTAATTTCCACTGTCTTATAGGAGCATAATCACAGCAATATTGAGGTGAGACATCTTTTCTTTTTCAATAAAAGAACTCTAAAATGAAAACTTCACCGCAAAGGAATTGTGAGTCAGAGATCTGGTGGGGATGGTTTTAGAAATGCCAGTAACAGATCAGTAAATAATTTGATCATTTTGTGCAGTGAGCAGAGAAATGACTCTTCTATATACTTGTAATTTTAACACCTACATTTGGCTCCTAGGCATGGGTTTGAAGTTAAATATGTAACCATTAAATCTCACCTTTACCTGAAGCCATTGAAATATCCTTAGAAATTAAAGGAAAAAATAGAGAATGGCAGTTTGTCGTAGATAAACTCTTTCATACCTGTCTTGATTGAGTACTGTAGTGGCTCAAGTTCTCAGGTGGCAGGCAGTTAAATCTGTTGGCAGACACTAAAAAGAACTTGCCTAAAAAAAGAAATAGTGAATTATTTGAGAACTGTCCTGCACTAAATTTTTCTTTAAACAACTGCAGGAATATTATCAACGTTTTCAGTTTTTAAGACTCACACTATCTAACTTGCTGTCATTGAACCTGTTGGAAACAAATGCGAAAATAAAAACCATGAGAATATTTGATATTTCCATCTTTTCAGAAAACAGCCTCAGAAAAGGTGCCCTAATAAGTCAATGAACTGAATATGCTTCACACTCACATACACCTAATTAAATTATTTTCACTTACAGAAAAACAACAACTTCTGTTCTTATTCCCAAGTGTACTCTTCATATCATCTCTTCATTATTTCTGATCGTTCCCCTGTTCTGAATTACTTTTACTGCCAGGTCTGCACATTTCCAATTGTTAAGCATCTTCCCCCTTGGTGGCCAGTCCCAGTCTCCCTATAGCTGAGTTAATTTCCTGCTTTCAGGAAGGTCCATATTGGCTCCCAGAGGGCCCGATCCCATCTTATCCCTCAGACAGTTATGTGCATGCATTTTCGTCCTCCTTACATAAAGTATGGAGGCTTTGCTGAGTCAGGAGACTCCGTCATAAAACATGGCACTCGGTACATGATTTTATTTTAGTTGCCATGAATCAAAATGTAATTGAAGAATATTGTTTGAATAAACGAATAGATATATTTTCAGACTGATTTCACACAAAATAATAATGAGTGTTGATAAAGTACTAAGAGGTTTTGAACTTACGCAAGGAGAGAACAAAGGAAAAGTTTTAAAAAGAAAATATAAAGTATTCAAATTACTCTTACTGTTTTTATTTCAGTAATGTTATTTGCAGTGTAGGAAGAAGTCTGAAACAATAATTACCCACAGTAATAGTTTAAAATTCTGAGATCTCTCTCACTCTCTTTCTCTCAAAATGCATATATACACACACATATATATTTATTTATTTTCATTGAATCTCAACCACAGAATTTTGGTAACAGAGTTGTTACAGTTGTAGTACACATATTATTTTCTGGTTATCAAGATTCCTCTTTGTACAAACCTAAAAACAGCATGTGGAATTATATCAATAATAAAGTAATAATTTTTGCATCCCGGGAATAAACTCTGTTAGGTTGGTGCAAAAATAATTGCATTAACCTAATACCTCATCACGGTGAATGATACTTTTAATATGCTGTTGAAAATCATTTGCTAGTATTTTGTGGAAGATTTTTCCATCTATGTTCATCAGGAATATTGGTGTGTAGTTTTCTTTTCTGACAGTGTCAGTGTCCTTGTCTGGCTTTTACATCAGGGTAATGTGGCCTTAAAAATGAGTTTGAATGTGCTTCCTTTTCTTCGGTTTTTGGAAGAGTTTGAGGGGAATCGACATTAATTTTTTGGTAGAATTCACCATGAAATAATCTCATCAAAAACTTTTCTTTGTTGAAAGGGTTTAAAATTTATTACTAATTCAATATTCTCGTTATTGGTTGTTCAGGTTTTTTATTTCTTGATAATTCTGTCTCGAAGGTTGTATGTTTCTAAGAATTTATCAATTTCTTCTAGGTTTTCCAATCTGTTGGTGTGTAATTGCTCATAGCAGTCTTGAATGAACCCTTGTATTTCTGTGGTGTCAGTTGGAATGACTCCACATTCATTTGTAATTTTATTTGAGTCTTTTCTCTTTCGTCTTAGCTAGCCTAGCTAAAGATTTGTCAGTTTTGTTTATCTTTTAAAAAAAACACTCTTAGCTTTGTTGATCTTTTCTATTGCCTTTCTTCTCAATCTGTTTTTGCTCTGATCTTTATTATTTCTTTCCTTCTACCAACTTTGGGCTTACTTTGTACTTTATTTTCTAGTTCTAAGAGTTGTCAAATTGGATTATTTGAGATCTTTCTTTTTTCTTAATGTAGAAATTAAGAAAAAATTCATTTATAGTAGTAAAAATTTACTTAGGAATAAATTTATCCAATGATGTGAAAGATCTGTACATTGAAATCTATAAAATACTGATGTAAAGAATTAAAATAGAAAAAAATGTGAAAACCAGAAGAATGTTAAAAAACCAGAAGAACAAATATTGTCAAAATATTCATACTACCCAATGTGATCTGCAGATTCAATGCAATCCATTTCAAAATTCCAATGGCATTTTTTTACAGAAATAGAAAAAAAAATCTTAAAATTCATATGGACTCACAGAATATCCCAAATACCTAAAGCAATCTTGCACAAGAAGAACAAACCTGGAAGAATTACATTCCCTGATTTCAAATTACATTACAAAGCTATAGTAATCAAAACAGCATGGTATGGGCATAAAACAGATACATAGTCCAATGAAACAAAATAGAGAGCCCAGAAATAAACCCATGCATCTATGATCAATTAATTTTAAACAAGACATTAATAAAACACAATGTGGAAAGAATAGTCTCTCTAGTAAATGATGCTAGGAAAACTGGATAATCACATGCAGAAGAATGAAATTGGACCCTTACCTCACACCACATAAAAAATCAACTCAAAACATATTAGAGACTTGAACCTTAGACTGGAAACTGTAAAAGGTTGAACTCAGAGCTAGTGCTCAAGGCATCCTCTGAGTCTTTCTTCAGCCACAGGCGAGCCTGGCTTCAAGCCTGGTACCATGGATAAGGCCAAGCAGATGCCCATTATTAGCCATAGGTTGAGGTTCTCCAATCAGCAGATTATAGAATAAAATACCATGAGGCTTCTGAATAAGGGGAAAGGTTTTTCCATATCTCTATATAATTCCTGCTCTCAATTCCTTTTTCTTTCTTGCCTCTGGATTGGCCTCCCTCAGAAAGTGACAATAAAAACAATTTCTTTCAGGGCCACCCCCAAGCCACCCCACACATGGTGACACCAATATACCCTTTGACCTCCCAAAGATGTCAGATCTCAGTCCTAAACAATGGATCACTTCCTGGGGTTGAGTGATCTATTGGAAGAGTAGTCTAGGGTGGCCTGCATTAAATCACTTTAAGATCTTTTTTTTTTTTTTTCTATGACCTGGGGGAAAGACATCAGATATCTATCTATCTATCTATCTATCTATCTATCTATCTATCTTACAGTGTTTGTCACCTCAGTTTCTAATCTCCAGTGGGATAAAATACTCCAACAAAAATAAATACAGTTTTTTCTGTGACCTGAGGAGAAGAGACCAGATCAATCTATCTATATACCTATATATCTCTTACAGTGTTTGTCATCTCTGTTTCTAATCTCCAGTGGGATCAAATACTCAAACAAAAATAAATACAGTTTTCCCAAAACTAACTATAATAGACAGGCACCTAACAGCCTGAGTTCAAATTTAAACAATATTATCTCCTTGAAGAAACCAGATGTCTTGAGTGACATACAATTTTTCTATAGGAATTGCTAGTTTACGAGATCACTTTATCACATTTGATAGGAAGCACTGACTCTGAGGCTTATCACTGCATTCCCAGCCTTGCTGGTCATGCATTGCCTCACATAGGAGGTGTTCAAAGCATTGCAGAGGAGATGTGACTATAGCAAAGGGAAATCTATCCCAAAGTTGATCAAAATCCCTAGCTTCCATGAATGAGGAAGACAGGGATGCACCTGCTATACCCACTGGGATTTTTAAAAGCAATCACAAAACCTCTCTCCTTACCCCACAGCCATTGACCTAGGTTAGTCCTGCAGTTCTGCCAACACCTTCTAGGACTTGAACGGATTATGTGGTTGCATGGTCTCATTGTGATGTTTCCTCTCCACGTGTGACTCTGGATATTAACCTATAGGCAAGAGAGCAAGAACAACAGCAAATATTAATCCAACTCACATTCCACCCAAGCACCATTCTTAGTGCCTTACATGCCTTAATTTATTTTATACCAACAAAAATCTTATGACTTATATGCTATTATAATCTACACTCTCACTGATGGGCATAGAGGCTGTATATATATAATATATATACAGTATATATATAATATATATACAGTATATGTATACAGTATATATAATATATATACTGTATATATATTATATATATACTGTATATATAATATATATACAGTATATATATAATATATATACTGTATATATAATATATATACAGTATATATATAATATATATACAGTATATATATACACACCGTGAAATATTATGCAGCCTTATATATATGTATATATACACATATATACTGTATATATATTATATATACTGTATGTATATACACACCGTGAAATATTATGCAGCCTTATATATATGTATATATACACATATATACTGTGTATATATACTGTATATATATTATATATACTGTATGTGTATATATATACACAAATATATACACACAGTAGAATATTATGCAGCCTTGAAAAAGATATATTTATATATAGATATCTATATATATCTCTATATAAAAGATATATATAGATATCTGTATATATCTCTCTACATAAAAGATATATATATAGATAGATATCTATATATATTGAGAAAGAAAGTCCTTTTTTCTCCTCAACAACAAGGATCATTGAGAAATGCATTGTTAGGTAATTGCATTGTTGTGCAAACATCATAGAGCATCCTTAGGTAAACCTAGGTGTAGCCTACTACACATCTGAGCTACATGGTATAGCCTACTGCTCTGACAACTGTCATACATGTGGAGCATCATTGACCAAAACATTGTTAAGCAGCACAGTGACTGTATATACTATGTTTTTAAATCCATTCATTCATCAGTAAACACTTAGTTGTTTCCACATCTTGGCTATTGTGAGTAATATTGCAATGAACATGAGAGTGTAGACATTTCTTTGAGGCAGTGATTTTATTTCTTAATATATACCCAGCAGTGGTATATATTATATACATTGTATGTATATATACAGTATATATGTGTATGTATACTATATATACACCCCCCCCCACACACACACAGTGGAGCATTATACAGCCTTGAAAAAGAAGGAAATCCTGCCATTTGAAACAAGGTTAATGAACCTAGGATGAAAACTTATAACAGGGTATAACCTCAGACATTTCATGGTTCTTGACAAGCATATGACTGACACAGACTGATGGATTATTAGAAAACCTGAAGAGTCTAACTTTGAAACATACGGATAAAGTTTTTCCTGGAGATGTAACTCTTATGTACAATATGACCACTGGTTTCCAAACCCCCAGTGCCACTCTACCTTATCTTGTGGATCAGACATGTTGCCAAAGAAACGTTTCCAAGACAACACTCTGTTTATAACACTTGTGACAGATTGGGTCATTGTTCCCAGTTCTTCACACTTTCCCTGCATCCGGGTCCTTTTGTGTGTGATGACATTGTGTTATCTTTCACTCAAGTAGAGGATAATTTTCCACCCCATTTATTTGGGCTTTGCCACATAACTTGTTTTGAATAATGGAAGTGGACAGAAGTCATGCATGCCAGTTTCCAGGCAAGGTCTGGAGAGTTATTATATATTTTGCTTATCTTCTTGTTTTCCTTTGACCACTCTGTTAAGGTCCAAGAAAACTGAGGAACCCTATGCACAGACATAAATCTATGTGAACTTCTGGAACAAGCCTCCTACTCCAAATGGAGGAGTAACATCTGACTTGCAGACCCAAGTAAGATAATATACACATGTTGTTGGAAGTCATTGATATTTTGAAGATGTTTTATGAGCAGCAAACACTAACACAGCACTTCAATGCTCATAAAATTTCAAGGGCTTTTCATAGCTTGAAGAACAAAGACCATCATACTGATTCTCGGAGCATTCCACAATTATGCTTCACCTGTCTATTAGTTTTATCTTTTTCAATTCTCTTTCATTAACCAAGTCTTTTTTTATGTTTGTTTGTTTTTTGTTTTTGAGATGGAGTCTCACTCTGTTGCCCAGGCTGGAGTGCAGTGGCGAGATCTTGGCTCACTGCAAGCTCCGCCTCCTGGGTTCACACCATTCTCCTGCCTCAGCCTCCCGAGTAGCTGGGACTACAGGCGCCCACCACCATGCCCGGCTAATTTTTGTATTTTTAGTAGAGATGGGGTTTCACCATGTTAGCCAGGATGGTCTTGATCTCCTGACCTCGTGATCTGCCCGTCTCGGCCTTCCAAAGTGCTGGGATTACAGGCGTGAGCCACCGCACTTGGCCTAACCAAGTCTTTTACTAAGACGATTTAGTCCATGAGCAATTAACACCTAAAATATATTTATATGGTCAAGCTCAACATATATTTCCTTATAGCATGTTCCACAAAAACCTCTCCATTTCAACAGGCTATCTCCTTCTTGATAGGCCTTTTTTTAAATAAGAATTACTTCGTTCTCTTTTATCTTTAAATCTAGAAATACACAATTTTAATTTCACAGTCTACCCTATAAAAAAGCTCTAAACTTTTTGGTGGCAGAAACTGTACTCTTCGTGCTGAAATATTGAGTGGTACATTACCATATTGTTTTATATATAGTGGCAAGCTCATTAGATTTGATTAAATTACTGAAGGAAAATATTATGGAAAATATTGTGTAAAAAATGGGATGAAAAATATGGGAAGGGGTTCAGTAAACAATTAGCCTTCTGTAAATGTGACTTGTTATAATTTTTCTCAGAATTACTTATAAACAACAGATGGAAATTGATTACCACAAATTAATCCTCTGCCATAATTAACAAAGTAAGAATCTGGAGCATGGGCAGATCTTCAACCACGAGCAACCAGGCTTGTATAGAATCATTCCAAATAACCGATAGTGACAAATAGGAGGTATCAGAGTGGTAATTATCCATGCATTGGATATCGGATCCCAGCTAGGACTCTAGTCCCTGACCAACTCCCTCTGCCCTCCCCTCCCAGGAACATAAAACAAACTCTGATTTCCTAGGAGACAAAATTCAAAGATAGCCCAGGTCCTAGAAATAAGAGTTCTATGGTATGTTAAGGAAAGGACAATTTATCCCATTTAACTATTACCAGAGCAAACTCAATTCTTTTCCTTTTTCTTTTATTTTACTTAGTTTGTTCGAGTTTTAGAATTTAAGCAAAACTGAGGAACAGCTTTTCTGCCACTCACGGTCTGGCAGTGGATGGCTTTGGTCCGCTGTTCCCATAGTATGACCCACTCTTGGCTGCAGGTGATTAGTCCAGGTGTGGGTAGCTAGGGAGACAGTGTTTACTCCTGGTTAGGTCACAGAATGCATGAGGTGTTTCCAACGCCAATCGTTTTCCACCACGTGTAATGGAAATCAGAAAAGATCCAGTCAGTGAAAGAGATAAACAACACCCATGTGCAGGGGTGAAAGGCAGGCAGGTTGAACTTCCTGGGAACCCTGAGGGCTCCAGCTTCCTCACCTCCCTTCAGGACTTTAACACAACTTTGTCACCCTAAAATAAACTCCTCTTTACCTCAAGCTTGTATGAGTTAAGTTTCTTGTGACATTCAATCAAAAACTTCTGAAATATTCAAAGATATTGAAATAACACATTTTCATAGCTGGCGGTTCTTTAGATTTAAGCAATTGTTCAGTGGATTATAGTAGTGTAGGTAGAGATCATTCTGCCCCACAACTCAACATTTATTATTTTTTTAAACACTCTGTTTCGACATATTCAGAGAGAACATGTAGAATTCATGAACTGGATGGGAAAATACAGTTGCTGTCCTGCAGAAAACTACTCAGAATTTCAAGGATATGAAAACAATGGTTCCAGGTACACGCACATTTTTCAACCACATCAATACTGAGAGAAAACACAGTATTGTGTTGAAAATATAAACTAACAGTTGGCAGGAGAGCATGCTAGTGAAATAGCAGTGAACAGGCATTGCCAGCAGTTTCCAGCTGTTCACTGTGAAGTCTTGCCTTCTCTCCCAGTTACTGCAGGTGACGTCCTCCTCACTCCTCTCCTTCTGCTTTCAGGAGCACCATCTACCATCACAGACATTTAATAGTTTGTTGTTTTATGTTAGGAAAGAAGATCCAACTCAAGAGACAGCACACGTTCCTCTTGTACAAAGTGCAGCCTGGAGATAATTTTCACAATTAAGATTTTCCCTTGCATTTTAATGCACGTAAACACCTTTATATGAACTTCATGTTACTCCCCTTTCACCTGCGGCCTCCTTGGACCACACTGTACTGATGTCTTTATTTCCATTCGATTACAAGTTATTTGTGGGATAGCACAACTGGGACAGATCTCAGGAATGAAGGACTGCATTGCATGGGAAGCCTAGATGATGAATTCTCGGTGTTCAGACTCCTACACTGGAGCACTCTCTCCTTGACAGAAACTGGCTGGTTGCTCAGCAAACTGTGGCCTGTCCTGAGCACACACAGTCCAGCTGCATTCCCGGCCTTCCTTTCTGTTGGGTGGTCTCCATGTGGTGCAGTTCTTGACTGTGGCATGTGGGAGGAAATGACGTATGTCATTCCCAGTGGGGCACATTAACAACAAAATAAAACAAAAAATAAACAAACATCTCGCTCACACTCCTAAAGCCCTTCTCTTCCCCTGTCTCTATAATAGACATTCATTCCCAGAGGAATTTTTGAAGCCATGGTGGCAAATTGCACACCTCTGACAGCTTAGACCCCTGAATTACTTCCTGGAATAGACCCTTCCCCACTTCCCCAATTCTGGTGATGCTAGTTTAATTTTACAGGTGTGAGAAACAAACTTCCAATCTCTAGAGTCACTGAGCTTCCAAGGTTGATCTGTTACAGCCGTTAGCATTATCTTCACTAACACACGTCAAAATACATTAACGTCCTGGTAAACCTCAGCCTTCGGTGACACACGCAGTTATGAAAGGGTTCTGGAATACCTACCCTGTGTGAAGCACTTCACAGAATAGGATATGACACCCACCTTGTAGAGCTCAAAATTTATTATACTGAGCTCAGTAAAATGATCATATTTTCTTCTGGCTAATACATCTTGGGTCTAATATTTTCTGTGGCAAGAGCGATAGACTTAATGATTATCAAAGGTATCATAAACGGATTTATTCCTCTAAGTAAGGGCTTCATGGGGAACTTTCATATTCCTGGAGTAGTGCTTTTTTTTTTTTTTTTTTCAGAATTCTGGAATTGTTCTAGCGATCCAAGCCATACTTCCATATCTAAATTTATTTCAAGCAACCATAATTACAACTAAGTATACTGATACTTTATTACGGCTGCTCCAGGATTTGCTGTTCTCTGCTAAACTGCTTACATCTGTTTATGTCTTTCCCACTATAAATCAATCCAAACAAACTCTATTCTGCTAATACCCCCATCTGCCAACTCCCATTCACTGTTTACCAATAGGAAAGACTCCTCATCACTCTAATAATAAGTGGATGAGCCACTTTGTTTCTTTTCTCGGGCAGCAGGAAGCCCTTCACCAGGCTTGCTAGATTCTATTTAGCAAATAAATGTTGGGAGAAGGATTTCACAGACTGGCAGGACTCTAGATTCTGCCACAGAACAAATTTAATCAGGATTCTTTGTTCTATCCCTTTTGTTTTCCTCATCTGTGCAAGGAGTTCAATATGAAAACTTCTTAATTGACTGAGGAGGGCCAAATCAATCAGGTTCTCACTCTGTTTTGCCTTCCCCAGCAGCTGGCTGACAGCAAAGAAACAGAGTCAAATCTTAGGTTGTACCACACAGAGAACTGGAAGAAAGCAAAAGCAAAAAGCAGTGAGAGATTCGTTTCAGAAGAATATTGGCTTGAGTATACACACACACACACACACACACACACACACACACACACACACGGACAAATTGATTAGGAAGAGAAGGACGTTTGGGTCATTCCGCAAGATGCAGAGGTCCTCAGCTGCCCAGATCAAACCTGTCTTCAGGTCCATGCACATGTCAGGCATATAGCACTAACATCCAAAGCTGAGCAATGGCAAGGAGGGGAAGGAGTACCAGGCGGCTGAATACAGGACAGAGACAGGGGTAAGTCCTTTGATCTCACAGGTCCAAGGCGTAATATAAGGTGCTTAAATTCTGGAAAGTCACGCACTTCCTTCTGCTTAGCCCAGGAGGAGATGTGAGCCTGAGTTGAATTTAGATGTAGTCTTTAAATATCTCCTTTGCCTGCTCTGTTTCCTCAGAGTCTACAGGAAACATAGGTCAAAGATCAGTGCAAAGTAACTGCAACATTTAGTTGGAGCAAAGTTCACAGAAATAGAAACATATTTGAAGCTGCAACTTTCTACATTACTTTTCAACTTGCAATAATTCTATTTAATAATTTTCATGTTACAAAGTAACCCCTACCTTTTGATTGATACATGGGTTTAGATATCTTCTGTTACCCTATTTGAAATGAGGCAGAGGAATTATATATACATATACATATACATATATATATATATATATGATGAACAGTTAAGCTGGTGGACTTTGAGTAAAGCTAATTGCCCTCTACAATCTGAAGGGGTCTCATCCAATCAGCTGAAGCCCCTGATACAAAGAGGGCTGCCTGCCGCCTTGTGAGAAGGCACCTTGCTTCCCCTTTGCCTTCTGCCATGATTGCAAGTTTCCTGAAGCCTCCCAGCTGTGATGAACTGTGAGTCAATTAAACCTCTTTCCTTCATAAATTACCCAGTCGCAGGTGGTTATTTACAGCAGTATGAAAACGGACTAATACACACACACACACACACACACACCAACACACACACATGCATCCTATGGTTTGGTTTCTCTGGAGAACAATGCCTAATACAAGCAACTGTAATACCTTCCCTAGCCAAGGAAAGATGGTGCAGCTCATTTCCTCCCATTGGGCTGAGGGTACCAAAGCCTAACACTGCCAATTGCCTCTTCACTGAGACAGGTTTCTATTTCTTTAATCTAAGGATAACATTAAGCTTGCTTTACCTTGCAATTGCATAAATTCATTGTATTTGAGGACTCTTCTATCTTATAAAATAATGTATATTGTAGAAACGTTTACAAAAGTTGCGTAAGGAACTCCAACCCTCCATTAAACTCTAAAGTGCACAGAAACCCACAAAGAATGCCCCAGCAAATAAAATGCTCTCATGCTTTCATTTCCAGGGAGATAACCACCTTACTTCATTTAATCCAATATCCATTTTCTAGCTTCTGTGTTTTTCTCCTGTGAGCATGTGTATATTTACAAAATATGCATACAAATTGTAAACACAATACACAGACTTTGTGTGTCAGTAACAAGGCCACCTTGAATATAAGGTAATTGCCCACTTCCCAATGGATATATCTAAAAGCATAATTGACAATTTGAATATCTAAACATTTAAGAACATAGTAGAAATAGTCCAGTGTCTACCTGTATTATTTAACATATAATTTAATCACAGATCGTAATTTTAGTCACATTAGATAAAATGAACTCAATTTATAAATATTAAATTTTTTCACTCTTAGACTTCATGATGCAGTTTCACTCAAAATTTCCACACATATTTCTGACATTTGTGCAATCCTTACCTTAACAGGTAGTTTTTGAGTCTCTTAACACTGTCTTCAAGAATACATCATCTTCACAGCCTCTTAATTGTTCAAAATATAACACCTTTAGAACGCATCAGATGCTGTTCCTGGAAATTTTATCTGAGGTCCGGAGGACCCATTTGCATAATGTTAGGATCTGTTTTTTTTTTTTTTTTTTTCTCCTCCCATGTTGATTGCACTCAGGGTCTGGTGACCTCTGCAATGCAGCCAGTCTCATTCTACCTTTAAAGGAGGTCTTTAAAATGCTTTCTACAATGGCATTAAATACCGTGTATCTTAGAGTCATACAACCAAGAATATTTGCCAAATCTATGTTACAGTTTCTGCCTATTATTTTATGTTTCTGGGCTCTGACCTCAGAAGCATCTACAATTACATTCCGCACAATAATGCATCCTCCCCAAATGGTGCTTCGGAATAAGAATGTGGTTGACAGAGTCATGTGCAGATGAGAAATGTTTTAATGGAATCAAAAGACTACCCTCTGAAAAGTAACTCAGGGCCGTCACAGACAGCTGATATTTGGGCACAAACAGGTTTATTTATTAATATATAAGCCTACATTAATAAATGTAACATATATTAGTAAATATATATAATACATAAATATATAAACAGGTTTATATATTTTACTTAATATATTTCAAGTAACTTTACGTTTTATTAAGTACTTTATTTATTTACTTTTGAGGCAAGATCTTGCTCTGTTGCCCAGGCTGGAGTGCAGTGGTACAATCTCAGCTCACTTCCTTCTCTGCCTCCTGGGTTCAAGCTATTCTCATGGCTCAGCCTCCCGAATAGCTGGGACCACAGGGACACGCCAGCACACCCGGCTAATTTTTGTATTTTTAGTAGAGTCAGGCTTTCATTATGTTGGCCAGGATGGTCTCAAGCTCCTGGCCTCATGTGATCCACCCTCCTCGACCTCCCAAAGTGCTGGGATTATAGGTGTGAGCCACCGCATCCGGTGTGAGCCACCACATCCGGTTTTATTAAGTACTTTCTACAACAGAATTCTTAAATGACCGAGTCGTATTCTGTTGTGTAGAGATGACAAATTTTGTGTAAGCAGCCCCCTTATTGTTTGGCCTTTGTTTTACTTTCTGATAATTCCCTATTAGAAAAACACAGGGACAAACCCCTTACGATTATACCCTTGGGTACTGTTATGTTCTTTTCTTGCATAAATTCCTAGCTATGCAAATGATCTACATTTTCCCTAGGCTTCAATGTATATTTCCAAAAACACCAGTGAGTGAGGTACTATTTCTTTCGGCAGTAGGTGGAAGACCCCGTACTCCTTCAGAATCACACAAGGCAGAATTCTTTCTAATCATTTTCAAATTGGTGGGATATTAACATCTCTGTCCTTTTCATTCACATTCAGTGATTACATAGCGATGTTGACTTTTTCCACAAGTTTACTGGTCCTGTAATTTCTGTTCCTTCTTTTGTTTGAGGCCCCTCATGTCATTTGTTAACTAGGGAAAATCCAAGGGCATCTTATTCAGAACCCACCCCCCGACACCTTGATTCTGGTTCCTTGTCTTGATTAGGGGCCAACATCAAGTGCTTATATGTTCTGTGGGCTGACCAGGAGGCTCTTCTGTTCTGGAAAGGCTGGGCTGATCTCTGAAGGGTCTGCTTGGGCTTGTGGTCCGTCGGTGAGCTCTCCCAGGGCTGGCTGACTCAGGATGGGCTCATGCATGTGATTAGCAGGCTGTTGGCTAGAGTGGAAGGGGAGCTGGGCCACGAGCCTTCAGGATCCAGCAGGCTGACCTGAGCTTCTTCACATGGTGGTGACAGCTGGCCCCAAGGTGCCAGCACGAGCCACAGAGCCAGGTGCTGGACCCCTCCCAAGGCGGTGGATGTAGGAGGTGTGGGCACATTTTCAATACTCTCCAGAGGTCCTGCTCTCGTGCTACATGTGTGACGTATGGAGCTAATCGAGGTTCAACTTCTGGCCCCAAAGCTTATGAAATGTGCAGTGATAGACAAGGTACTTAAACCCGCTGAACCTGTCTTCTTATCTCCAAAGCTGGTCCAATCATAGCAGCA
The DNA here is from genome assembly GCF_007565055.1 of Rhinopithecus roxellana. Lineage (NCBI taxonomy): Eukaryota > Metazoa > Chordata > Mammalia > Primates > Cercopithecidae > Rhinopithecus > Rhinopithecus roxellana. Next base: position 20,824,831 of record NC_044557.1, read on the forward strand.
ATCCTGCAGCAGTGAGGGTTAAGGCACTAACACACATAAAGCACTTAACACAGAATCTGCCTCTTCATAAGGGCTCAAAATATTTCAGGTGCTGTTACTGAGTCAAATTCTTAGGTTTTAATTTTTCTTCCTTTGCAATGAATTATTTCTAGTTCCTTATAGACATATGTCCCTGGTGTCCCCACCCCCATCCCCGCAAATGCTGGCATGTGTAAGCATGTCTGAATCCAAAGGTGAGAACAGGTTAGACTCAAAATGCGTTTGCAGCTGCAGAGTTAAGGACTGAATTACTTATCCTTCTGAAGTGGTGATTTTCCTCCCTCTGGCTCAGTGAGGAACTGAGAATGCAGCAGTATCCATCATGAGATCCAGTTAGCAAACAGTGATGTGCCAACTTCACCATGGGGACATTACTCAGATCCCCTTCGTTGTAAAAATGACTGAGATAATTCTTCAGCGCACAATCTTTCATTAATAAGTTACAAGAGGCAATGTGTGTGCAATCTGTTATTATGCGTCTTGCCTTTCTTTTGAGAACTTTGCTTGCCAAAATATTATTTCTCACATGATTTTATAAAGACACTCTTAAGTTTCAGCATTCTCTACTATCTTCCTTCTACTTAATAATCTGGCACAAATGCAGTAGCTTAATGAAGACTTTTCTTTTTATTTCTTCTCTTGCCCTTATGGTTTATTTTCTACGCAACAACCAGAGCTTTTGGTCTTTCAAAAACAAACTTAGATTGCATGCTGCTGAATACATGCCTGTCTTCCCGAGCTCCAAAGTTACCCTCCTGTATGTGGCAGAAGCATAAATTCTGCAAATGATATTTCCTCGATGCCTGTCTGCAGGGTTCTATCAGTTCAGGAGAGTAGGCAGAAGAGGGAGGTTATTCTTTCCTATTTTCCTGTTCTGTAGCACAGTCCTGGGAACAGCTTTTGGCTCCAACAGTAGCCCCTCTTCAGAATCCAATTTCCTTTTAACTCCTAGAATCAGACTCAGTGTAGAAGTCTAAGACACCCATAGAGGTCCGAGAAGCAGCTGCCGCAGTGCTTTAACTCAGACACCTGAGCACCAACCTCCCAGGCCCCTTGTCCCTGTTCCTGAGGAAAAAGCGGTTCACATGCCCCCTCCCAGGGTGAGCGCCGAGTCTGTGGGAGATCTTCCTTGGAGCTCTTAAGTTTTATTAATTATCACTTTTCCCCAAGCCATGAAGATTGCAGCTATTTCCTGCAGTTATACTTTGGGATGTCTACATGATCTCCTTTCGGCAGTCTTTTAATTTTCTAACATATCTGAAAACAATTCCCTGTATTAACCCTCTCTGTTTGAAATACCTGATGTACTCTCTATTTTCCTGACTGATATAGTCATGGGAGATTTCTTAGAATAGGAAACAAAATTAAAAGGCAGGATTCTGAGATCACTTTGGTTATGTTCTTCTTTTGGTTATGTATCTTCTTTTTAGTTTTTTCTTTTTTAACTTTTTATAGAGTCTCATTCTGTCATCCAGGCTGTAGTCCAGTGGCGTGATCTAGGCTCACTGCAACCTCTGCCTCTTGGGTTCAAGCTATTCTCCTGCCTCAGCCTCCCAAGTAGCTGAGACCACAGGAATCTGCCACCACTTCTGGCTAATTATTGTATTTTCAGTAGAGATGAGGTTCACCATGTTGGCCAGGCTGGTCTCGAACTCCTGGCTGCAAGTGATCCACCTGACTTGGCCTCCCAAAATGCTGTGCTTACAGGTGTGAACCACCGCACCCAGTCAAATGTCCTTGGTCTTGAATGTGGTTCCTAGCTTCTTGCTGCTGGAAACGCAACTCAGGTAACCCAGAGTGTGCAGTAGCATTGGGTTGACCCACACCTGTGGCTGCTAGGGATGAAATATCACTTTCTACCTGCTGTGTGATCACTGAGACCCACAGACTTGAATCAAAATTCCATTTGTCTTTGATCACCATTATCCCCTAATTTGACCTTGGATCACCAGGAACTAACATCAACTTGTTTCAAGCACTTAATAATCTCCCCCCAAACTGAGTTTATCTTTCCCCAGTGTACAAATACCCTAGTTCCTGGATGTAGGTTTATTTGGAGAAGACTTAAAAAAGACCTCGAGTATATATATACATGACATTGTTCTGGGGTCCCAAAGTCAACCTGTAGAACTATGGTGATTAAGTATCATTTGGAAATTTGGCCTAAGTCTATGCCACAGGGATCTAAGCAGCTCTGCAGACTGTCCATGTGCAGTTTCCATAGTTGCTGGCTAATTACAAAGCATGTACGTGGCAGCCAGGAGAATCCTCATGTTGGCCCCCTGATCTTTGCAGTGAGGGCAATTATATAGGAAAATTAAGTGGAACCTGATTAAACGTCTTTCTATCAGGACAGTAAGCCAAAGTACTGCATCTTTACAGGACTTGCAGAGATTAGTGCTACATTCTGAGATTTCAGAGATGCAGGGATGCGGCATCTCCATTTAACCTGCTGAATAGGTCACTGTAGAAGGTTGTTAGGTATTAGAGAATAACCACCATCATAAGCTAAAGCAAGGGTTATTTTTGTGTCAATGCAGTTGCTGCCTTGTATGTCTTGACTTTAATGCCAATAAGCGCAGCCTCTGGTACCTAGCTTAGAGTCATCTGCCTGGCAAAAGCCTTTTTTTTTTTTTTTTTTCCGCCTCCAGACTAATGTGCAAGAACTATCAGAAAATACTCCTCCACTTAGAGGAGAAAACAACGCTCCTTTATTTTTCTGCTTAGAACAGTACCAACTCTTCTGTTCTATATCACAATATAGGCTAGGGTTAACCACCTTTTCTTAAAGGACCAGATTATATGTATTTCAGGCTTGCAGTCCATACAATCTCTGGCTCAGTAATTCAACTCTGTAACAGCTGAAAAGTAAACATAGAGAACGAATGGGATTGGCTACTTTCTAATAAAACTTTATATACAAAATCAAGCAGGCTGACTGCAAGGCATAATTGGGAGATTCCCAGTCTACAACAGAGAAATGTGCTGAGCTTAGCATCCCACTGGACATCACTCTGATTCTGTACATTGAAGATCTCAAAAGTGATTTGACTCGATAAGTAGTAATTAGCAAATTATCTCAGAGAGCTCAGGAGGAATCTTCATCACAAGAGTGGAAGATCAATCTGCAAAAATTTAGTGACTAGCTACTTGATAAAATTAATAGAAATCCAGTGGCTGGGAACATGTTTTGAGCATAAGACCTTCAACGTGAATAATATTTTGCTGCACTTTCCATGAATTTTGTTAACAATACACACCACATTTGAGTGGCAGCTAGTAATGAATGAAGGCTGCCAGTTTTAGTAAGGTCCAGAGAAAGAAATTACCTTGTATATATCCTCTGGCAAAACTCAGTAGGAAAAATAGTACAGATCCTAAGGATTTTTTTAAGCCTACTTTGAGATCATCACACAATCTCTATGCAAAGATAGTATTCTCTGGGAGAAAAAGAGCTATTTTTGCTGGCCAGGGGAACTTGAGTAAATTTGGAAGTTTTTTTCTCACTTTTTTTTCCATTCAAATGTCCCATCCAGTATGTCAGTGTTTCATACTGTTTTCATCATTTTTCAGCATTGACAAGGTAAACCTGTTGCATGTATGCATTTAGTGTCGTTTCAGCTCTGCTACTGTTGGAATCAGATCATTGGTCTCCTTTTCAGCATGGGCTGATGCATTCACAGAATATATATATATATATATATATATATATATATATATATATATGTCTTCTTTAAACCTTCCATAACAGCCATCTGGCTTTTTGGAATTTGCTTGAATTTGGTATTTTTGTGGCATGAACTTATTTCATTTTTCAAATTCTCTAGTATGACCAAGCACACTGAAAATGTTTAGTTTATAATGACTATTATTCTTAAGTCAGTTAAGATCCCTTTTATTTCATCTCCCACTTGTACTTCTTGCTAATTAACCACAGGGGACCATCTTGTGAAGTTTCTATGCCATAAAATGGCAAAGCTTATTAGCATCTCATTTATAACCATCAATGGGTTCTTAATGCTCCCCAAATGGTCCTGATTTTCTAAGTTTCATTAAATAAAGTGTTAATTTGGTGGTTCAAAGTTATTTTTTCAGTGGAATGTTTTGAAGGGTCATATTTATCATTTATGCTCTTTTATTATTTTAATTATTCTGTGGGGTCTGCTATTATACTGATACTCAAACGTCTTTGCTTGTCTTCTATGTCTAACATTTTCTCTTTCATATGTTTTTATCTATTTTTAGAGTTCTGCTAGTTCTGCTTGATTTCCTTATTTTCTTCTTTCTGTTTTTTTCTTGCTGCAGTATTTCTCAGGTGTTTCATGGCTCTTGTGTTTCTTCTAGCTTACATATAATTTCTGAATTTTATTTTTAAATTTCTGACTCGGAATCTCTTCCAACCCTTATTGTCTTTAATAGAGTTATCTTTAAAAAGACAGACTGGTGCATTTATTAAGTACTGATGCATTATTAGACGATTGTCAATTCTAGGCAGCAAGAATGAAGAACAAGTAAAGTTATGCAAGAAAAAGATAAAGTAATGGAAATCTATACATTACTGTACTCACTACTGTTTATAAATACATCACAGGAGACACAAAAGATTGATCATCAAGGAAAATCCATTCCTCTGCACACTCTCATGAGAGGAAGGAAGAGGTCATGTATCTGCCTGGTCCTCTCCTGTCCTTTGTTTCATATTGGTTCAAATTTGCTCCACCAAAACTCTGAAACTCTAGGTTGTTTCTGGCTCTTTTGGATATCATATCCCATGTTTTATATGGAAAGTTTTATTGACATCTATTAATAGATGTGGTAAAAGGAGTCAGAAACTTCAGTAGTGTCCAGCTGTGATGGTAAGTAATTTGTTGGTCACCAGCCATGAAAGCAAGTTACTGAATGCAGGTTGACCAAGAATATCATTGATAAGGATAAGATTTATGTTTGACACACTCACTATCCAGAAAAAAAAAAATTATGGGGGTTGTTTTGTATAACCCTAGTATCATTACATGGTATTTCAATATTTTACATATTGACATATTGATTTTATGACTTTTTTAGATCATAGATACTTATTAATTGGAAAGTATTTGTCAAGCATTATTCTAGTTATCGGAGAAAAAATACGATTCAAGGATTACCGTTGACCTCCATGGACACAAAGCCAAGAGGTAAATATATAAAAATATTATCTGGATGCTAAGTAGTCTTTTTCTATTTACAAATTATTTGACCCATACAAGACTGCCATGTTTTGGTTGTTTTTGTTAGAGGAGTTATGATATAACAAATACTGTCAATTGACAGCACTTTATAAACTGTGGAATTTGCTGCATGGAGATAGTGAATACAACATAATCTATCAAATTTTAACATTAACATTGTTATTAGAATAATTGAGTATCTTTAATATCTTGACTATCTTAAATATCTTCACCCTTTTTTTCTGCTTAAAGTTTGCTATCAAAAAAATCAAATACAGGTATGACTTAGTTTCCTGCTAAGTGAGTTGGATTTTTTTTGGTCTGGATGCCCAAAATACACTGTGTTTGCTTTATTTTTATTCAAGTACAGCAATTCTCTCAGGGTCAGCTTTCTAAGTTTCATTAAATAAAGTGTTAATTTGGTGGTTCAAAGTTATTTTTTCAGTGGAATGTTTTGAAGGGTCATATTTATCATTTATGCTCTTTTATTATTTTAATTATTCTGTGGGGTCTGCTATTATACTGATACTCAAACGTCTTTGCTTGTCTTCTATGTCTAACATTTTCTCTTTCATATGTTTTTATCTATTTTTAGAGTTCTGCTAGTTCTGCTTGATTTCCTTATTTTCTTCTTTCTGTTTTTTTCTTGCTGCAGTATTTCTCAGGTGTTTCATGGCTCTTGTGTTTCTTCTAGCTTACATATAATTTCTGAATTTTATTTTTAAATTTCTGACTCGGATAATCTGTCAACACTCTTTTCATGCCTTCTGGTTGCTTTGTCATATTATATCTGAGCTTTTCTAATTATTTTTTTCTGTAATGCTTGTCCTTTTACTGGTTATTTTCTCTTTCTTTTAAAATATATTTTAGCTTATTTTAAATATTGGATTTCAGCTTTTCTCTACGTCGTGGAAATATACCTCAGGTCATCTTCACTTTTGTATGTAATATTTTTGGGAAAATTATCTCCTTTTAAAATTTTCCTATAATGTCAATGTAATGTGTTTTATTTGTGCTTGTTCACTCTTGCTCATATTTAAGTAAGAAGTGTTTTCTACACTTTTAAGAAGATGGTGTGGGAGCTGTGTTGGGCAGATGTCTTTTCTAGTTTTGCAATTCTGTAGCTCTCTATTCTGTTATATCATAGTATATTCCAATAAATTGCCCCTAGTTTATCCACCTCTTATTGTGGATATCTGCCTCTCTTGATCCTCTTCCCTTTTAATGGCTGTACTCTCTGCTTTTATCCCCAACAACCCTGCCCTTATCAATTTTTTATTTATTTCTTGTAGTTTCCTTGGGTGCTGCTATTTTGCCAAGGGCTGTGAGGATTCTGACCACTACTGGCATGTCATCCAGCACTCTCCACAATGTCCCTGGGCCTGCACGATTAGAGCCTTGAAGCCCCCTTTTCCTCCTCACAGTTCCTCTTTAGACCCACCGCTCAAGCCTTCCTCTTGGAGAAGAGACCCGTCTTGGGAGTATGAGCACCTGTTGGTAGTATTTGAATGTTGCAGCTCAGAAAAAAACAACTTCTTTTTTACTCTCCCCTCTCTCCTCTTGCTTGGGACCAGCAACTATTTATTTCCAAGTGGTGCTCACTGCCTTAGAAGGTTCAACAATCCTAATTTTTATTATGGGGTTTTAGGGAATGCTTTTTCACCTGTTTATTGCAGAAATTGTCTACGTATGAATTTTTTTGTATACAGTACTTCAATACTGTAATTTCTCTGTTGTTTTATAATAGGTTCCGTAGAGTTCCAAACACTCTTTAGTATGATTGCTACTCTCATCTTCCCTATAATAATCTATGTTTAAATCTATCACTTGATAAAGAATTTCTAGATTTTTAAATACATTTTAACATAATATTGCCCATAATGGCTCTAATAATTACATTTCCACTAACAATCATAAGAAAAGATATTTCATTGCATCTTTACTGGTAAAAAAAAAAAATTGAAACTTTCTATTTTGGCCAATTTATTAGATACAAGGAAATATGTAATGTTTTTCCTGACCTTTCCTGAGTATGAGTCAGTATTTGTACACTTGGCATGTATCTGAAAATTTAAATTATCCAAGTGCTCATTGCTAGACTGCTTATTCTTGTTATTTGTCCACTTGCTCATTGATCCTTGACAATCTGTAAGAGCTGCTCTTTGCTTTTTATAAATTATATATTACAACACAGACTCCTGTGTTGCAGTTTTCCCCACTAAGTATATTTTTCCTATTTATTTTGAGTTTTTTGTTTGCTACTTTAAAACATATTGTATATTTCATGTCTCTATTTTTTTTTTTTTTTTTGAGACGGAGTCTCGCTCTGTCACCCAGGCTGGAGTGCAGTGGCCAGATCTCAGCTCACTGCAAGCTCCGCCTCCCGGGTTCACGCCATTCTCCTGCCTCAGCCTCCCGAGTAGCTGGGACTATAGGCGCCGCCACCTCGCCCGGCTAGTTTTTTGTATTTTTAGTAGAGACGGGGTTTCACCGTGTTAGCCAGGATGGTCTCGATCTCCTGACCTCGTGATCCGCCCGTCTTGGCCTCCCAAAGTGCTGGGATTACAGGCTTGAGCCACCGCGCCCGGCCTATTTTCTTTAGCAGTTTCTGTGTTTCTGTTCTTGGATTAAAACACCAGTCTAACTCCTGGAAAACTCGTGTACTCATCTAGATTTTCTTCCAGTTTTTCTCTTATTTTGTTGCTTTTCCTCTTCTATCTTTAACATACTTCTATATTTAGTGAAATTAATTTTGTTATAAGGTGCAAGAGAGAAATCCAATGTAATCATTAAGCATAATGTTTGATGTCATTCTTAGTAGATCATTTTTATTAGTGAAAGGTATTATCTTCTTGGCTTATTTGATTCCACATTTAAAAATAAATGAGTGTTGCAACTCATGGAATTTTTGTGTATGTTTAAAATAATTATAATTTTTCTCTTCATTAATATATAAGTATGGTAAATATTATTAATGTATTTTACCTTAATATAACATTCCTGGGATAAACTCAACTTATTCACACGATATAAAAATAATACACAGAATATCTAGCATCGTTTAAGTATTATTTTATAGACATTATTGGATGTGGTTTGTAATTTCATTTTAATATTGTGTATATACATTCATTATTTAAAGTAGTGTCAAAATTTATCATTTTTTGGAATTGAAAAGATCAAGTCAATTGAGTGATGTTTACTCTTTTTATGATTTTTTTGAAAGAGTTTACATTCCATTAGAATAATATGATACCTGAGTAGTTTCACCTCAAAAATTCAGGATACAGAACTGTTTTTGTTGTTATTTTGTTATGTTTTATTTGGGGAAGATTGTGTTTTATTTAACACTGCAGAACTATACGTTCAATTCTAATACTACATGTGTGTGTACATTTTATCTTTTATTTCTTAGTGAGCCCCATGAGAGATTCATATATTTTGTGAGATTCATATATTTTGTGAATCATTCAAAGAAACAACTGACTTTTGCCATTTCAACCCTATTTACTTTTCATTAATTTTTCGTTAATTTCTTCTCCTACTTGTATTTTTTCTTTTACTTTCCTGAGTTTTATTTTCTGTTCTTAAATAATCTTCAGAGTGAAAAACTTATACAGTTTCAGCTTTTCTTTTAGTCTGACCTTGAATTTAAGGTTCTGAATTTGCCATTGAATGATATCATTTCAGTTGCCTTCCATCCATTTTGAAAATCAGTATTTTCCTTTTCATTTAGTCATAAGTACATTATAATTTAATTCACGAGCATTCACTTTCAATATGCTTCTTTATAAAGGAAATTTTAAATTTTTTATTCATATGTTTTCTCTTAAATTTGTTTCTGACTGAAAGCTGATTAGAAAATGATCTGCATGATGATTACTTGGAGACTCTTTCTTAAGACATAACTTTAAGTGCTCTATTTGTATATTAAAATAATGTTTAGTCTCTAATTATTGGTAAAGGGATTCTAATACATTTCACTAGTTCAAGCTTGATAATTGTATTTTAAATATATCTTCTACACTGTAACTGAATACACTGTCTCTTTGGTCTATCAGTTAATGAGAGAAGCATGTGTGTGTCAGACTCCTCTAGATACCAGATATTTTAAAAAATAATTACATCTAAAAACACCAGGTTTACTACCATGAATAAACACTTCTAGGTACCACACATGAGAATTCTCTGTTTCACCTTTCACCTTGTGTGCTGCTACCTGTGTTTGTGAATCTTTCACTCTGGCACCAAGTCGTTTGGTGTCTTTGGGCCAAACAAGTTTCCAAATTTTAATTTTGTAAAAATAGGTCTGTATTCTAGATTCAGATTATATCTATGTGTTCTCTTATTTTTAATTATTTGAGAAATACTTTTAAATACTGACATTTAGATATTAAAAACCTTGTGCTATACTGTGTAGAAAAAAAATATGGTTTACCACTGACACCTATGAAAAACTGCGCCAAGCCTTAAAACTGTATTAAAATTCTCATCTTGGCTGAAATATAATAGTCATATAGTAATATGTTTAATTTTCGTGATATATGAGTAGGAAAAATGTTTGTAAGTATCAAATAGCACTAGGTGAAGTATATTAAATTATATCAGGTTAGGTAAAGTTTTCCTCATTGCATTTCATAAATTACATCATTTACTATTTCTGGTGTGGCTTTTAGACCTATTTCAAGGAACAGAGAATGTTTATTTTCAGTTTTTAAGTTGCTGTTATGTGTTAATATCAACAGCTACTGCATTTTGAGAATTTTTGGAAATATTTTCGGGAGCTGTGTCCATTCTCCCACACTTTTTATTGATGGTGAACTGTAACCATATATTATGCTTCTCTACCTATAACTTAATATACAATTATGATTGTTTTTGGTATAAAAAAACAAAGTGTTGATGCATTACATTATGTAGTTTATGTCTGTTCAAAAGATTAATATTTCGTATGAGAAAGGACAGTGACTCACCTCTACTCTTCACATACTTGTTGGATATTCTGATAAATGCACAACTCATTAGATATTCTAATCAAGTTTTGCATGTAGCACCAACTTTCAAAGAAATAGTAGTACAGAAGAACTAATGCAAACCTTACAGAATGTGAGTTAATCCTCCACTAATCAGTCTGGAGTCATTTGGGCATTCCAGGCCTTCTATTTATTTACCTGTATATCTATTAATTTGCCTCTTTATCTATCTATCATCTGTCTTTCTGTCTTCTATATATGGAAAGGAAGAGAGACAAAAAGATATTATATTTCTTGAAGTTAAAGAATCAATTCACTTCTTCTCTATGTCTTGCACAGTTACACTTAGATAAGTAAGACCTGTGCATAGTAAACACATAAAAATATTTATTGAATGAATGCCTCAAACTCCATTGAAAGTTGGAAGAAAAGATTAACTAAAGTATATTTTCTGGATATATCATATATTTCTCTCTGGAACTTGCTTTTATTAAAATGATTAAATTACCATAACAATTGTTGCTGAATGCAGTGTGTGCCTGCAATGGAGAAATTGGAAATTTCAGTGAAGGTGTGATGTTATCTTTGTAATAGCACATTGAGAAGAGCAAAGGTGGTGTGTGCCAGGTGGGTGGTCTAGATTTTACAACGCAGAGCAGGAAAGCTCGACCTCCACAGTGCAATCTGATGGGTGGTTTAGATTTTATGGTGCAGGGCAGGAAAGCTTGATGTCCACGGTGCAATCTGAGAATGCTTCATGCAGGCTTAGGGCTTGGGCTGCTTCCTTACATCTTATTTAGCTGTTATGATTTTTTCCAGGACTATGAGTTCTACAGAGTTTGTGATTTTACTTGTCAGCCAGATATCAGGCGAGGTCTCCACACTCACCCACAGGAGTTTGGGTATGATTGACATCAGTGGTTATATAAAATTCGAGAAAGTTCAAGATCTTCATTGAGATTTCTGCATAGTCTTGTGATGAACTGTAATCAAATGGACACTTCTGATATCAAACTTATTTCTCTTGTGAATTATTATTTTGTCCATCATCACTCCTTTGCTTTTAAATCTAATAAATAAGATAAAATTTAATTATGAAAAACACATAACTATTCCAAAAGGAGGTAGAAGAAAAGAAAAATAGATGTAGGAAGAATTGAAAGCAATGGGTAAGATGGAAGATTTCCATCAAGCAATATCAATAATTTCATTAATTTTAAATGGTGAAAATATATCAATCAAAAGAAAAAGAACTTGTCGGTTTGGATAAAATGTAACATCCAGTTATATACTGTTTCTATAAAAATCATATTACATTAAATATGTAGACATAGGTGAAATAAACATATGGAAAATGTTGCCTGGAAACACTAATCAAAAGATATCTGGAGTAGCTATATTAATGTGAGAAAAAGTAAATTAAATATATAATTACCAGTGGTAAAAAAGGATATTACATAAGGAAAACAATGAAAGTTTATCAAGAAAATATAATAATTCTAAATTCAAATGCACTTAACTATACAGCTGTAAAATAATTGAAGCAACAGCTAATATAACTAAATGTATGAAGATAAAAAAATTGTAATTGGAAATTACAGCAAACATTCTCAGTAACTGATGAACAAATAGACCAATAATTGGTCTGAACAATTTTATTAGCAAACTTCATCTAAATGATATTTTCAGGACATTCATTGAACAAGAGCAGAACACACGTTTCTTTTGGGTTTTTTTTTTCCAACGTACATAGAACTTGTACCAAGAGAGGAAAGAGAATATCATGCAATGGATGGTTTTGTCCGAAAAGAATAAAATTAGCCATCAGTTAGCGGAAAATATCTGAAAAATCACCAAAACTTGCAAATTAAACAGTATAAGATAGGGTAAAAATATTTTAAATTGAATAAAAATTAAATATTAAATATCAAAATTTGTAATATATAGCCCATGCTGGGCTTCTTAGAACATTTACAGCATTAAATGCTTATATTTAAAAGAAGAAAGCCCTTGAGTAAATCGTCTAAGCTTTAACATTGTTCACCTACGTATATGAAGCCCAGAAGAATAGAAATCAATAAAATAGAAATGAGAAAAGCAACAGAGAAATCAATGAAAACAAAAGTTAATCCATCTAATGGTGGGTGGGTTGAAGGTAGATGCAAATGACCAAGATAAACATCAAAGAGCCATCACCATCAATACAGATATTTAAAATAAGAGAATAGTATAAACACATTGAAAAATTTTGTGAAGATACAAATTTCCAAAGCGTATTCAAGAAGAAATAAATAAGCCCAATTGTCCTATATTTATGAAATAAATACAGCTTTAGTTAAAAACCTTCCTTCACAAAAAACTCCAGTCCCAGATGGCTCCACGGGTGTTCCTTCAACAACCTAGGAGAAAATTATTCTAATTCTACAAACAGTCTTCCAGAAAACAGAAGAGGGACCATTTCCCAACTAATATTGTGAGACAAACACTACCCTGATATCAAAATCAGATGAAAAGGAAAGAAAACTTCAGACTAAGTTTGCTTGTGAACATATATGTAAAAGTGTACTTAACACAATATCAGCAAATCAAATCCTGTGATATATGAACTAGATATTCTTATCATGAACAATTAGGAGTTTATCCCAGTTTGAGACAAGATTTATTTCAACATTCAAAAAGCAATTAATATTATTCACCATATTAACAAACTCAATATAATTCTTGGGTGTGTGTACATATATATATACACCCAGTCATACAAAAATATTTGGAAACTAGCTCAGTGTGACAAAGTGAATCTACACAAGACCTATAGCAAATATGAGACCCAAGGAAGGACTGAGAGCTTTCACTCTGAGACTGGGAATCTCGTGAAGGTCCCTTCTCACTACTTCTACTCAACATTGTACTATGTGTTCCTGCCAGTAAAATAAGAAAAAATAAGAAAAAATAGATCAAAATTGTTTGGATTAGAAAGGAATACATCAAACAGAGTTTATTTAGAAATAATGGCGTATTTTTCTTAATAAAGAAAATCCAAACAAATCTACAAAAACAGCTGCTTAAATTAAGAAATGACTTTGGAAAATTTGCAGGATTAAAAATCCTACCACCTTTCTATCTATATACTAGCAACACATATTTTGATATTGTAATTTTTAAAAAGTCACTCACAATATCATCAATAAACATGAATTACTTAGAGAAATATTTAAATAAATATGCACAAAGTCCATAGTCTAAAAATTACAAAACACTGATGAGAGGCATTAAATAGACATAAATAAATGAGAAATATACTTTGCTCATGCATTTGAAGGCTCTCTACTTTTAATATGCCAGTTATCTTTAAGTTGATATATACTTCCTAACATCTTAATAAAAAATTCAGTATGCATTTTGAGCAATTGACAAGTCAATTATAAAATTTAAATGGAAAACTAAATCTTTTAAAATAGGCATAACAGCCTGATTTAAGACGTAACGTAACAATGACACTACACTAACCAAGACAATGTGGTATTTGAGTTTGGACAGACATAAATGGAACAGAATAGAAATTTCAAAAGAAAACTACCGAAGCTTTCAAAATATTTGTCAATGTTGCCAAGTTAATTTAATGGAGAAAGCATCATCTTTGTAATAAATGATGCTGGCACAAAGAAATACACAAAAGTGAAATGGAAAACTCTACCTTTACTTCACACCTTATACAAAATTAACTCGAGTCAAATCATCTCATGGGATGTAAAGATCAAAAACTTTTAAATTCTATCAGACTAGACAGAAGAATATCTTTGTAATCTTGGATTAGGTAAATAGTTTTTATAGGGGACACAGAAACAAAAATCATAAAAGAAAAAAGTGACATAAACAAAACTACCCATTTTCTGTTCTTAGAAGACACTGTTATAGATATAAAAAAAGACTAGATTTTGATCAGCCATTTTTAAAACTCGTCATCTAATACCGTACTTACACAAGAATACTAATCAGGCGACAGGCCAACCCCCCAACACCAAAAAATGGAGGGGAGGAGTTAAAAATTTGAAGAGAAATTTCACCAAAACAGAGTAGTGTGTGGCAAAAGAAATACATGAAAAGATGCTCAACATCTTTATTTTATAGGGAAATGCAAATAAAATTGCAAACAAATTATCATTTCATGCAAGGAATGAAACAAAATATAACAAAACAAACACTAGCAACATCAAATGCTGGTATAGATGTGAAGCCACTGGAACTCTCATTTCTTACTGGTGAAGTACAGTACAACTGGCTTGAATACTTTGGCAAACAGTTTGGCAGTTTTTAAAATAAAATTAGCAATCCTTTTCCCAGATATTTACCCACGGGCAATAAAAGCATTTCCTACAGGGACTTATAGGTCAATGTTTATACAATTTTATTAATAGTCAAATATTGAGGGGGGAAATCTGAAGTTCAAACTATTAAATGGATTTGTAAATTGTGGTACACCTATACAAGAGAATTACTCAGTAATATGCAGAAATAGCCACTGACATGGATTAATCTCAAAAGTATTAAGCTAAGTGGAGGAAGGAGACATTGAAGAGAGCAAAAACATGCTGCCTGGATCCTTTTATGACATTTTCATGAAGCAAAAGTCTAGGGACAGTGATCATACCTGTGGTGTCCAGGACCTGGGGCTGCAGGGAGAATTAACTAGCGGGAATGAGAATTTTTGGGGTGATGTAAATGTCGTCCATCTTAATTAAAATTGGTACTGATGCCTCTGATACATGTATCAAAACTTCTATAAATTCTCACCTACCAAAAGCATGTAAATAACATCTCAAAGAAACTAGCTTTGGAATAAGGGATATAAGGATATAAATGCCAAAATGTAAAATCATGCCTTGCCTTCCCAACCTTCCATAATTATTTATCTACAACAAAAGTAAATGAGATATGATTTCTAAATTCTTCAGAGGATCATGAAATTATTTTTTATTCACTGCTGCAGTGAATTATTTGGAATTTGTTGAGCCACATATTATTAATTAAATTCTAGAAATTAATGTTGCACTGACTAGAGATTCAAAAGAATCTTTATTCTCACACATAAAGCCCTGATATACAGATCCAAATATACATATTTTTTGCTATATACCTGCTGGAATTCTTATCTCTAGTCTACATTGGCATACTCATTACTTACTGAACAATTTTTTTTTTGAGACGGAGTCTTACTCTGTTGTCCATGCTAGAGTACAGTGGCATGATCTCAGCTCACTGCAACCTCTGCCTCCTGGGTTCAAGCACTTCTCCTGCCTCAGCCTACCAGGTAGCTGGGACTACAGGCACATGCCACTGCCCTAATTTTTGTATTTTTAGTAGAGACGGGGTTTCATCATGTTGGCCAGGCTGTTCTCGAACTCCTGACCTCAAGTGATCCGCCCTCCTTGGCCTTCCAAAGTGCTGGGATTTTACAGCACCTGGCCTGAACAGTGTTTTTATTTTCACGTTCTTCTTGTTCCACAACCTTGGAGCTTAATCTTTACAAATAAAAATAAAAACACAAACACTTAAGATACGAGCATAACTTGGGCCTGTGTTTGTCTTTGGTGTACAGTGAGGTGAAATATGAGAAGCAAAGATAAATTAAACGAAGATGTCGTTAAGAAAGTTATCTAACCTAATGGGCAGATTCAGAAACCCAGGCACAATTACAAGTTTCAAGGGCATATGAACACAGTGCTATTCAAATGAAAGGAAAGAACAATTTTCTTTAAACCTGTCTGGCCAAAGGTGAGGACACTGTGAAAGGGAAGTGATATGATTAGTTTGGTGGGGAACGTGGGAGACAGGGACAAATAAAATCATCAAGTTTCTCATATGAAAGTGAAAGCATAATCAGTGACAGATGAAAATCAGAATGCAAATGGCACTTTAACAAATTCTGTTATATTTTTATTTTCTGTTCAGACGGAGGAAAAGAAACATGAAAAAACAAGGAGCAGGAGAAGATGTTCCTTTGCTGGGAAGATTGGGGGGGCAGTCACAGATAAAACTATTCACTTTATTGTACATTAAAGTTCTAATTAAGGTCTTGGTGCCCAGAAGGAACAGACAGAAATGTGGGGCTTTCCAGCAGAGAAACAGCAACCCCAGGTGTATCAGTGCAATAAGCTCTTTAAGCTTCTCAGAGTCCAACAGCTTGAGCTGGTGTCTCCGAGGCTGCTTTGCCAGTCGCAGTGTAAGCTGCTGGAATCACGGAGGGCGACATTGCCCAGAGGCTTCCGAATTTGTAAAAAAAGGACAGAAAAAAAAATTCCTAAAATATTTGCAGATATCGTAGAGTTTGGGAGAGAATAATGTGACATGTTTTGAACAGCAAATTAGATACTTAAAGTCTTACATTTTTGTATGTTTTGTATTTAACAAGAATGAATTGTCATACGCTCTTTGGATTGGATCAGAGAAATCTCTTTTGGGTTTCTCAGGGTGCAGGTGAGAATTACAGAGGTTCATTGTTTTGCCCAGAGTAATAACAGTTTAATGGTGGAACTGGGAAGTATCTAATTGGGATATTTCCCAATTCTCAGTAAAGTCTTCCCTGTACACCACAGCTGGATGTCGTGGTATGTAAGAACACAAAGTAAAGAGTGTTTGAGTAGTTCACATCTCAGTCCAAGTCCTCTGAAGGCTTTATCAGCAGGCGGTGCTCTGCAAGGGGATGGGAAACAGAGTCGCCACCTGGGGGCCATTAAGGAAAGCACAGTCATGTGACAGAAGCACAGGAAATAGCCCAAACACGCCGTGTCCTGACAGATGGCACCCTGAGAGAGGAAGGAGCGTCCTTCCTGGGCTGGTCCCATTTCATCCACACGAACAGACATCCTCCTTAGCCATTGGCAGAAGTATATTTTCCTTTCCAGAGCTTTTCTACATCTGAAAGGAAAATATCCTTTGGAAATATGTCAGGATTACTATAATCTCTGCCTACAAATGTCCTTGAAAAGTATTTCTCCGACTCTTGTTATGGACCAATGACCAAGAATATTGGTTGGAATGCATGTGTCCCTCCAAAGTTTACATGTTGGGACTTCAACCCCACAGTGATAGTAATAAGAGATGAGACTTTTTGGGATGTGAGTAAATCCTGAGGGCTTCACCTTCGTGAATGGGATCAGTGCCCCACAAAAGAGGTTTCAGAAAGCTGCCTGGCCTCTTTGTTCCTAAGCCATGTGAGGACACCTGGATTAAACCATCCGCGAGGAAGGGCCCCTCCCCAGACAATGAACCTGACAGTGTCTTGATGTTGGCGTTCCAGCCCCCAGGGCTGTGAGAAATACATTTCTGGTCGTGTGTACATTACCTAGGCTCAGGTGTTCTGTTTTAGCAACACAGAATGGACTCAGGCAATCTCCTTGGGGAAGCTGCAGCACTTCTTTTGCTGTTTGAGATAAGAATCTTTTTTTCCAAGTGCTGGATATCCATCCCCAGCAGCTCCATCTGCACGTCCATGTGGCTCTCCGTCCCAGAGGGTGGTCTATGTGTCTTCAAAGGTTGCCTAACCTTGCATCATTTTCAGCCTCTGTGGAGCTCCTACAGACATCGGAGGCAGGGCTCCCTTCCGAGGACTGGCTTTTACCATTAAACCAAGGTCAAGAACTTTTAGGGCAAAAAATAATAAAAGCATATAACTGAGTAATTTGTCTGTGAACAAGAATAGGAAATATTTATCTCAAGGACATTGGTAAGCCACCATGTTTTATGAAATGGGTAGTTTTTAATGGCCCTGGAAAGAAGAGATCCCATTACCTGGAACCAGATCAGCTATTCCCAGTAAGCTCCTGTTGTTTTAGGGGACACTTTAAGTGACAGTGTGCAAACACAAGGGTGACACAGCCTGGCTCAGTGTACACTGGAGAGTGGTAAGGTCGCCGTGTTGAAAATCAGAGAACTGTGCCCACGTCAGCCCCTTTGAAAAAGTCAGTCAAAGAAACTCAACTGTGACCAAATAAGGGGAAATGCTCTCACATTAAAGGTGTCCTCATTTTTTTCCCCCTCCAGCCATATAATTACTCATTTGTGCTTTCCTCAAATCACAGCTTGCAAAAGAACTGGCTGAGCAGACCCAGAGGAAAATTGCAGCAGAATAGCAAATTGGGCAGGCAAATTCATTCCTTCTGCCATTTGATGGCATTTACAAGGAGAGCACGGCAGAAGGCCAGCTTGCCTTCCCAGCCTCAGGTCAGAAGGCTCATCTGTGTGCTGGTACATTGGGCTCAGGTCAGGAGCTGCCTGGCAGGCTGTGTGTAATTAGAGCCATTTAAGAACAGAGCTACTGCAGTTTTCTCCATTCCAACTGTCTGAAGAGCGTTTCTCCATTTTTTTCCCAAGCTAACATTAGGCTTAGTGCCAGCGAAGACAGAAAAAGACTCAATAAAAACAAGAAGTCTGTCGATTCATGCAGGGAAAAGAGTGCATGGTCAGCGAGGGAGGCTCCTACTTTCTAAAAGGACTGTTAGCAGCCACAGCCCCCATAGCAGATGCCGCATGAACCAAACAGGCATCCAATTCTATTTTGTTTTGTTTTTAAGAATCTAGGACAAGCTCCGAGCCCTTCTCTCTGATTCCAGAAGGCTTCTACCTTGTCATTTTCTGACCCACATTTTCTCTCTCTGCCTCTTGATCCCTTGAATTTACTCTGTTTTGATCTTTCTTACCAATTAGTTAGAAAGTTAAGTGTTTAAACAAAGTCACGTTTTCTATATAGCAGAATAGGAGAAATGCTCACACATTAATCCATTTGATGAATATTTTACTAAAGAAAAAATGTCAATGTTAAAAAGTCACATGTCCCCCTCTGAAAGAGATATTCTTATTCTTATCATATTCTAGAACAATGGGCACCACACACTTTCTTATCCACTTGGCCAATTGGTATTGGGGTAGAAGTTATGTTAGTCTTTGCAAGTTAAGAACATTTCAAAAACGCATGTGAGAGTCACCTCTGAAAAAGATGCGGGGTGATGGGATGTCTATGACTCATTTCATCATTAATATCAGAGAAGAGACAATGCAGACAATTCTCATGTAAAGATCACACAGTATCCTTGAGAACTGAGAACATAATCATCCTAATATGGCACCAGTCTCTAAGGTACATTTTCCTGAGTCTGAAAAAGTGTGGATCAAACTGTCTCGATGCAGAAGTTTTAAATAGATGTAAGGAAGTTATCTCACTGACATGTTTCAGGAGCAAGTGTTGGATTTCAATATCATGTTTTATATAATCTAATTTTACCAAATGAGATTAATCCATTTGCATTTTCTTCTGCATGATGAAAACATGATGTATTTTCTGTGTTCCAGGAAATCCAGGTAGAGGCTACAGAGCTGGAGATTCTGGATTTGAACCTGACTCTACTCTTAGGCTATTGACACATTCTCCAATCTCTTTGAATTTCAGTAAAATACAGATAATATTTCTTGAGGCCATTTTAAAAAAGTGAATGAGTTACCCCAGGAAAAGAACTTAGGCTTACAATTTCTGTGGATCAACAAAGGCTCCATGGACCATGCACTTAGACTGCCATATACATTTTAGGGTTTGGGGAGTGATTTCCCACTCAATGAAAACTTAAAGCTATTCCTGAAACACAAGAAAATATAACAAATACTTCCTATATTGAAATAAGCTAATTATTTTCCAATGGAATAATGTTGATATTTTTAAGTGGAAAACCACCGTTATAAATTTTAAAGAAAGTTAAAGAGCAAGAAAATACATTAGCATAACACATAAATCACACCTAGGTCATTAAAAGTGTCGTTATAAATTAATCTTAACAACACACCTTGCCTTCACAAGTTCTTATAAGCGATTTTAAGTTCCACCCAATATTTATGACTTCAAAATAAGTATCTGACTTTAAATAACATAACCCAGAAAACCGACAACGTATTTTTTTACAGATTGCAAGATGAAAACCTGTTATGTAACGATTGCAGAAGGAGGAAGATAGGCGTTGATATCTTTTGCTTTAAAAGGATTAAAGGCAATGCACAAACATCGGTGCCTGCAACCTTCCTGCGGGTGAGTGTCATCCCTGGAGCTCAACTAATCCGTGAATCCAATGCCTTCCTGCGGGTAAGGGCTGAGATGGTTGCTGCTATGCAGCACAGCTTAGGGTTTTGGAAACGTGAAAGGGGCAAGGACAAGCCTCTGGCCCAGAGGATATTGTGGTCCTGAAAATGTGTCACTCTTTGGGATTTTCTTAGTTATATGTAGCAACCTCCCTGCAGCCTGAAAAGATCATTGAGAAATTATTTCAAGGGTCTCAGTGTTTACCTGAAGAAAACCTTGTCATCCAACGCCTCCACCGAGGAGAGGGACTCGGAGTCATGTTTTTCCGGAAGGATGGAGGCAGAGTGTTGTTGAACGAAAGGCGGCTCACTTGGGGTCCCCCGCTCAGGTTCTGACTTGGCTCTTGCAATCTTAGAAATGCCATCTAACTTCTCTGGGTTTTGGTTTCATTATAAATACAATAAATTGATGTCTAAAGTTTCTTTTAGCTATAGAATTCAATGCTGTGATTTTTTATTAATTTATCGAGTTATACAATAAACCACATTAAGTGCCTTAGTATTGAATGTACATATCACTGAATTATTGTCTGTGTATAACCACCATTTAGGTCAAAATGTAGCACATTTCAGGAAGTGATTCTCATATTCCTTCTCAGGGCAACCTGTCAGTGCTACCCACAGGTAACAAAACATCCACTTGTATTCTGGGGTTACTGTCCTGTGATCCTGTCCCTATCGTACGGAATACAGTGCCAAAGTTAGTTTGTAATTTTATGAGAGCTAACAGCAGTCACCACTTAGTAAAATATGTTGCCCATAGCAAGTATTTATCTATATAAATACGTTATCGAGACTATTACAAAATAATAACTTGACCTTAACTGTTAGCTATTAATAAGAGTATTCATTGCAATGCTGTACATTTCTTTTCTGGTGACCGTAGATGATAAAATACTGAGACACTGACTATGGTTTCTTTAGCTGTGGTCAAAATTAAGAAATTAATTTTGCGATGCCTTCCAGACAAATTAGACACTTCCTTTTTACAAATAATTAAAATCGATATTACAAGGGCACAATCATTCACTTCACGTTTCAGCTGTGTACAAATGGTCTTACACTTGAGTTCTAATTCCCCTCCATTTCAAAATCACATGAAGCTATTCGTGTTCCCACGTGTTACCATCAGATCTCTGAACATCAAGCTTGTTGATTTTGAAGCATGGCCTGTGTACATACACCAAATGGGCTTTTAAAACAAGACGGGGCCTTGGGGCATTTTCAGCAGGCATTTCCCATTAGACCCTGTGGACCATCCCGTCTCCTGACTGTTCCCCTTTTCATCGCCCCGTGGCAGCTCCCCTTTCGGTACTCATTGCCTGTGCTGTACTCATGAGGGCCTGAAGATGGGGAAGGATGGGGAGCTGGTGCGAATCAGCTGGGAAGAAAAATAAAGCATTTCAAATAAACGATGGCAAAGCTGTGTCACCGCGATACGACCACCGGCAAGTCGCCATGCTGCCCATCACTGCCCCACCACCTGCAGTCCGCCGAAAGCCACAGGCCGGCAAGTCGCCATGCTGCCCATCACCGCCCCACCACCTGCAGTCCGCCGAAAGCCACAGGCCGGCAAGTCGCCATGCTGCCCATCACTGCCCCACCACCTGCAGTCCGCCGAAAGCCACAGGACGGCAAGTCGCCATGCTGCCCATCACTGCCCCACCACCTGCAGTCCGCCGAAAGCCACAGGCCGGCAAGTCGCCATGCTGCCCATCACTGCCCCACCACCTGCAGTCCGCCGAAAGCCACAGGACGGCAAGTCGCCATGCTGCCCATCACTGCCCCACCACCTGCAGTCCGCCGAAAGCCACAGGACGGCAAGTCGCCATGCTGCCCATCACTGCCCCACCACCTGCAGTCCGCCGAAAGCCACAGGACGGCAAGTCGCCATGCTGCCCATCACTGCCCCACCACCTGCAGTCCGCCGAAAGCCACAGGCGCAACCACCCTCCTGAGGACAAACACAAATGCTGCATCTGTCTGGAGATGCAGATCAAGGAATTCGTGGTTCTTCCGTTCTGGGGAAGGATAGTAGGTGTGCTTGTGCGTGCATGTGTGTGTATGTAATATCTAGTGCCCTGGTGATATTCCAACCAGCTATTCCACATCTTGTTTTAACTCCCATTCTATCCATTTTCTTTCTCAGTTTGCTTCCCTTTTGGGGGTCTGTGCTGTATCTCATCGTATGGCAGATCTGCCTTCTTCCTACTTTGGGGCATTCCCTAGACTATGTGCAGCATTCAGTTCACTTTCAACCTGCTGGACATTAGAGAGTATTGACCAATGCGGTTGCCTGCCTGGGAGCCCCACGCGTGTCCCTGTGTGTGATGTGGGTCAGGCCACAGAAGGAGCATGGGGATCTGAAAGGGGAAGATGTGAGGAGACCAGGTATCCCCTTGTAATATGGAGAGGATCGGTTTCTAATCACTCCTGGCTGCAACAGCCAAGTTGGAAATTTTTGATTTGCGTAAAGACCCCATCCTTTTTATCCCTGTTTAAACAGAGAAGTCATTTAAATCACCTAAGCACACTTGAAGTAAGATCTGAAGGATTTAAACAATGCTTCTCACTAAAGTAATGTGAGAGTTGGAGATATTTCTCAACTTTTTTTTTTTATCTCTAGATTTTCTTTTTAATCTCCAATTTGGAGATATTTGCTGACATTTTTCTTATTGAATGTAAAAAAGAGAATTCGATAAAAGGAGAAATAATTGGCATAAAGTTAAGAAAGCTCATGTGAAAGTCAGAAAATCTGGACATCCAGTCTGTGACTGTGTGGAGACAGGTCTCATGGCCATGGCCTTGCCGTCTCTGTGAGCAGAGTGGGCAGGTCCACGTCCGCTCAAGGGAAGGACAAGCTGAGAGCCGCAGCTCAGCTTTGGGACTTCTTCTCTCTAACACGACATGTCTTTGGCCAGAAAGCCAGAGTGTTACCAGGTGTCCTAGATAGGGCCTGTCTCCACTTCCTGAATGTGTGAAGCTTTTCAGGGCAGAGTTCTTTTCCCAGAATCTCTATTGTGGTTGTACTAGCCATGGTTCTCCAAGGAAGCAGAACCACATTGCATTTAGTGTGTGTTTACACATACATATATGCATACAGAGAGATTCATTATGGAAATTAATTTCCACAATCAGGAAGGCTGAGCCATCCCACCTTGTGCCCACTGCAAGCTGGAGATCTAGCAAGGCCCATGGTATAATTCACACCAAGTCTCAATGCCTGGGAATGGGGAGGAGGGATTGGGGTCCTGGTGGAAGTCCTGGAGCCCAGAGGCCTGAAAACCAGGAGCACCCAGAGACAAGAGTAGGAGGGGATCGAGGTCCCAGCTGAGGCAAAGAGCAAGTCCACCTACTTCAACCTCCATGTTCTATCTGCGTCCTCCATGGATGGGTGATGCCCCCTCACATTGGGGAAGGTGGATCTGCTTTATTCAATGGATTCAAATGCTGATCTCTTCCAAAAATGCCCTCATAGACACACCCGAAAATAAGGTTTTGCCTGCTATCTGGGCATCCCTTATCCCAGTCAAGTTGACTCCTAAATCGACCATTGCAGCAGGCCACAGACCAGCTATTTGCAGCCTATGTCATGTCTCTGAAGAATAATGTCAGTGGGGGGACTAGGTAGACCATATTCATTTTTACTGAGGACTTTTTCTCTCCACCTTGCCGCCACATAGTCTGTAATAATGACTTTTTCTTGGCTTATGTATTTAGTCCTTGGGTTGTACCGTAATTGACTTAAACAACTTACAGTGGGCAAAACCAAAACCATTTATAATTCCAAAGCCTATTACCTAAATTTAGCATGACTTTACTATTTAGCTATCTTTTTCACCATGACATTACTGTCCCAAGAAATTCTTGCCTAGGTTGTGTATTACTCGTGTTTTTTAAAAATTTTATTTTATGATGCTTTGACATCTGGGAGTCTCATGGACCTAAAAAGGGACCGGTCTTCTTAGAGTCAGCTAATTCCTAGACACAGCACGCAACCGGCAGGTGAGCTCACCTTTCGTATCCAAAGTCCATCCTCTCAGCCATCTTCTTCTAACTCTTTCACACCATGCGAGTATTTTCCCTGTCCAAAATCACCCCCAGGGCAGGTACACAATAACTGCAGATGATCCCCATGGCCCAGAGCTGTTGAATTTATTGAAATAATCCAATCCTACTCTTGGTACATGCATTCATCTTGCCTCACCCATTCCTTCCCCACTGTGGTGAGGTCTCCAGCCCATGTTCTCCTCACTCTGCCACTGAACCAACACTAGTGCTTCCCTGTGTGGCCCTGCATGGCATAAGGTGGCCCCCTCCTCTTGAGAACTATGAGTAATAAATACACCTTTCCTTCAATGTGGTTGTCTCTGTGACTATCATCTTATCATACCCAATGAAAACAAAATCCTATGTGTGATTAAAACAGGCTGATATGATATGTAATTCAGGAACTTTCCTAAACATCACCCAAAGGGATACCAGCCTAAGGAACTTGCAGTAGATAGCATCAAATGACAGTTTACCATTCAAGCCTTGTTTTCAAACTTTCCTCTCTGGACCCTCATATGTGTGCATTAATCCTAAACTCACATCATGGAGCTTACCCAATCCTAATCAAGCCCGGCACTGAAATTTCCACATTAAATCAGACTCCAGAAACCCTTGAAATATTACACCTTCATTCCACCCTTTCTCAGACACTAACACTGTTGAATGCTCTCCCTTCACTCAACTTTGCTTATCAGCATTCATTCTATTTTTGGTGGCATTTTCAGGGAATAAGCACTCTTGTAATAGATATTACTATAGATGATATCATGATGCACATCTTTATATATTCTTGTATGTGTGGGTGTGTATATATACACACATGTATATTCCTACATAAATATGAATATACTTAATGCTTATTTGTGATGTTGGATCTGTGAATTCATCAACTTGCTAAACTTAGTTAGAAAAATTAATACAGTGCTTCTGTGGTCATTCGCATCCATGCATAGGTGGTGAAAAATGTTAGTTGCCCTAGAACACATTCCCAGCTGAGGCCTAAAATAGGACACTCTGCTTGCTTGCTTCAGTTCTCATACTGAAAACAGGTATCCTTTTGTGGTATATTTAGTGACATGTTTTTGTCAGTTTTGTGTCTTTTTTAAGCAATTTTGCAACTTTCCTTAGTAACTTTGCTGTTTAAAATGCCCCCAAAGCATATGCGGAAGTGCCTGCTGGAGTTCCTAGCCACAAGAGGGTGTGATGTGTCTTACAGTGAAAATGCGTCTGTTAGGTAAAATTTATTCTCTGCATGAGTTATATTGTTGTTGGCCATCAGTTCAATGTTAAATCAACAATATATAACAAATAAGGTATCTTCAAATGGAAACACACATATTGATCAGCTCATGAAAACGTTGCAGTCAGAAGCTTATAGGAACCTCACCGTACACTCTGGCTGGGGGCAGCAGTTCAGTCTTCACTAATTCAGTGTTTGTGGTGACATTAAGAACATAACCAGCAAGAGTAATGAGAATCAGCAGTAGGGACACATGTACTTTTTCTCTCTATCATAGATTCTTAGAAGAAGATTTTCTAGGTCAAAGAGTATGCACCCTTTTAAGATTTTTGAAATAGAGCAAGTCTGTCCTCCAAATGGATGACGACAATTCCAAAGAACAAGGCTGTGAGTTTCTGTTTCTCACCATATGCTTTCCAATATGACCACCCCCTTTCATGTCTTGCTAATATGCTGGGTAAAAATAATCTACTTCATTTAATATGCATTCTATGACTTTCAGAACAAATCTAGAAAACTGAAAAGAGTACACTGAAATAATTTCATTGATCAAAAAGTGATAACTAAGTAAAAACAGTGCTAAGTTCTGCCTCTAATGACTACTTAATTCCTAATATGTAAAATGTGCATGGCACAGGAAAATGAGACTAACAAAGGGAACCATTTTAGTATGACATTAAAATCATTATTTATCTCTTACATTTTATATCTGGAAATTATTTATAATTCTTATCATTTCGACTCAAATATGCTGATTGTAAAAATTCAATACATTTTATATCTGGAAATTATTTATAATTCTTATCATTTCGACTCAAATATGCTGATTCATACAACACAGTTGAAATTCAAGTCCAACATAGTTAATGTAATCGAAAACAACTATTTCAAAAGGGGAGTCGGTTTAGTTGGCATTAAAACATTTGTCAGTATTATAACTGTTGCTTTCATGAAGCCTCCAAGGGTTTGTCTGTTAATGATGGCTAATGGCTAATCCTTTGTGAAAGGCCATTCTTATATTTCCAAGGTTTTAGTTAGAGACTAGCCGGAATATCTTGTAGATGACCTGCGGTGTTCTGTAGTAAATCTCTGACATTTCCTGTAAGTTCATGGGCTTCTGTAACAATACCTTTTCCTTACCCCCAACTCAGTATCTTTCTGGAAACAAAGCCTTTAATGTATAATGTAATGCAAAATGAAAGACTTTTTTTGTGAGGGAAATGGGAATGGTGGTTCATAAACTCGTATAAGAATCCTGCACAGGTTAAACAAAATGTTTATATAGGCACTAATTGGATTTATTCAAAGCTAGAGGTGAAAACAAATATTTTAACAGGATGTATTCAATTCAGTTTCTCCTTTCTTCTAACGTCCTGGATGGAAAGGGTGAAGCAGGGAAGACAGATGGAATTGTGTGAGTGCAGAACTGTTCAGCACACTCCTCAGCTGAAGGAGCCCCTGCCTTTTATAGGAGGATGGCCCTGACCATCTGGCAAATACAACACATGTGCTGTGAAGTTCATTTTGACCAGTGGGTTGGGGGAAAACTGAGTGGGGAGGATGGATGTGGGGCAAAATGGGTGAGTAGAGTGGATGGGGTGAAAACCAAGTGGATAGGGTGTTGGGGGGAAACTGAGTGCGTAGGGTGGGTAGGGGAGAAACAGAGTGGAAAAATTCTTTTTACAGAACATAATAAAAATAAATTAAATATGAATTATTTAATATGCTACATTTTGTAGGAAGCATATGCTGAAATTCCAGTATGAAATAGGTAAGATAAAGCAAGATGCATGTAAAGTTTTCAGTTGATTTTGAAGTGTAACAGACAAAATATCTCAAAAGCAACAGTCTAAAAAGTTTGATTTCTCTTTGAAATTGTTTTAGCGGCCCATGGAAAAACAGTTCTTGCCTAGATGCAGTGTTTTTTTCCAATTGTTCAGCATTTTAGCTAACTAGGCTCTGGACATCATACCTTTACACTGACCTGTAATACACTTAAATTATGTAAAATATTTTTAAAAATTTCAGATTTATCAACTTTCTAAAATATCATCTTCACAATGCAATTTTCCAAATTCATTTAAATTAAGATTATTAAGTAAGCTAAGAGTAATTTAATGGAAGAGTGAAAACAATAATTGAGATCATTTAAGCCTGAAAAAAAACTTGGGTTTAAAGAAAATTTGGGGTACAGGTTTGATTTATTTCAACATTGCCTGAATGTATTAAAATATTAACAGATTTTAAAGTTAATTTTTCTATGGTCTAGTAAAATAGCACGTGAAATAGCATGTGTGAGCTTCCAGAGTGGTGGATATGTTTTTTCCCCATGAGCCTAGTTCTATTTTTTTTTTTTTAAGACGAAGTCTCACTCTGTCACCAGGCTGGAGTGCACTGGCTCGATCTCTGCTCTTTGCCATCTCTGCCTCCCGAGTTCAAGCGATTCCCCTGCCTCAGTCTCCCGAGTAGCTGGGATTTCAGGAGCATACTGCCACACCCAGCTAATTTTTGTATTTTAGTAGAGATGGGGTTTCACCATGTTGGCCACTATGGTGTTGATCTCCTGACCTCGTGATCCACCCACCTCAGCCTCCCAAAGTGCTGGGATTATAGGCATGAGTCACCGCGCCCAGCTGAGCCTAGTTCTTTAATAAGAGAGTGGCAAAGACTATTAGGGTTGTTCACAATGTTCCTCTTGGTTTCCATAAATGGAATAACGTGCTACAGAGATTACTCATTTAATGAAGGTTGCATAGCTAGTTGGTGCCCATACATTTTCACTTCATTTTCCCTTCCCATCAGTCCACTATATTGTGTTTTTGCTAAAATGTTTAAATAAACACGTCTTGTTTCTCCTATAGCCTAGTGGTTCTCAAATGCTATTGTTTATCAAATAATTTGGGATGCTGGCTCTAGAGCCCATTAGAGGTTCAGATTCAAATGCTGAGCAAAAGCTTTAGAAGCTGGACTTTAAACAAACGTACCAATTTATTTTGACTCAAATGGACTAACATAACTACTTTGAAAAACAGTACTTTAGACCACCTGAGACATGAAATTAATTTGGCCAATTGTTTTGGCACTTTTTAAATAAAAATGCCTTTTCTCCATTGAATTCCTATAGCACCTTGGGCAAAAATTAGTTTCTCCTGTGTGTGTGCTATAGTTA
Source organism: Rhinopithecus roxellana (assembly GCF_007565055.1). NCBI lineage: Eukaryota > Metazoa > Chordata > Mammalia > Primates > Cercopithecidae > Rhinopithecus > Rhinopithecus roxellana. The sequence goes on from NC_044557.1 coordinate 20,853,631, forward strand.
TACTCTTTGTTCTACTTCTCTATCTATTCCTATGTAATATCATACTATCATTATCACTATTGTTATATAATCCGCCTTATACTCAGTCTTCCAAATTTGTTATTTCCCAAAAGAGTTTTGGCTAAGGTACTTTCTCTGTTTTTTGTATGCCAAAATTTTTGCTTATCATTGTCACTGTGGAAAGAATTGAGGTGTGGCAATTTTTGTTCTTCCAATCCATGAACATGCTGTATCTCTCCATTTATGTAGGTTTGCTTTATTTGTATTCTATCAGCAATGCTTTGTAGTGGTTACTATATAAATTTTGAAGTGTACTTTAGTAAATAAACCTTAAATATTTCTTTTTGGATGATAATATATATTATTTTCGAATTGTTACTTCCAAGTGTTCATCACAATTACTTAAAAATACAGTTTTTCTATGTTGATTTTGAATTCTGCAACTCACTTATCAGTTCTAGCAGATTTAAAATAGATTGTTCTAGATATGCTACATACATCATTATTTCCTCTGTGGATAAATTTAGAGTTTTTTGTTTCTTTCCAATCCATACACCTTTTGTTTTATCTTCTTTTATTATTGCACTGGATCAAATCTTCAGTATAATGGTTGGCAGACGTAGTGACAACGGATGTACTTGTTTTGCATCTTCTCATAAGAAGAGCATATGGTCTTTTATGAGTGAATGTGATACTAACAACAGTTCTTATAGAGACACTCAAGTTGAAGAGGAGAGAAAAATGACTTTTTATTCATAGCTTGCAGGGAGTTTTGATCAATAATGAATGTTGAATTTTGTCAAACATGTATCTGCATCTATTGAAAACAATAACATTATTGTTTTTGTTTCTCTTTAGTGTGTTAGCATGGCAAATTATATCAACTGATTTTCTAATGCAATCCACCTTGCATTCCCAGGATACATAATACTTGGTCATGATATATTATTGTTTTCTATGTTTTTGGAATCTATTTGATAAAATTTAGTTTAGAACCACTCTTTATTCATGGACTAAATTGATCTGCACTTTTTTTCTTATAATTGATCTGCACTTTCTATCTCACTTGGGTATTAGGATAATCCTGGCCTCACAGGACAAGCAGGTGAGTGTGTGTACCTCTTCAAATTTGCAGAGGAGTTGTACTGGCATTGTTTCTCCTTTAAACCTTTGTGGTACATCATTACATATACCTTCAAGACCTAAAGATATCTGGAACATTTTTGAGGGAAAGTTTGTAAGTACAAATTCAATAATTTTATTAGCTATATGGCTATTTGGTCTATTTATTACTTCTTGAATGAGCTTCGAAAGTTTGTATCTTTTAGAGTATTTTCCCACCCATCTAAGTTGCTAGATTTGTTAGCATTAATTTTCTCATTATATTCCTTTATTATTTTAATATTAGTAGGTTCTCTGGTGTTGTCACCTTTCTCACATTTTGTGTTTTCTCTGTTTTCAGATCAGGCTAACTACAATTTTATAATTTTTAAAATTTTCTCAAAGAATCAGCTTTTGGTTTCATTGATGTTTTCTATTGTTTTCTGTCATGCTTTTCATGGTGATTATGAGTACTTCCTCTACTACTAAATTGGGGGAACACTTACTTGTTTTTCCTCCTAGTGTTTTAATGTGAAAACTGGAATCATTCAATTAAGAAATTCTTCTCTAATATTAGAACTTAGGACTCCAGCTCTTACTTGGCTGTCTTAGTGTTATCCCACACATTTTAATACATGGCATTTTCTTATTCGTTCTGTATATGTCCTTATTTTCTTTTTGATTTTTTCTTTGATCTATGGATTATTTACAAATGTGCTGATTAGTTTCTAAATACGTGGGAGTGTATCACCATTCTTCCTGTTATTGGTTTCTAATTTAATTCCATTTTTGATCAGAGAACAACCTTCTATGATTTGAATCTGCTAAGGAATCTTCTGTGAATCTTAATCTTTGTTCCTCTATACATAATACACAATTTTTTTCTGGCTTTTTGTAAGATTTTCTTCTTATCACTGTCTTAGAGCAATTTGATTGTGATGTCTTCTTCATGTTTCTTTTGAATTAGTAAAATTTAGAAAATAATTAACTATTATATTTTCAATTTTTTTTTCTGTTTCCACCCCTATCTCCTCTCTTTGGAGACTCCAATGGCACTAGCATCCAGCAACTTGAATTGCTCTACTTTTTACAGAGGCTGTATTCAATTTTTATTTGTTTATATTTCTCTCTGTTTCATTTTAGCTACTTATATTGATATGGCTTCAAATGCACTAGTCTTTTATTCTGGAATGACTAATTCACCATTAATCTTGTGCTTTATATTTTCCATATGATAAATTGTAGTTTTCATATCTATAATTTTGAGATTTAAAAAACATTTTCCACGACTCTAAGTTTTTCAAACATATGGAATGCAGTTATAATAATATTTCATATATTTGACAAGACAAGGCAAGTCTGAGATCTATGACAGTTCTGTTAGGTTTTAATCAACTGATTTATGTTCTCATTACCAGACACTGTTCCAAGGGTTTTACATTTATTAACTCACTTAATTCTCATAGCAACCCTTTGGGATAGGTATAATTACCATTCTCGTTTAAGATGCAGCAACTAAAGTCTGGAAAGGTTAAATAACATGCCCAAGATCACAAAGTATGACTTAGAGTCTGCATTTGAAACCTAATCTCTGCTGTGCCCCCACTTAAAAGTGAATATGGTGAATAATAACCACAGATCAAATAAGTTTAATCTGTCAAGTTTCTAAGGATTTACTGAGGTTTTCTAAAATAAGTTTTTAAAGGAAAAAATACTAAAGAATGAAAAAAAAACCCAAAAAACTAAAGAGCCATATATATTCTGAAATGTACCAGGAAGTGAAGACAAATAACTCGATCAAAAATGCTGTATTATCACACACCCCATGTTGATTTATAAGTCAAACTGTAGGTAAACAAAGCTTAAAGATTAACTTCGAGTGTATTGAAGACAATGCTTTGCAAATGCAACAAAATCAAAAATAGACAAAAATGGGACCCAAGTAAACTGAAGTGCTTCTATACAGCAAGAGAAACTCTCAGCAAAATAGACAACCCACAGAATGGGAGAAAATATTTGCAAACTATGCATCTGACAAAGAACTAGTATCTAGAATCTGTAAGGAGCTTAAATCAACAAGAAAAAAAACACACACACAACCCCATTAAAAAGTAAACAAAGGACATGAAAAGACACTTTTCAAAAGAAGACATACACACAGCCAAGTCAGAATGGTTATCATTAAAACATGAAAAAAATAATAGATGCTGGCAAAGCTGCGGAGAAAAGAGAATGTGTATCCATTCACTGTTGGTGCGAGTGTAAATTAGCTCAGCCCCTGTGGAGAGCAGTTTGGAGATCCCTCAAAGATCTAAAGACAGGACTGCGATTCAATTCAGTAATCTCGGTACCAGGTTATACCCAAAGGAATAGAAATCGTTCTACTATAAAGACACACGCATGCGTATGTTTATTGCAGCACTTTTTACAATAGCAAAGACAGGGAGTCAACCTGAGTACCCATAAATGGTGGATTGGATAAAGAAAATGTGGTACATATACACCATGGAATACTACACAGCTGTAAAAACAGGAATGAAATCATGTCCTTTGCAGCAAAATGGATGAAGCTGAAGGCCATTAAGCTAAGCGAATTAACACAGAAACAGAAAACCAAATACTATGTCTTCTCACTTGATAAGTGAGAGCTAAACATTGGGTACACATGGACCCAAGAAAAGGAAACAGTAGGCACTGGGGGGTCCAAAAGGGGGAAGTATGGGGGTTAACAATTGAAAAACTACCCACTGGGTACTATGTTCACTACTTGGGTGACAGGATCATTAGAAGTCCAAACCTCAGTGTCATGCAATATACCCATGTAACAACCCTGTACATTGTGTACCCCTGAATCTAAAATTAAGACAAAAGACAATGTTTTAAATAGTGACCACGAAAAATCGCCATCTACAATCTACCTCATTCCCTTAATGTAATCTAAAATATTTTAATTGAGTAGTATCAAGAATAGGCATTTTTTATAATGCAATAACCTATCAATAACCTACAAATAACCTGCAATAACCTATATTTTATACATTTTTGCATATTTTGCATATTTTTATTTTATGCATATTTTTATTTTTGCATATTTATATTTTTATATGCAAAATATACATATATTTTATAATGCAATAACCTATGACTGTTTCAATGTATGTTAAAGAAGAATGAATATGAAGCATGGGAGCTGAATTAACTTTCTGTGTAGCTTTTGGAATTCTGTAATGCAAACCGCATTGTTTGCACTACAATGTGGAGAGGAGTGTTGACAGCCTTAGGATCTGTGGGTGAGTCTTGCCATTCCCATGTAGTAGGTGATGTGATAATGCACAAGCTCTCTAATCTCTGGGGTTGTTATTTATCTATAAAATGGGACTTTTGATGACATGACTCCCAAGTTAATTATTTGAGATTTGTCAGGCAACAACTACCTTGATGTCACATAGAAAGACCTCAGTAACTTGTGACTTTATCATTTGTCTTTTATGTCTTGGATTTACATAACTAAATAAAATGCTCCCCTTGAAACTCAGCAGAAATTCACCTCATGTCCTTCCTTACTGAACCTAGGTCTCAATGTCCTCTATATAATTTGCTATCAATTTTCTCATCTTTCTCAGAATTCTGCTATTCTTACTTTTGATAGTCTCATTTTCAATTGCACTCAGTCTTGTCTACACAATAAAAATAATGAAAACACATAGTATTCTTCCAAGATACATAGTTGAAAGTCTTTATTCCTGACCTCCATGTGAGATTGGATTGAACCTTGTAGCCCTGCCCTCAGACGTCAAGATATTTATTTGAAACTTATATTTTTATGGTATCCTTTGGATCCAAGTATCTGCACTGGCTTAAATATTTGCACGGGATGTCTCCCAGTCCCATGGGTTATAGTCTGTTTCACTAAACAGATCCAAAGTTACTTTCTTATTTTCACAAAGGCTTTTGTGTATGTGTGGTGTTTTGAAGGGCGGTTTTTGATTAAGTGGAGTTAAACAGCAACACAAATGATGGCTTTGATTGGCCCCTCTCCACATGCTCTCTGGAAGCTTTTTTATTTGGCTGCTCTCATTTAACTTCCCTTATTCTTCTTTTTCTCCTTCTTATTTCTACTCTTTCTCTCCATGTTTTATCTCAAAAGTCTCCTTCATTTTTTAACATACTTTTTTTAGAGCACTTTTAGGTTAACAGCAAAATTGAAGAGAAAATAGTTTCCATCTACCCTCTGCCCCCACCCCATAGGCACAGCCTCCCCAGTCACAAACATCCCCTACTAGAGTGGCCCCATTGTTACCTACATGGCCCATGAGCCTACACTGATGTATTATTATCACCCAAAGTCAATGGTTAAAATTCAGCTTTATATTTGGTCTTGTACGTTCGAGAGGTTGAACAAATGTATAGTAACATGTATCCACCATTGTAGCATTGTACGGAGTATTTTCACTTTCCTAAAACTCCTTACTGCTCTCCTTCCTGTTTTATGTGGTGTGTTAGTTATCTCTTTCGTTGATTTGTTTCTGAAGATCAATTTCCTCAATGTCTAATAATTCCATTGTCTTCCACCTAAGATTCTTTCTGACATTTTTTAAACATTTTGTTTCTCCTAAGTACAAGTGCAATTTCCTGCCAAATTTTTTTTTTTAAATTTAGAACATTCTTTATCAAAGGAAGAAAATGAAGAATGCCTTCAATCCTGATTCTCCCTCAGCATCATATTTGTCTTTTTTTCCTATGTTGACTGACTCCTCAAAAGATCAACCTACCCTTGCTTCATCTGCCTCACCAACGTTCATCGATGATGGAGTTACAGACAGATTCTATCCACATGAATCTGCTGAAATGCTTCTTTTAGTAACAAGTGACAATTATCACACACACCCTTTTCTTAGTCCTTACCCTCCTTGAAACTAAAGGCACCTGCATTTGATCACCTTTCCTTTCAGAATATTTTCTTTTCTCTCATATTGCATTATACTGATTCTCCTCCTATATTTCTAATCACCTATTTTCTTTCCTTTGCTGTTATTTTTCCTTCTAATGCCCCACTCTAAATGCAAATGCTACAAATGTGTCTATATTCCTTCTTCAGCCATCTTCTTATGTGCAACTCCACTTCCATCCAGCTGTCTCACCTCTCTGACTCAATAAGGGTTTTCATGTCTAGTCTCCATCTGCTGAATCCATGTTTCTGCTCATCTCCAATCTCATATTTATGATAGCCAGGTATGAAGTTTCATTTCACTTTAAAGTGAACAGGTTTATATGCGAACTCCTTATATCCTCTCAAAGTTATGTTCTTGTTCTTGACATTCAGAAATCGCTTAGTAGCAATTTCTAATGTAGGGCCCTAGGGGCAGAATCTTAGAATCTCTGTTTTCTTCCTTTCTGCCACTTCCACCTCCTATAGAAAGGTAACAAATTGATTCCAGTTGCACAATGCTATTCATATTAAGACGTAACTCCTCCTTTTCATTTAAACTTCCAACACAGTAACTCAAGTAATTTCTATTTCTTCCTTAGATGATTGTAACTGTTTTGCATATGGTTTTTGCGTGCTAGTTCTCGTAAATATTTTCCCACTGTAGACAGCCTACAATACAAATTTACTCAAGTCACTCTGCTGCTTGAAAACTTCCATTTGCCTTATTGTCTAATAAATAACACATATACTCTTTACACTAAAATCCAAGACACTTCTCAGTACAGCATTCATTTCCTGAGAAATGCTACACTGCCCCCCTACTGGGCCCTGGGCTCATTTAAATGGATTACTGATCTTTTATCAAACATGTTTGTCACCTTTCTTACTGCTCATACATCGAACCCTTCTTCTCAGCCTTTGTACTTCTTTGTGTTTGTCCTCTGCATGTTCTACCTCCTTTGTCTACCCTAAGGGATTGAGTTTCTTAAAGACAGACAATACCATAAACATCTTTGTATCTCAGACTGTGTGACCTTACACATAACACATGTTTAATGGATGCTTACTCAATTAGATTGAATTCAGTGTTACCCACGGAATCATATTTTGTACTTATTGCTATATGTTTACAAGGAAGCAGGATATACACAAATGTGAACGGGTTTAAGAGTTCTACACTTCACCTAGTCTTAACATTCTTCACGCGAGGTTATGAAAAAGCACTCATGGGGTTGCATATACAAATTTCACATGTTATACACTCACCTATGGAAAGACTTAATGCTGTTGCTATAAAACTCAAATTATCTTAGAGCATAGTCTCATTGTACCAACGAAAGACATTCAACACTTGCCAGTTCAAGGGGTTTTATTGTTTTATGTTTAAAACTCCTGCATTTCGTTAAGTCGTCTCTCAGTCTTTGCCCATAAGGGATTGAAGTTCTCAGGGACTCGCATTTTCTACTATGGAGGACGCGTCGTTCATCCCTTTGTTCTGCTATCCCCTTGCTTCCAGTTTCTAAGGCATTACTTGGCCAGGGGTGCCAGCCTACTGGGTCACTGCATCTGCTGAGTTCTGGTGCCTGCATGACTTCTGGGTATCAAGGTTGGCTGCTCCCTCCGTGCAGGACTCCGAGGCTTCCTGTCAATTATTGGACTTGTGTGCACAGATCCCATCTTTGCAGTAAAGGGACCCGGAACGTTCAGCTGCCTTTCCTATCACACGCGGTGGTGCCCTGCCCTTGGCTTTGCCCTCCTCAGTGTGGCTCCCAGACACTGCTTCTCATGTATCCTCCAGGTTCCATAGTCAATACTGCATTCGTTTGCTAGAGCTGTTGTAACAATGTACCACAGGCTGGATCAAAGAACAAAAATGCATTGTCTCACAGTTCTGGAGGCTGCAAGTCCAAGATCAAAACATCAGCAGGGCTGGTTTGTCCGGAGGGCTTAAAGGAGAATCCGCTCAGTGCTCTCTTTCTGGCTTGGAGGTGGACGCCTTCTCCCTGGGTTTCTTTCGTATCATCTTCCCTCTGCATGTGTCTCTGTATCTAAGTCTCTCTCTTTTTAATAAGGACGCCAGTCATACTGCATTAGGAGCCTCCCCGAAGATCTCATTTTAACTCCATTACCTCTCTAAAGACCCTATGTCCAAATAAGGTCACATTTTGAGGGATTAGGGGCTAGAACTCCAACTTCTGATATTTGGAGCATTTATAAATCTTATAAAATTTCAACTTATGAAATCTGCTAATTTCAGCTCTTAGCAGAAACAAAGCTTTTATTTGTGACCTGTTTTCTTCTTGGCTAAATCTTATGAAGCTGGAAAAATTGCTTTCAGATCCTGTAATCTACAGAGATTTCTAAAGTTTACCCTATACTGTATTACATGAGTCCTTCTGTAAGTCCTGGGTGGAGAATATCTGGAAAAAAAGAAAAATGTTACGAAGGAAGACACAATTGCATAATCCCTTCTTTCCTTCCTTCCTTCCTTCCTTCCTTTCTTCCTTCCTTTCCTTCCTTCCTTTCTTCCTTCCTTTCCTTCCTTCCTTCTTTCCTTTTTACTTTTAGTTTTTATTTTATTTATTTATTTATTTATTTATTTATTTATTTATTTATTTGTTTATTTGAGATAGAGTCTCACTCTGTCACCCAGGGTGGAGTGCAGTGGTACGATCTCAGTTTCCTGCAGCCTCTGGATCCTGGGTTCAAGCAATTCTTTTGCCTCAGCCTCCTGAGTAGCTGGGATTACAGGCATGCACCACCACACTGGGTTAGTTTTTGTATTTTTGTTAGAGATGCGGTTTCACCATGTTGTCCAGGCTGGTCTCGAACTCCTCAAGCAATCTACTGCCTCGGCCTCCCAAAGAGCTGGAATTACAGGCATGAGCCACAGTGCCCAGCCTATTATTCTTTAAATCATTCTTTAAAGTGAATGTTAGAGACAATATATAAGCAGAAAAAATATACATAAAATTTGTATTTCAAAGAAAAAATTTACTTCAATCTATCAGACCTGAATAACTGGAAGGAAGGAGTTGCAATGAACTGAGATGGTCTACTGGACCACGTCTTAAGTTGGTTCTATCAGAGGCAGAACTTTCAGATTCTGAGAAGAGGATGAAAAAAATACTAATTTCCATTTCCCTCCTATCCAAATTGACAACCTTCCTATTTAATAAACCCTGAAATGAAAAATTACATAAGTACACATTTACTAATTTTACTTTTACAAATAATGCAAGAGTTAATAATGACTTGAGTTCTTTGTTAAAACTTTTCATATGTGAAAAGTACTCTAAAGACACAGGCTCTATTTGAATACATACAGCAGGCTGAAGTCCGTTTCAGGTCCTGGGAAAGTCTTGCTTATATTCTGAGCCATGCCTGACGTTTCGAAGGTAGGGATTTATTTTCAAATCTCAGTTAGCACCTGGTGGCTTCTTCTGAATAAATTATGCTGCTGATGGCTTCTATTCTGATGAGTTTTGCTTTAGTTTTCAGAATTCTTCAAGGGAGAATTGATTTTTCTCTTCAATGCCTGCAAATTTGTTGTCCAATGACTCTGCGTCTAACACATCTCATGGCCTCTGTTGAACCTTGCTTAGCGCAGGTTCCTCTCCACAGTCAGAATCTGTGCTTCCACTGAAGCCAGCCCTGCCTGGGCACCTTGAGGCATAGCATGAGTTGGTGGATTCCCAGGAGGAGGGAGTCCCTGCAGAAGGGTTACAGGGTGGGGTCTGGGTAGGGGTGACATGTAGGAAGGTCAGGGTAGGTGATAGTATACCCAGGGGGTCTGAAATAAGAGCTGACCCACACAGGTTCAAGTTAGGGGATGATGCCCAGTTGACACAACCATCCACATGTTCCTACAAATAACGAACCTGCCACCCAAGGGAAGAGGGTCAGGCAGAGCTCCCTGCCCTGGACACCCACTATGCTAGGATTCTCACTGTTATTTCAAATTTGTGAGGTTCTCAAGTAAAATTAACACTAAGAAGTAAAAGATGTCAAGAAAAGAAGTCAATGTTTAGAGGAATTTAATACTGCAACTGTACACTGAGGACTTCCTACATTCTAGGCACAAAATTTTGGACCAAGGCTACCAAGGTGAAATCCTTATGAGTGCCTGGCTTGAGGAATTTTTTTAACCTGAGAAGTCATGCATACAGATACTAAAATGTGAAAGAATGTTCGGTAAGTGTTTATTCAAAATGTCAAACAGTCATAAAATAGAAGATGATCAGAAATTTCTGCTAAATATTGAATGGGTGGAAGAAAATAGGTGGTAAGAAATTTGAAGTTTCCTAATAAGCAGAGGGAGGAAAGCGTTGTTCCTAGCAGAGAAAATAAGTTGACTGATGACATGGAATATAGCAATGCATCCCACAGATACTTCAAGCAGCCCAACGGAAATGCAGCACAAAATAAAAAGAATGCTGGGAGAGAAGGCTGTACGTGTTTTTTCTTTCCTTCATTGGATTTACTGAGGTATAATGCAAAAAAATTAATGTATTTTTAACAAACAGTTCAATGAGTTTGTTAATGTATGCAAAGATACAAAGGACCACTCACAAGTGGTCCTTCCTGTCAATTACTGGACTTGTGTGCACAGATCCCATCTTTGCAGTAAAGGGACCCGGAACGTTCAGCTGCCTTTCCTATTACACGTGGTGGTGCCCTGCCCTTGGCTTTGTTCCTCAGAACAGATAAAAGTTTTTCTGAGGTTGGGTTTGGGGGAAGGATTAACAGTGAAGGTACAGGAAGGAACTCCCTTATATGATTTTTTTTTTCTTTTCTCTTGCTGCTTGCAGGATCTTCTCTTTGTCTTTGACCTTGGGAAGTTTGATTAGGGTATGTCTTGGGGTAGACTTATTTGAGTTAATCTGGTTGATAACCTTTCTCTACTTGGATGTTTGTATATCTCTCTGAAAAAGCTTTTGACCCCCTTAGCATTCTCAATACCCTCTTGAACGACATTAATCAGAATATTTACTCTGTTTATTCTGTCCCACAGTTCCTGTGGGTTTTCTTTATTTCTTTTTATTTCTCTTTCTTTCTTCTCCTCTGACTGGAGATTTTCTTTGAGCTTGTTCTTTGAGAGCACTAAATCTTTCTTTTGCTTCTGTGGTGCTGCACATTGCACTTTTTCATTTGATTCCTCATACTTTTCAGCTCCAAATTTGTTTGATCTTTAAAAAATTATTTTAATATCTCTGTTAAATTTCTCTGACAAATTACTAAATTGTTTCTCTGTATATTCTTGAATGTCATTGAATTTCCTTAAAACAGCTATTTTGAATTCTTTGAGGGGTCACACATCTTTAACACCTTAAGATCTGGTCTCTGACACCCTATCTTGTCTATTTGGTAAGGTTCTGGTTCTCTAAGCATTGTTCATGGCTGTGGGCATGGGACAGCATCTGTGTTTTGAAGGATTAGGTATTTAGGCAAGTTTGCAATATCTGGTCTTGTTCCCATCCTTCTAGAGATTGTAAGCAGACATGTACTCTAAGCCTGTGGGCATTGCCATAATAGGAGGCACCTCAAATAGGAGGCACCTGGTTTGCTGCAAATCCACAGTTGGTGTGTTGTTCTCAAGGAAAAGGCTTAAAGAGGGTAGTTCTTACTGCTGTTTCCACGGGTTTCCACCTGGGGTTGGAGTGGGTCCAGATGCTTCATCCACAGTTGCAGGCACTGAGTCAGGTTCTGCAGGGCTCTGCCCAGGGCTGGGCCTCACAGTTGCAACCCCAGTAGTGGGCTCCAAGGCAGCATCTTTTGTCTACTTCCTTCTCCTTTGCCCAAGGGGACACTATATCTTTCTAAGCTATGCTGCCTGGGATTTAGGGAGGAATGGGGTGGGCAGTCTCATGGCCATTGCAGCCACTGTAATGTTGGGTTGTCAATATTTGGGTTGTTTCCATTTTTGTTTACCAACATCAATGCAATGAATATTCATATGCATGTTTTTATGTGGATCTATATTTTTGGTATTCTTAGGGAGAAACCAATAATTAGAATGTTGGATACTATGATGCACTTCTGTTTTCTTTCCAAGTGGAGTGAAAATCATTGGAGAATTTTGAACATAGGGCAGATATGATGTGATTTACTTGTTTACACTGCTATTACAGATAATGGAGGAATAACAGACTACAGAATGATAAAGCCAAAAGTGAGGAGACCAGGGAGGGAGCAATTACAAAACCTCAGATGAAAGATTGAAAAGCTTTGGATCAAGTGACAAGGTTTTTGTTATAAAAAGTAACACTTTAGGCAAAGAGTAACAAAGAAAAATGTTAGTTATAATCTGTATCAATTACTACATGGTGTGCTATATCTGAGGGTACCTGGGACTCTCAGCACACTGTCATTGCTAAAAATATCTATTCTTCTTTATCTAGTGAAAGTCATGAAGAAACTGCAGAACTGACCTTTTCCACAAAGTTCTTACGAACTTTTCTTTGAAGATGCAGGATATAGAGTTACTTCAAGGATGCTTATGCTTGAACTTCAAAGTTTATTAAATCACACATTCTGTTTTATTTTCAGAAATATACTGCCCCTATTATTCTCATATCACCGTACTTTTCAATTAGTTCTCTTATCTACTCTTATTCCCAAAGAAAAGTGTTTCATTGAATATTTTTGAGGATTCTGAAATTTTGGCAACATGGGCAGTAGATAAAAGCACAGTCCTGGGAGATGGGTCCCAGAGATTTCAATTTTGATTCCATGGTCATCTGTGCAAACCAACATTCTTCTCTATTTATGTCTCAGTATTTCTACCTCTCTAATGAAGAACTTGCATTAAGTACTTTCTATTGCTCTTTGCAACTCAAAAGTTATGATTGTGTTTAATCTCTCAAAAACTTGAAAAAATATGTTGATGAAAAGAGTCAAAGTGTAAAATATTTGAAGAGATTTATTCTGAGCCAAATATCAGTGACCATGGCCCAAGACACAGCTCTCAGGAGGTCCTGAGAACATGTGCCCAAGGTGGTCAGGGTGCAGCTTGGTTTTACATATTTTGGGGAGACATGAAACTTCAATTGAACACATTTCAGAAATGCATTGGTTTGGTTCAGAAAGGTGGGACAACTCAAAGCGGGGGCTTCCAGCTTACAGGTAGAATTAAAACTTTTCTGATTGACAATAGGTTGAGTTAATCTAAAGACCTGGGATCAATTGAAAGGAATGCCTTGGTTAGGACAAAGGATTTTGGAGACCCAAGTTCTTATTTGCAAAGGAAGCCTTTAGGTACTAGACTTTAGATAAAACAGGTTGTAAAACGTTTCTTGTCAGACTGAAAGTCTGTGTTGATGTTAATGTCGGAGAAGTACAGTGAGGCATGTCCGACCTCCACTTCCCATCATGGCCTGAAACAGTCTCTTAGGTTAAATTTTAAAAGAGTCCTGGCTGAGGAGGAAGTCCATTCAGGTGGCTGGGGGAGGGATCTTTGAATTTTATTTTTGGTTTACAGGTAGCTGTGAAGTAAGACTTGCACAAATTTTGATTTCTATTGGTGCTGATGGAAAAGAGTCAAATACGGCATTGTAATGAGACAGTCCATTGATCAGATCAATTATGATGAACTGGGCTGCTGCTTCTGAGTAGGCCACTAAGAAAGGAATTTAAATGCATGCCCTGCCACTTCTTCCTTTCCAGTGACTGGTTGGTAGTTGCCAGGAATTTTTAGAGCAGCTGACTTGAACACAGAGAGTGAAACCTGTAACCTTAATCAATATCACCTGGACCACACCTTAAGAAAAAAATAAATGTTTCTTCTTTTTAAGAAACTGAGTATCAGATTCATTTCTGTTACATCATTTAGGGTGCTATATTAACTAATATATGCAATCACTGGGAAGGATAATAATAGTGAATTATTTACAATGATTTCCAGTTGATAATATAAATGTAATATCCCAAATGTCATATGTTAATATCTAATGGCTATCTATTAATCAACAAGCTACTCTTTTTCTGAGGAAACAAATTTACTAGATGGATATTAATGCATGCAGATAAAATAGAATGACCTAGAAAACAGGAGGATTTTAGATGAATCCTGGGGATAAGCCAGAGTGAATGAGAATTATACTATACTTTCCTATGAGCTTTTGATTTACAATACAGAGAAAAATGGCCCAACAGGTGCAACTTCAGCCAAAATCCCAACTAGTTCATCTGGACAAGCCACAAAACAGTAGACCCCCAGTTTTATCTTTATAAATTGGAAACTCTTTTTTAAAAAAATCACCGTTGTGTAATTCACAGTGCTATGATAAGGAGGAGGGGAACTTGTGTTTACTAAGGTTGATTGGGAATTGTAACTTTGGAGCAGAGGCTCTCACATGTGAGTGAGCTGCAGAAGTCCTGAAGGAACTGCTGAGACAGAGAGCTGGGCCCACCCTAGGGCTTCTGACCCAATAGGATTTTAGATGAATCCTATTGGTCTTAGGTGCAGTGGATGTGCATTTTTAACAGGTTGCCAGATAATGCTGATATGTGTGATCTGTGTAGATCACGTTGAGGGCCCCTGTCTTCAAGTAAACTGTGAATGGAAGTGTATTAGCCCATTTTCATACTGCTGTAAAGAAATACCCAAGACTGGGTAATTTATAAATAAAAAGAGATCTAATGAACTCACAGTTCCACATGGCTGATGAGGCCTCACAATCATGACAGAAGGTGAAAGAGGAACAAAGGCACTTCTTACATGACAGCAGGCAAGAGAAAATGAGCAGGGGAACTGCCCTTTATACAACCATCAGATCTCGTGATACTTATTCACTATCACAAGAACAGCATGGGAAAAACCTGCTCCCATGATTCAATCTTCTTCCACTGGGTCCCTCCCACGACAGACGGGATTATGGGAGCTAAAATTCAAGATGAGATTTGGGTGGGGACACAGCCAAACCATATCAGAAAATATGCCACATCTCTGTATTTTAAAATATATTCACAGATGTGTTGAGGGGAAGAAAAAAAAGCAGCGTAGGAAAATGAGTAACTGTCAGGGAAGTGATCTAAATGTATCAGGGTAGGGAAAAATAAACAGAAAGGATAAAGAAAAAATCCTATCCTCCTTGAAGGTATTATGGTTGTTTTCAGCCACGTGTGCCACTGGTGAAGAATGAGGTTAAAAATAAGCACAGAGAAACTGAGCATCTTCTTCTGGGGCTAACTGCAGGATGACATATCCTTTCACGGTAGATCTGACAGGTGGTTGGTCCAGTGGATCCCGGTAGTCCATGTGATGCTTATGTGAAGCTATCCTGGGAGTGAAGTAGTAATCTCACCTTTTGACTAAAGGAGTGCCCAGTGTTAGAGGAAATTGGAATTCAGGTCAGGAAGGCAAAGAGAATGAATGCATAGGAATGTGTGCTCTGAAGCCTTGCAAATATTAACCTGGAAGAATAACTGTTTGCAGTATTGAAGTGAGATGCTTTCCAAACCACTGTGATTGGTAACTTCCATGACATATACAACATGCATAAAAAGAAAGCTTTAGACATATTTTTATTAACTTCATAACACTGCATAACTTGGCCTCCCAAAGTGCTGGGATTACAGGCATGAGCCACCATGCCCAGCCAAAATGCATCTTTTGTAACTAACAGATTGTTGAATTATGTTTTTATCCATTCTGCTGATCTCTGCTTTTTGATGCTGTTTTTAGTTTATTTGCATTTTTAACAGTTCTATTAAATATGTGATATACAAATAATGGCATATATTTAATATGCATAATTTGATAATTTTGGACATAGGCAAACACTTGTAATATCTTCACCACAATCAAAATACTAGGCATAGCCATTACCTCCAAAAGTTTCCTTATGTCCTTTGTATGCATGCATGTTTTGTAAGTTTGACAAAATTGTCAAGAATACACAATGGGGAAAGGATAGTCTCTTCAATGAGTAATGTTGGGGAAAGTTAATGTTCACATGCAAAGAAAAATGAAACCGGACCCCTTCCTTACACAACAATCAATTCAAACTGGATTAAAGACTAGTCCATTTGCATTTAATGTAATTATTGATAAGGCAGAATTTACATCTGCCATTTTCTCTATGTCTTCTGTCTTTTTGCTTCTTCTGTTCTTCCATCACAGCCTTATTGTGTGTTAAGTGAATATTTAATAGTATACTAATTTGTTATCTTTGTTTTTCTTATTTTTTGAGTAATTTTATTACTATTTGCCTTGGAATTACACCTAACAATTTAATTTATAACAATCCAGTTTGAATTACCACCAATTAAGTTTTATTAGTATACAAAACATGAGCTCCTATGTGGCTCAATTCCCTCTAACCTCCTTTATGTTGTTGTTACACTAATTATGTTCTTGTACACTGAATTCCATCAACACAGCTTTATTGTGTTTTATGTGGTAGTATTTTAAATCAGATAGGAGAAAAAAAGTATTACAATAAAACAAAATAAATTTAAATCTCTGTTATTTTTACCTATGTAATTATTTTCACCATTGCTCATCATTTCATGTGGATTTGAGTTACTTTCTAGCATCCTACTGTTTCTATCTGAAGGACTATCTTTGATATTTCTTACACAATAGAGGTGCAAGAGGCAAATCCTTTTTTTTTTTTTTTTTTGGTTTAACTAAATGTGTTCTAATTTCTTTTTTATTTCTAAAGGTCTGTTCTGCAGGATATAGAATTCTTAGTTAACTGGTGTTTTTCTTTCAGTTCTTTGAATATGCCATTCCATTTTCTTATGGACCCTATTGCTTCTGGTGAGAAATCAGCTGTTTATCTTTTGACTCTCTCTCATACATAATGAGTTGCTTCTCACTTATTGATTTTGCTACTTTTTATTTTTGTCTTTGGCTAATTTTACAATGCATCTAAGTGTGGATCACTTTAAATTTATCCACTTGGAGTTCACTGTGCTTCTTACATGTAAGATTAATATTTCATATTTTATTTTCAAGGTTTTGGCCATTTTTAAAAGATATTTATTCTTCTCCTTTTCTCTCTCTTCTCTTCTTTTGGGAAATCTATTATGCATATGTTGGTACAGTTGATGTTGTATAGGCCCCTGAGGCTCTGCTCATTTCTTGTTTTAGTAGTATTTTTTGTTCCTCAGACTGGATAATCAATACCAACAAACCTACCTCCAAACTCATGGATTTTTTTTCTTCTGTGAGCTCAGATTTGCTGTCAAGCTCTCATAGTGAAATTTGCATTTCACATATTATACTTTTTAACACTAGAATTTATATTTGGCTCTTTTATAAAAATAAAATTTATGTTTCTTTATTGATATTCTCTTTATGGTGAGATATTTTTGATATATGTTCTTTTATTTTGTTAGACATGATTTCCTTTAGTTGTTTAAAGAAATGAAAAGCAGCTGATTTAAAATTGGTGCCTAATTAATCCAAAGTAGGGGCTTCTTTGTAGACACTTTCTACATATTCCTTTTTTCCTTGTATATACACATTTCTTTTCTGTTTATTGTCTCAAAATTTTCTGTTGAAAACAAGACATAAATAATACAATAGGAAAATTTAGTTGATAGGATTCACTTTCTCTCCTTCAAGTTTGCTGTTCTGGAAGTTTGTTTAGTGAATTTTCTGAAATAACTCTGTGAAGTCTGCACTCTGTTGTATGTAACCACTGAAGACTGCTTGAGTAGCTTAAAGTCAGCTTATGATTGGGTATATTTCCTCAAATACCTGAAAACATTAAGTGTCCCAGTCTTTGCCACAGAGTTCCACATGAATGTTGAGGCAGGCCTTCAACTCCCTGTTGGACAGTTTACCACTTACCTTCACCTTTCCTTTCTTCTTGTGCTGAGCCTCAAGTTCAGCCAGAGGTGAGAGACTTCTTAGGTCTTTCCTGACCATGCACACAACATTTTGCATAGACATGTGCTTTACATTACCAAATATATCAGAGCTTTTCTAAGTTCCCATGAAAATTTCATTTCCCAGCTTTTCCTTTTAAGTTTTTTGTTTAGGTTACATTTTTGTTCTCAACTGTTTTCTCTGTCTCAGGCAGATGTAATGTTAAATAATTGCCACTAATTGTTTTGACAAATTCCTTTAAAGAGAGGGTCTTCATACTTGGAGACCCTGAGTCAGGTCAACTAATTGACAAGGCCCGCAGTGGGTGTTCCAGGGAACTATCAGGCAAAAGAGTTTCAACTCTGTTCTCACTCTTTTTGAGGCAATGTGGCTCCACGTTTTCACCATCATTGGAGAGTTTGTTGAGGATACCATAGAGATGGAGGAGGTGATGGAATACAGCATGAAAATGTTGGTTTTCTCAAGCTTTATCAGTATTCTCATGATTTTATAGGGGAGACAATTTTCTATGGGTCCTTATTCTACCACTTATAATACCATCATTTAACAAGTAAAATCTGAATATCTCTGTTCACAAATTAGCTCCTGAAACAAGCAATTTCTAATATAAAAGAAAATATAATTTCAAATAGGTCTCTAAATTTGAACAAAAATACAAGGAGTTGGCAAATAAAAGAAAGATTTTCTCCTGATAGTAAATCATAATGAGACACTTTCCTTTCTAAAACTATTTTTTATAGAACTGTCTATATTTTAGCAGCATAGTTACCAAGGTTAAATTTCTAGGACAGATTTTGTTGAAGCATCTCTCAACTATTAGTCTCATTGAACATATAAATATTTCAAGATTACATTCTACTCAAGTATTTAGTTTAAACTTCTACCCAGGAAGCCATGAATAAATCTAGATAACACATGCTAGCTGAGTAAATTGCATCTTAAAATGAGAATGATTTCAATGACACCATCTTCTATTTAACCTGAACATCTTACTTTTCCCAAGGACATACTCCTCCATGAAAATGCCCTGCTGAATATATTTACTTTAAAGAAGGAAAGACTTGATTTCACTTCCAATTTCACAGTCACATCACTGCTTCAAGTTATTTAACAACAATGGCAATATTTGGACAATAGAGGCATCACGTTAAGAGACTTGAACCTTGTCCTACACTCCTGAATTTTGTTAGTTTCCACATTACATCAACCTTATTCCCTAATTCCTCTACATATGCATTCTAAAATAATTTTCTCATGATGTGCTGACACAGTTTGAGATTTTATATTGTGTTCGGTTTAAGTAGTTCATATTCCCTGGAACCACTTTGAGCTGTATTGCTGTCATTGTCCTTCTTATCAGCCAGCTGCAGACTCAGTCCTAGTATTGCTGTTGAATATTATATTCTCTGGTTGAGAAATAGTCTATCTCCTTTTGAAATTTTGAGGATACCTGTGAGGTTTTGGATTGTTTTGTAAAAAAACACTCTACAATATCTTAGTTGTTAAGGTCAGCAACTAGATGTCATAAAATTATAATTACAGCCTAAAAATATGTTTTTTTCTTTCAATTACTCTATTGAAATCTGACAATTTAAAACAATTATTTTAACACTGTCATTTTGTAATTAATTTTTATATTTCTGCATTACAAGATTGCATACACAAAATAATTTGACTCTCTTAACCCTTGGAATATGTCTATGGAATTTTAAGGAAGACAAAAACATTTAATTGTTAATCCTTTCTTAAAGGAATCTCTACACTTGCAGACTATATGAAATGTAGTGACAGTTGTACTAGGTGAATGTAGGTCACAGAGTGTTTTACTGTAGACTACAATTTGTTATGCATTATTCTCTTCTGTAATCTCTACTTTTTCCCCCTTCTTTTCTTTGGATCCTTTTAATGAGATGTTAAACAGACTCAACTCTGTCTCATACTTGAAATAACCAAACTACTTAAAATTGTCAATATTCAGTGTTTTCATGTATTAATTTCCCACAATTATGAACAAACTAAAAACTGGCAGCAAGGTGTAGTGGCTCATGCCTGTAATCCTAGCACTTTGGGGGGGCCTAATCCTACCTAGCACTTTGGGGGGCCGAGGCAGATCACTTGAGGTCAGGAGTTCAAGATCAGCCTGGCCAATATGGTGAAATCCCATCACTACTAAAAACACAAAAACTAGCCAGGTGTGGTGGCACGCACCTACAGTCCCAGGTACTCGGGAGACTGAGGCAGAAGAATTGCTTGAACCCAGGTATCAGAGGTTGCAGTGGGCTGAGCTTATGCCACTGCAGTCCAGCCTGTGTGACAGGGTGAGACTCTATCTTAAAAAAAATAATAAAACAAGCAAAAAAGTGAATATCCTTACCATTTCATAGAAATTGCTCTTACCAAGGTTATCACTGATCTCCCTTCATCACCCCAACCTTCTTAGAGCAATCTTCCATGCTGGCTTCTGGCAGAACAACTTTATAGCCATGTCCAGCTTCTTCAAGCACTCCTACATCACCTACTTTGTGACGTTCTCTTCTGTTCACCATGTCTCATGGCACAATCATCCTCAGAGCTGTGTCCTAAGTGATCTTTATAGTCCCCACATTTCACAGAAAACCCTGGCTACCTTGAAGGCTATTTATATGATGCTATTAACAAAGGCCATAGTGTGGGCCTCCCCACACCGGCTGAGGATAGAGATCTGTCTCACAGTACAGTCCTTAAATAGGAGGTAGGCCTGCACATCTCTGATTTAATTTGTGAACTAAAATATGAAAATGTATTACATTATTTGATTTTATTTGGGGGCTCTGAATTTCTTTGAACAACTTCAAACATCCGGAGTCTTCGCTTCAACATTTTGACTGAGAATCTAGCTGTCTTGTAAACATATACTTTTATATGTATTGTACTATTAGTGTTAGATTAGGCAGACAACCGCACATGAGCAGGAGAGGGTGACCCCTGAGAAAAGGGAGGTCTGGAAAACCTCATAACCCAAGAACCACCTGAAACCTGCATGCTGGGTATGAGCAGGGAGGAAGGGAAATACCTAGGCAGGAAGGAATGTCCCTTGAGAGGCCCAGTGATCACTCACTCTGCAGGTAACCTGTGGGAATGTCGCCAGATGCACGCTGATAAGGGAAGATAGCAAAGAAGAAATTCCTAGGAGAGAACGCAGGAGCAGGTTCTGGCCAATCTGCCACGCATGCGCACTGAGTAACAGTAAAGGAGGTTCCACAAGCCGGGGGTGGGGAATAGGCAGGAAAAAGAAGAGGACTTAAGGCAGTAACAGTAAAATTAGACAAAGAACAAAGGTGGAGACTTAAGGCAGAGGCGGAAACTTCAAGGGAGAGTTAGTTCCACGTCATCAACACCCAACGCAGAAAACGCAGCGCTCTTGGGGGCTGCACGCTCGCTTTCCTCAGCAGCCCTCTCCTGCCTCACCCTGGCAGGGCGTGCTGTCTCTAAGTAAACTCTCGGCTATTTTCCTTCAATCGCTTCTTTTTGGCTAAATCAGTCGCTTGGCTGAACGCTCTCTCCAAGTAAGACTAACAACCAAGGATTCCTGCACTTCCCGGTAACATTTATATAATGCTTTTTCTAAAAAAAAAAAAAAAAAAAAAAAAAAGCTTATTTAATTTTAAAAACATCAATTAAAACCTTACTGTGAATATTCCAGTTGACATTGTCTCAAATAATAATACATCACTTGCAAATAGGTAATGTCAACGAGATCATTTTAAACAGTTAAGATTGTTATTTGAGAGGCTTGTTTTATGTTTTTTAAAGTTTATCTTATATATGCTTGATAAAGAAAAAAAGAAAAATCACTATTTTTTTCTCTCAGTATGTGATTTATCCCAGATATCTGTAATTTTTTTAAAATTAGCAAGATAATGTTTTGCATCTCTGGAAACAACAGTTATGAAAAAATAACCTCTAATATTATTACGAAAGCTAAATTCAAAGTTATTTTCCGTATGTACAGACACAACTTATTACCTTCTGCCTCAGTTTCTACTATTCTTTTCTACAGTCTCCCTAAAGGTCAGGCCTCCCCTAAAGATTTGTTTCTTTCAGTTTCCCTCTCTTACAGTCATTCATACATCTCAGAATATTGCATTCACCACCTCCCCTTCTAGACCATGGTCCACAGTGCCAATAGAGTCATCTTGAAACCAAAGTTATACCATGAAATCCCTCCATTTGAAATTGCATAGGGACCTCTTTCTCCATTTGACTAAACTCCCAGTGCCGTGCCATCGGGTCCCTTCTTGTCTTTCTGCGGTCGTCCTATGCTCTCCTTCACCTCAACGGAGTCTGATTTCTTATCTCGTGCTCAGCCTTGTGGCAGGCACGTGACAAGCATCACCTCCTAAATTTTTCACAGCACAGGCACGAGGTACAGGCTCGAGACAACCCTGTGTTATGTGTCAGGAAACTGAAATTGGAATGAATTATCTACGGCTAAATGCATTATCCATGGCTACCAGCCGGGAAATGGAAAATATTTGAACCCCAGAATTGTTGATCAAGAATTCTCTTACGTTTTATATTTGGCCTCCTCTCCTTAATTTAGATATTCAGTCCTATTTCCCTGATGCCTACGATATTACTTCTGTGCCTTTCGAGCTGCTGTTTTCTTGTCTCAAAACATCCTACTCTGAGTTCTTTGTGTGGTTAATATTTTCTCATCCTTTAGTTCTCAGCTAAGTGTCATATTCTCAAGTAGGAATTTTCTACCCACTCTTCCATCAGCAGAATATCCTTAGTTTCTGTCTGCTTTAACAGAGAGCTTACTGCCTATTTTTAAATTTAGTATACTCTGTAATTATGTTATTGATCTGGTTACTGTCACCTAATGTAGTTATTTAATGTGCCTGGCTTAGTGTAGATAGTCCTGCAATAAATATTCATCGAATGAATAAATGTTAAAGGTTATGGAACTGTGAAGTAGAAATCTTATGAATTAAAAATGGAAGATGGGAAAAGTCAGAAACAGCTTCATTACATGTGTAAAACACAAACCAATTATGTCCAAAGAAAAGCAAATATTATTTCCATAGAATGAATAATTTAATATTATGTGAAGTTGGGGTCATTGAATACTTCTAAATTGGCAATTGATTCTCAATATCTTCCTTTAAAATTATATCTTCTTGAAATTTAAGGGAAGAAAGGTGCTGTGGGATGGCACAGTGGATGTTGAATAATACATTTTTAAAAACACCTTATTCTTAGAAGTTTCACTTTGCCAGATGTTTTTCTTCCTTAATTAAATTTCCTTTGTAGCAAATGTGTGCCCTTGATCACACTGAAGAAAATTTGGATGTTGACAGCACATGGTAGCATTGTTTTCAGATGTCTTCAACATAGCAACTTCTAGGATGTCAGGCTCCAAAAACATCATGGGAGGAAAAATACCCTGACTTTATTGTTTGAGGAAAATTTGTGGATTGTACAATTATGTTGGGTTTATATGATTTGCTTTTACTTATTTTTTATATTACATATAGTATAAAATGGATACTTTATCTACTTTTTATAAGTCAAAATTTTATGGGTTTTGCTTTATTTACAGTGTTTTCCTCAAGCAATTCTTAAGATACTGAGCATCAGAAACCAAGTATTTGGAAATTGAGAAATGTGAGCTGAACAGCTGACTGAATCAGACAGGGCCCTAATGAAAACATAGAAAAACACTGAGATAATTCTCCTTCCAAAAGGAGTGCAATCCCTTTACAATAGGAAACCTTATATTAGCCTTTGTTTTCTCTCCAGCACCATCACAATGTGACACGTGGAGTGTGATAGCATTTTACTGGCTCAGTGAATAAATAAAATTTCTTACCTAATTTGTTTCCCCTGTACTTAGTATTCCATAGATCTCAAATATAAACACAAATAGAAAATACACACATATAGCCAGGTATAGCGGCTCATGACTGTAATCCTAGCCCTTTGGGAGGCCAAGGCGTGTGGATTACTTGAGGTCAGGAGTTCAAGACCAGCCTGGCCAACACGGTGAAACCCTGTCTCTACTAAACATACAAAAATTAGCTGGGCATGGTGGCGTGTGCCTGTAATCCCAGCTACTGGGGAGGCTGAGGCAGAATAATCGCTTGAACTCAGGATGCAGAGGTTGCAGTGAGCCCAGATCGTGCCACTGCACTCTAGCCTGGGCGACAGAGTGAGATGCAGCTCACTGCAACGTCCGCCTCCTGGATTCAAGCGATTCTCCTGTCTCAGCCTCTCGAGGAGCTGGAATTACAGGCTCATGCCACTGTGCCCATCTACCTTTTTTTTTCCTTTTTGCATATTTAGTAGAGACAGGGTTTCACCATGTTGGCCAAGCTGGTCTTGAACTCCTGGCCTCAAGAGATCTGCCTGCCTCGACTTCCCAAAGTGCTGGGGTTACAGGCATGAACCACTGCATCTGATCTTTTAGTCAAATTTCTGAGAAACTTTTCTATCATTTGAAGCTGGGTTTCTAAAATTAAGAAATAGCAAAAAAACAAACAAACAAACAAACAAAAAAACAAACAAAAAACAAAAACAAAACAAACAAACAAACAAAAAAACCCAAAAAACAGTATAACAGAACAGAAGAATACAACTCTTCCTCTCATTAATTCCCAACTTCACTCCATAGAAATAACTGCTGTCAAGCATCGTTTGTGTTCTTCAAAAATTATCTATATTCTTCTCTCTCACTGTCTCTCTCTGCCCCCTCTCTCTCTTCGCTCCTTCCTTGCTTTTTCTTCTCCTCCTCTCCCCATTCTTTCTTCTCTTTATCCTCATTTTTGTTCTTATTATTCTTCCTCTTTTCCTCTCTCCTACACATCTTTTGTTTATCTCTAATTTTCTGCATATAAGTAGTCTCTTCATTTAAACGCCTTTATCCACCTTTTAAAAACTGAACTACATTCCAACATATTTGCAGTTGTTCACTTTTCTGTTTTCTCCTTTATATTTCAAAATTATTTTTCCAGAGTTGCTAGAATCATACTGACTTCATGGAGCAAACTATTATGTGTTCTATGCATTTGTTTCATAATTTGAGACACACAACTTGAAATATTTAATTTTTTAAATTGAGCCAAACCGTATATAAGGAGTCTTCAAAAAGCTTTTGGAAAATGAGTGTTATGAAAATCTATGCATGAATTTTACACTTTTTCAAAATAAACTTGAAGTAACTTGTTATAATATATGTGAAAAAGATCTAGTTTGAGGCACTAAGAAAAACAAGGTATCAGTTTGAAAAGAGCCCCTGTGGGAGTAATATGAATTCTGGTAAAACTGAAGCAGGAACTAACATCAAATTTATAGTGAAACTTGGATAGAGAAATGGTGAAATCATTGATGGTTTACCAAAAGTTTACGGAAACAATGCCCCAAATAAACCAGCCATTTACAAATGGATAACTTGTTATAAGGAGGCATGAAATGTTGTTGAAGGTGAAGACTGAAGCAGCAGTCTTCAGTCTTGTGAAGAAAACCTTATTCACTTGTGAGAACCTTAATTTTGTTTGTATGCTAACTGAATAGGACAGATGACTAACAGCACAAACAATAGACAACATCATAGACATCTCAATTGGTTCAGCTTTCACAATTCTTTTAAAAATTAAAGTATACTAAACTCTTTGCTTGAGTGCTAAAACCATTGTGCCAAGATCAGTTGCAGATGAGGGCAGAACTTTTGATGGATATTTAAAAGAAGTGAAATCAAGACCCTGAAGCATGGCTTTCAAGAACTATAATAGGATATGAAGCATGGCTTCACCAGTAAGATCCTGAAGACAAAGCACAAAGCACTGGCTATCAAGAGGTGGAAGTGGTTCAGCCAAAGCAAAAGTGGATGGGTCCAGAGCAGAGGTCATGGCAACAGTTTTGGGGGATGCCCAAGGCATTTCGCTTGTTGATTTTCCAGAGGGCCAAAGAATGATAGTATCTGCTTATCATGAGAGTGTTTTGACAAAGCTCTCACAGACAAACATGCCAGAAAGCTTCCCCGGAGATTCCTTCTCCACCAAGACAGTGATTCTGCTCATTCCTCTCATTAAATAAGTGCAATTTGGTGAAGTTTTGGAGGGAAATCATTAGACATCCATCTTAGAGTCCTGACGTAGCTCCTTCTGGCTTCTCTGTTTCCTACTCTTAAAAAATATTTAAATGGCACCCATTTTTCCTTAGATGATAATGTAGAAAAGACTGCATTGACTTGGTTAAATTCTCAGGACCCTCATTTCTTTACGAGTAGACTAAATAATGGTATCACAACATACAAAAGCGTCTTGAGCTTGAAGGAGCTTACGTTGATAAATAAAGTTTATTTTCAAATACTTTTATCTTTACATTACATTTTTCATGCATCTTTTGAAATCTCAGATGCATTTTCCAAAGTGACATATTTCTTTCACTGTTGGCTTACAAAGTTCCATAAGGTGCTAAGGTTGGTAAATCGCTCAAAATAAGATCTGCTGGAGCTTACAAAATGGCAAATACACTTTAAGGTGCTAATAGAAAGTCTAAGAGGGAGTTTGATCTGGGCTGGGCAGAAACCTACCTAAACAATGTGCATTGTTATTGATGATGTTGGTGACCTACTTATCTATATGATCACCACAACAATATGGAAAGAGTTTGAATTTTCAAAATTCCCCAGAGCAGTTTAGAATACTGAAATTATTTTGAATATATATATATATATTTTTTACTCACTGTGCACCAGATTTGTTCTCTCCCCCGAGTTCTGGCCAGGAGACTTCTCACCGTGTTGGAATTGCTACAAAGTTCAGCTAGAGACTTCTTTCTCTCTGTGTAGTTTTTTTTTTTTTTTTTTTTTTTTTTTTTTTTTTTTTGAGATGCAGTCTGGCTCTGTCCCCCAGGCTGGAGTGAGTGGCGCGATCTTGGCTCACTGCAAGCTCCGCCCCCCGGGTTCCAGCCATTCTCCTGCCTCAGCCTCCCGAGTAGCTGGGACTACAGGCGCCGCCACCACGCCCCGCTAATTTTTTTCTATGTTTAGTAGAGAAGGGGTTTCACCGTGTTAGCCAGGATGGTCTGGATCTCCTGACCTCGTGATCCGCCCGCCTCGGCCTCCCAAAGTGCTGGGATTACAAGCGTGAGCCACCGCGCCTGGCCTCTCTGTGTAGTTTTATTCCCTGTTCCTCTCCCGTTAGATCCCTGTGGTGCCAGCAGGAATGGGCTGCTCGGGGACCCAGCCAGCTCCCAGGGCCTGGTTGCTGCTTCCTCTACTCAGTTCTCCAAACTGACTCAACTCCAGGTAAAGCGGGAAACTTGTCCCACAAACAGACCTTCACCTTCTCCCCTGGGGGTGCGTTCCTCAGACGAGGGGTTCCCTTTCCCACTTCCGCAGTCGCGACACTCACAGTTTTGGGGTCTCCCGCGTCCTGCAGGAGCAGCCCACTTCCTTCAGAGGGTCTGTGGGTCCTCTCGGGATTGCTGGTTTGTGTTTGCAGTCGATCTGGAGCTAACGTTTACAATGAGCCCCGCTCGCTGCTCTGTCCAGAGCTATAGTCTAGTCTTGCCTCCCGTCCGCCATGATCTCTCCTTCCTCTTTTTAATGCACAGAAATACACATCTGCTAGGCCACTTGAAGATTTCCCATTGCCCCCTAATGCTCTTTTTATTTAAAAAATTCTCGGATCTGCATTTTATTTGGCATAGTTTCTTTTGCTGTATATTCACATTCAATAATATTTCTCTTCAATATCTAATCTTTCAAAAATGCTAACCAGCATATTTTCATATCAGACTTTTTCATTTTTATCTCTTGAATTGTGACTTACGTTTTTTGTTGTATATTTTTTATGCCTGTATTTTTAAATAAATGAGAAAAAAATCATAATAAATATTTTAATTTCTTTTGTTGTAAATTACATTTTTGCGAATTTTG